>NC_083337.1:138814103-139154447 GCF_019175385.1 Lycium barbarum
CCTGAACTTTATAGGAATCAACATTAAATCTCCGAAGACAACCGGAGACACCAGTTGGCTATTCAGCCTTTTCCGCATTAGCCAAACGCCTACACTCTTACTTTACCCCCCTACTTTATCCATTACTTTATCATCCTGAACTTTGCAGGGATTATCATTAAGTCTCCGAAGACAACCGAGGGCATCATCCGGCTATACAGCCTCATATGCATAAGCCAGACGGCTACATTATCACTCTACTCTACCAATTACTCTATCATTTACCTTATCAACTTTAACAACTTTATCCTGAACTTTGCAGGGATTTATCATCAAGTCTCCGAAGACAACCGGAGGCATTATTCGGCTATACAGCCTCACATGCATAAGCCAGACGGCTACATTACAACTTTACCCTCTACTTTATCATTTACTTTACCAACTTTAACAACTTTACCCTGAACTTTACAGGAATTATCATTGAGCCTCCGAAGACAACCGGAGACATCATCCACTTTACAACTTTATCCTGGACTTTACGGGAATCATCATCAAATCTCTGAAGACAACCGGAGAGATACCATCAAGTCCCCGAAGACAACCGGAGACATCACATGGCTACACGGCCTCATACGCATAAGCCAGACGGCTACACTTTAACTTTACTCTCTACTTTATCATTTACTTTACCAACTTTAACAACTTTACCCTGAACTTTACAGGAATTATCATTGAGCCTCTGAAGTCAACCAGAGACATCGTTTGGCTGTACAGCCTCATCAGCATATCATTGAGTCCCGACAACAATCGGAGACATCACATGGCTACACAGCCTCACCCGCATAAGCCAAACGGCTACATCATTTATCATCAAATCCCCGAAGACAACCGGGGACATATCATTGAGTCCCGAAGACAACCGAAGACATCACATGGCTACACAGCCTCACCTGCATAAGCCAAACGGCTATACACTTATTTTACTCCGTACTTTATTTCTTTATTTCATCATCTACTTTTCCTACTTCCACAATTTTACCTTAAATTTCGCAGACATTATCATGTCCCGGAAGACAGCCGGAGGCCTTATCACTATCATCTTCAAATGCAACTAGAGATATTATCACATCCTCAGCATACGCATCACACATTCATTCAAGTCCCTGAAGACAACCAGAGACAACATTGGCCACACGTCTTCATTTTCATTCCCACACTCATATTTACTATCATTTTACACTATTTATAATTTTACATTTTCAACTTTATTACTAATTTTGACATGAATTTCAGTTTTGGCAGAAAATACAACCTGCAAGGACGCAACACAACGTGGAACTTTATCTTACGCAGTGAACTGGGGCAAACACGCTAAAGAGGAATATCAAACTCACAAGCAAGGGTCACAGATCTACTCTCGAACTCAACTCCGCCTATGTCCACAAACACGTGGCACGTAAGTCAATTTCTCTTTCATATTCCCCACTAAAACTCTATTTCAATCAACTCTTTTCACAATCTCATATTCCTTTCTACATCCCCAGCGTCTCCATAACTCAACACTGGGGCATTTTTGGAGAATTTACATCGTGTCTAGTAGAGTCCTACTTAAAGGTGTGTTGCGCGCCACATTTATTATTAGGAGGCTATAAGCATATGTTCCATTCTCGTCACCTGTCTACAACCCCCCGCTAGATTATGAATCCATAAAAAACTTTCGAACTACACATGGCCTGATTCTCGTGCAGCCCGAGATATGTAGGCGACTCGAAATTGAGATTCGGCCATAATTTTCCATAATTCCTTCGGTCCTCATAATATTTTCCATCAATTTTCCTAAACCGTACTTTCTTACAAACTCATATTCGTCGGTCCAAACAAAATTGGCTACTAAGTCAACTTCTTCGCCCGAAGATTCTTACATCGTCTACGGTCGAAGAGGGGCATCTGTTGACACCCAATTTTGTCCCTCCTTTATTTAATTTTATTCACTCGGGCGTCTAAATTTACTGACAAGCTAAATACTTTATTATTACTACTATTATTTGCGCTACTTCTATTTTTCAACATTACGAGCTTTACTTTATCATAAATTTTAAATGTTCGTCATCGTTTCATTTTTTCCGGTTTGGACTCGTTAAATTAATTACAAGACAACACTTCAAAAATATTTATTTTTTTACATATTAATTATTTATTGTCTTTACATGATATATATTATACCAGTTACTAAATTAGAAGCCCAAAAAAATAATTAAATAGCGGAAGAAGGATCCATATTTTTTTCATCCAATTAATGGCCCAAAACACAAATACAATATTATTTCCCTACCCAAATAAAACAACCCACATTTTAATATCCATCCCACATTTTTAACCCACACTTTCGGCCCAACAATAAGTCCAGCCCATACCCGTCATCGACCCGACCCGGTCTGGCCGAATCTTTTTTTTTTTTACCCTAAATCCCTCACTCCCCTTTTCTTTTTCTTTCTCACCCCGCCTCCCTCTCTTTTCCCTTTAACCTAAACCCTATCCCTTTTTCTCTTCTTCACCAGCCGCCATCCCTCACCTCCCTCTCTCGCTCAAACTCTCTCTCCTCACGCTCCCTCCACTCACTGTTGTCCCCCACGCCTACCTCTCCACTTCCCCTTGTCCCCTGCTCCTTCGTCTCTCTCATACGCTCCTCCCCTTTATTTAATACAAACAAAACCCTATAAATAGAATCCGAAGTTGAATCGTTTGGGGGACGGGGGGAACTTTGTTTTAGAAAGGGGAATTTTTTTAGTATTTGGAGGGATTTTTCAGATTCTTGAGAAAGAAGGATTCAGTTTTTTTAAGAGATACAAACCATATTCCAAATTTAATTTTCTTTTTCCGGTGAACTTTAGCCGCGACCAACAATTACTCTATTTTCATTTATTTTTTGGGACTTTAGTTACTTTAATCGGAATCGGGGTCGTTCGAGTTCGAGTACAAATCCGAGACTCATACCCAGTTCACTGCACCTACAAAAGCCCAATGGAATCCTTTTCTCGAGTCAGCCCATCTGTTATATCCCGTAATTTTATACGTCGAGTTATTCGCAAGAGAATCGACTCAAGTTAAAGACGGGATCATTTTCGGGCACGAAACAGAAATCTTTAATTTCCGGTCTCTATTAGAAAATGAATTTCTTATGAATTTTACTTAGTGTAAAAATATTAATGGAAAGTTGGGATTAATTTACCATGATTAGATTATTAAGTGGGGGTTAAAAATTTAATTTTTCACTAAACAAGTCATTAGTGCACTAAGTGGGCCCCACCAAGACATGTGGCCAAATTTAATTGGTTCAAGCCTTGAGTGGGACACTTGTCACTCTTAAGGGCTGCCTATATAAGGAAAAAAAATCTGATGAGCAAGAGCTCATTTTCCACCTTCAACATTACAAGAAAACCTAGCTAGAGAGAGAGAGAGAGAGCATAAGCCATGACATTTGGCCATGGCTAGCAAAATTGGAGCTCGAATTCCTTGATCAAAAAGATCAGATTTTCAAAGTATTCCAACCAGTTAGGAAGGCTATAATAACGTGGATTATTCATTTGGAGCAACAAGAACAAGTATTAGTTCATTTCACAACTTCTAGCCAAATTAAGAAGCCAACTTGTTAAGGTAAGATTTCGTTTTTTTTTTCGTTATAAGATTGGAGTTAATGATGTTGTAATGGATATATTAAGTTGTATTATGTGAAGTTGGAAGTAAGAAAATTGTTTGATTAAAGTTGGCATTAAAAGTGGGCAGATTTGGAGTTGTTTTAATTGGGTTGAGTTTGATTAGTGTTGTCACTATTATGGTATGATATTTGTAGATAATTGTTTATGTTGAAGGGCTGAAAATATGGTTATTGACGTGTATAGGGGCTGTTGTCAATGGTAAAAATTATACTTGATTCCACGTGTTTGTGATTTTGTGGAATAAAGGTCGAAAATTGTATTTCGATGTTGTAGTGTTGATGGACTGTTTTGGGTTTCCTATTGAAACAAAATTGAAGTAATTCTTGTACATGGATGGTTGTTGTTATTAATGTTATGGATTATGTGTAAAAGGTGAAAGGAAAGTTTAAATCATGTTAGAACTTGTTGTGAAATTAGAGCAGTTTCCTTGCATATAATAGTTGATGTTGTTGTTGTTGTGGGCTGTTTTGATAAGGTTTTTGGTGGAAAATCTCATGTGATTATATGGCTATTTGAGGTTGTCATTGTTAGGGTTAAATTGTAGTTAGGGGCTGTTCTTGAGGAATTGGAGAACTAAGGATAGTTAAGATTGTATTGTGACGTTATAATGGATGGGGCTGTTTTAGAACTTGTTGTAATGTTACGATAGTTTTCTTGCATATAGAGGTTGATGTTGTTGCTGATGTGAATCATCAAACTTGGAGGAAAGAAGCGTATAAAATATCGTATGCGAAGTGTGTGCGATCTGCTTGGTATATTCTTAGATGTTCATGAGATTATCGGTCATTGTTATGTGGTAACTAAGGGCTGTTTTGTAATGAATTTCGTGGCTGTTTTGTGATGAATTTCATGGCTGTTTTGTGATGAATTTTGGGGCTGTTTTGGGGCTGCTTGTTATAAATTTCGTGGCTGTTTTGTGGTGACATTTTGGGGGCTGTTTGTTGTAATTTTCGTGGCTGCTCTTGTTGAGTCGAAATGCAGGGATTATAGTTATGATTATGTACAATATATGTAGTATAGTTGCTGGAGTATGGGCTGTTCTTGATGGCTGGTCTAACATTGTTAAAGGGGATGGATAAACATAAGGAATTAGTGTATTAATCATTTTGTTGTTGCGGTTGTTGTACTCCATGGATGTAAAGAGAAAGAATGATAGCAATGGTGTATGTAGTGCATATGGGGCTGCTTTTTTTATGTCCTTGAGTTGTGTCTTGTTATTGATGTTGTTGACCTCGTATGTGAGTTGTGGATGTGTGAAAGTAGTGGAAGTGCTGCCCACTTGTTTTTATACAAGAACGACTTATCGTTTACTAGCAACCACCAATTTGACGGACATGCTACCATTGTTATAGGTTGAAGTGCCAATCGAGACGAGTTTAAATTATTGAATTGGTACAGACGACAAACGGTATGTAAGGCAACTTCCTTTCTTTTTGGCATGTCTTAGTTTTACATAGGCTAAATTAGAGCCTTAAGGAAATTCCAAATCCGAAATCCGAGCATGTTATGATTCGTATATGTTCTTTGGCACTCTTATGTATGATTTGATGAAATATGAACCCTTATGTCTTTGAAATAATCGTTTTCCGAATTTTGCATAAAAAGGGTTCACTTTAAAGAAGTTCATAATTTTTGGAATGCCATATCTTTCACAAACATGCTCGGATTACTCTAATATTTTTGTAGAAGTCTATATGACATATGATATGTATGTTTTCCATAGGCGGGCCCGACTCGGGTAAATACACACCCGTGGGTCCCGCGACTTTCCTTTATGAAATCCGGAGAATCTTTGAAAGAATTTAGTATGACTATTATTTCGATTTTCAAATATGATCATTTTGCTTATGTTTGAATTTATGATAATGATTTTATGCATATGACTACTCACGACTCTATTCGTGCATTTTGTTATTCCTTTCGCCGAGTCCCGGGCCGGTTCTGTTATCGTGCGCACTTTGATATACTCCGGAGTTATGCTGTGTTTATGGTTCACCGAGCTACTCGCAAAAGAGGGTCGGGTTCCACATATATTTGGTGTTATGCTGTGTATGGCGTTATGTTGTGATGTGATATGTGACGGGGATACGGAGATTTGAAACTTTCTGGTGTTATGCTGTGTTATGGCGCCATCGACGGGCGGGCGACCATATTCTTCTGTACCCTACGCATGACTTATGTTTTAAAATAAACATTTTGATATGTTGAATTTATACTTATGTTCTGTACTACTATTTCGTTTATGCCTTAGATTTGTTTCTGTATTTTCTGCTTTGTATACTCAGTACATATTTCGTACTGACCCCCTTTCTTCGGGGGGCTGCGTTTCATGCCTGCAGGTACAGACGCACAGTTTGGTGATCCATCAGTTTAGGACACCCTCTTCTTCTATTTGGAGTGCTCCTCTTATTCCGGAGCCTACATTTTGGTATATATACTTGTTTGATGCATATGTATATATTTGTTCAGGGGTACGGCGGGGCCCTGTTCCGCCATATGATCTGTTTGGTCTGTTTAGAGGTCTGTAGACGTATTTGTGGGTGTGTGTGCCTACTTCTGTACAGATGTGTTTGTATGACCCTGTTCGTTATGGCAGCCTTGTCGGCGTGCACTTTGTATATGTTTTGGGCCGTTGCGCCATCTGTTAGCCTTGTCGGCTTTTGATACTTTTGATAGCCTTGTCGGCTTTTGATACATTTGATAACCTTGCCGGCTTTTTGATATAAGTATATGTATATGTTTGCGTCGAAATGTGTCTGATACAGTTCGACATAGTTTGAGACGACATATAGTGTTTATGGCTGTATATGCTATCTGTATGTGATTCGATTTGGATAAGTGTGTTACGATTTGATATGTTTGTCTGTCTGGGTGCCCAAGTAGGGCACTAGTCACGGCTTACGGGGTTGGGTCGTGACACCATCCACAACAAATCTGTTAAATTTCGCTGGGCCGAAGCCCAATAGCAACAGTAGCGGGCAATGGCATTCCTAAATGGGCAGAGCCCATTTAGATCATCTTACTCCTTCATTTTATTTCTTTTGTACATTTAACTTATATTGTAGGGCTAACATTTTGTTTGTTAATTTAGATGAACCTTAGTGACATTAAGGGGGTTTAGTTTTAGTAATGGGTAGTTAATTTAAAAAGAAATTAACGATCAGTTCCATAGGTTTCACTTCCCTTTTATGTTAAAAATGACTTATAGTATCTATAATATTGTTTAAAACAATTGATTCTCAAAATAGCATAACAACATATTTTGCCGAAAGTAATCATAATCTATGCTTACTATCTTTAGAAATTTAAAGCGTTATAAATTTTGCACTACGTTAACTTTTTTTTTTTTTTAAAATAAGGAAAACTAACTATTTTCATGGATAACTGTTCTAATTTAGTTATTTTCCCAACATTGGAAATACGTATTTTTTTTAACAATCTTTTCACAGCTTGTATTGAACTAATGAGTTTTCCTATAAAATCTTTAAAGTTTTATTACTATTAATCTTACAACAACTCTTTTAATTTATTAGTCGACATAACTTATTTTCTCCCATATTTACAAAATGTTACACAAATCTGCACTTTCCCAGTTTATGTACAATTAAACCTCCTTATGCAAATCATTATCTTCTACGAGTCTTATCTTAACGAAGCATGTTATTTCTATTTATAACTTTAATAATATTTAGAAGATATTCTCTTAAATATTTTAATATTATATTTACATCTTAGCCTAATTAAATTTTAGTCCGGTCGGTTAACCATTGTTAATGGATCTTAAAGGGTGCCTAATACCTTCCCTTTAGATTAATTGAACCCTTACCTAGAATCTTAATTTTCGCAGACCTTAAACAGAGCTAACTTTAGAAAACATAACTTTAATAAACTTTAGGTGTCTTAATTCACCGTAAATAATTAGGTGGCGACTCCTTAACATAAACAAACAAAAGTAGGAATCACCAATATGTCGTACTTCTAATTTAACCCGGTTAAAATGGGGTGTGATAGTATCTACCACCCATTCCGTTTCTTCTCTTGAGACGTGAAGGCATGTCTCATCATGGGTAGTACAGTACGCTACATCACCAGAGATTGTGATGAGCGCTTCACCACCCTTGTTATTCGGTTGAGAACTGCTCTTGACTCCTCTAGCCATTTGTAGCAATTCTTCTTCATGTGACCCTCTATACCGCAATGGTGGCAGGTATAAGAAGGTTTCCGGCCATCCGATGATCTCCCCCGACTTTTTCCTCTACTTTGCCATTTTCCTCTACTGTTTCTTTGTTGTTTTCCTTGTGATCTTCCTCGATTCTCCGTCACAAGGGCATGAGTCTGATCTGTGCTCATGTCTTTCCTTCTTGCCTCTTCATTGAACAATGCATCCTTGACCACAGACATGGTAAGTTTGCCATCTGGGGCTGAGTTGCTGAGAGTAACAACTAATGTTTCCCAACTATCAGGAAGGGAACTAAGAAGTAGTAGAGATTGCATTTCGTCTCCAAGTGGCATTTCTACACAAGATAATTGATTTACCAGACTCTGGAACTCACTGGTATGTTCGGCAACAGAAGTTCCACTTTTGAGCTTCATATTGACAAGGCGTCTCATCAGAAGGGCCTTGTTCCGAGCGGTCTTGGCCTGGTACATGTCTTCCAACTTCTTCCAAAGGGCATAAGCGTCGATTTCTTGTGCAACGTGATGGAAGACACTATGGTCAATCCATTTTCGGATTTGACCAATAGTTTTTCTATTAATTTTCTTCCACTCTATTGACTTGGGCGGGTCAGGATTAATACCTTTCAGCTCTATTGGATCACAAAGGTCTTTACAACTGAGGAAATCTTCCATCCGAGGTTTCCACAGCGTGTAGTTGGTAGCCGTGAGCATAATCATAGCTCCAGAAGATGAAGTTGACTCGTCAATGGTCATTTTTCACCTTCTGAATAATTTTCAAAAAAATTGAGGGACCAAACTGCAATTTTTCAAAATTACAAAACTGACCGGTGACGTGGCAGCTGATGCAGGAGCACCAAGGTAATTCTTTTCTGATGTGGAAGTTCAGACTATGCTGTAACCACAGAGCATACTCAGACAGAACCTTGGCTCTGATACCACTTGTTGGGAATAAAAATAAACCGCAAGAATAATATTTCCGGTATTAGTGATAAACGCGGAACACTAACTTATGGTTAAATCAGCAAGAATAAAATGCAGCAATAATGACACCAAGATTTTTACGTGGAAACCCTTCTGAATAAGGGAAAAAACTACGATCAAGAGGAGCAGCTGATATCACTATAGCAAGGAATTTTACACCGTGTAGTAACGAGTACAAATACTCCTAAGACCACTACACCCTCAAAAGAAAAACACTCTTTTGATTTTTCCCACCTCACTGCAATATCACTCACACTCTATTTTTCTTCACAGACTAGTTTCTTACAGTCTATGGAATACCTCACTTTGCTATCACTCAGATGTATTGTCTGAGATTTTGGTGTGTCTACAAATGATAGAAGGCTTCCCTATTTATAGGGATGAAATGAACCTATTGATGTCATTTGTGACTCAAGCAAGCACTTGACAATTTGTCAAATACAAGGAAGAAGTTTTCTTCCTTAAAACAAGGAATATGTTTTCTTCCTCAAAACAAGGGAAATGTTTTCTTCCTTATTTTCTTCCTTAAAATGGGGGAGGTGTTTCCTTCCTCAAATTATGGGATGGACCCAACATTTTATGCCTAAGCGGGGGTTTGAACCCAGATCTCAGGTATTCGCCCACCTTTCCAAGCGAAGGGCAAAACTTAAAGACCACAAATATGAAGGGCAAAATTTAAAGACTACAAATATGAGTGACAAAATTTAAAGACCACCCCAAAAGAAGGGCAATCCTCGTAAAAAAATGTAACTTGACGGTATCTTTACAAAGATTTATTACCTACTCTTTAGTTTTTACATTTTAGTTTTTATTTGGTAGTTCAAGGTAGATCTTCTTACACCTTTTACGATTATCCTAATAGAAATGATATGGCTGATGAGTAAGTCCAAGAGAAGGTTTGCTGCTTGTGGCTTGCGGGGGGGTGGGGGTGGGGACGGAGTGTTAAGTCATTCGGTTTATTCATTTTCTCCTATGCTGCAAATTGTTGCTAGCGTTCCAAAACACTTCAAAATCCTTTCTATTACTGTGAAAGAAATCCAGAACACCAGCATTAAACCATTCATTGATCGCTGTCGGTATCAATCAAATAAATTGTCAATATAAAGGAGGAGAGATATTGCCTACATGGTTTTGATCCCAAACGGAAGTGGGAAGAATGGTAATCCCAATTTTCAGCATAGAAATTGCAACTTTGTTCTTGTAGGTCATTATAAATGATGTATATTCCAAGCTACTATCTTTGGCTTAAGCTTCTTAGATATTTCTTCTTATTCTTCGGATAAAATACTCTGATAAGCAATTTGAACTGAATATGTCATGCTTCAATATAATAACTATATGACCTTTTGTACGTCGAAAAAAATCAGCACATGCAGTTAAACAAAAACGTTGGTTTTAGTTTGGTAGCATGATTATGGGCATTGAGCAAAGCTTCGTCCAGTTCTGGGTAAGTTGTAAGTCTTAGTTTATTAGTTTTGTCTATTATCCACAAACTGATGGATAAAACTAAAAGGGTAACAGGTTCCTTGAGAACTACTTGAGATGCAAGATCGATCATTAGCCTGCTGTCTGGTATAAATGGATTGCCCTCGTTGAATTTTGGTATAATTCCAACTACCTTAACTGTCTTTTGAATCAATCTAAAGTGGCTGCAGTGGACAAGATGCTTAAGAAAAGGCAATTGATAGCCAAAATTTAAAAAGAAAATTTGGAAGAAAAAACTCAGGACATGATAGAGTATTATGCAGATAAGAGCAGGACAGAGATGGAATTTCAAGTTGGTGATTGGGTGTTCATGAAGCTCCAATAGCAATAAAGAATTGAGTCTAAAGCTTGCTTTGATTCTAAGTTTATGGTCTATTTAAATAGTTAAGAGGCTTAGTCCAATAGCATATGAATTGCAGTTGACACCTACCTATTTGATCCATCCAGTGTTTGATGTGTCCCAATTGAAGAAAAGGGTCGGATCAGGGTTAATTACGACCATTGAAGTTTCTTTCTTGGAGTTAGGAAGTTGAAGCTCCATCCGTTTTAGTCCCTTTACACTTTACGTAGAAGTTTCAACTATATATCATATACCGTCATGTATATTTTGAGCATTTCAATATGCCTTTTTGGTTATGTAAGTTATAAGTAGACAAAGGAGTTAGCCAGGTTTTGACATCTATATTGTCAAAAAACAAGCTTTATTTATGCTTAGACCAGATGTACTCGTTTTGAAAGGAGCATTGAGAAAATTCAAAATTCCTCCTTATCCTATCTCTATCTCTTGTCTCTTCTCATCATTTGTTCTTTTCCTTCTCTTCTCTACCATAACCATCAATCTTTTCGTCAAATGTACATACACCAATTGACCCACATACTATCACTTTTCATTTCAAAGGCAGAAGGAAATAAAACACTTTGGAAGGGAGTAGGACAGGAAATAGAAAATGCAAAATTATTCTTCCGCCAACTAGATACGCGAATTGGTGAAAGAAAAGCACAACATTGTGTGACATCCTTTGAGTGCCGAACCAAATCAGTCCTTGGCTCGCTTATTAATTATTTTCCTATATGTGCATCTATGTATATATAGTACTGCTCAAAGTGATAATCTTTCCAATATCAGATATCCTGATTTCAATCCCATCCGTCATCCTGGCGGCCAGAATCAGGCCTAGTACTCTTCGTCTGCATCTCGTTCTGCTTCTCATCCTCCCCTGAAATTTCCTCCAGAGACCTTCCTTTTGTCTCCGTCACTAAGAAAGTGCAGCAAAATCCAATCATATTTGTGAATGCCAAAAACATCATGGCTTGCTTGATTTTATGAACATTTCCGTCTTGTGTGTATTGCTGCACCCCAAATGCACTAACCATTGCTCCTGCCTTTCCAGACGCGGCACTCAACGCGTGGCAAGTGGATCTCACCCTTGTCGGAAAGAGCTCCGCAGGGAGCACAAAAGTTGTTGAATTAGGGCCAAAGTTGGCAAAGAAGAAAGTTAAGCCATAAAGAGCTGCGAATGTCCATTTGTGCTCTTTATTTCTTAAGTAATCGTATTTGATACCAATAATCGCCATGAACACTGACATCATGAAGAACCCCATCAATTGTATCTTAAACCTTCCGATCTTCTCAATGAAGAATACCGTGAACCAGTAACCGGGGAAGGTGCCAAGCAAGGCAATCACAAACATAGCACGCGATGTCTCGAACATTTCCCTCAAAGCGGAAATGCTCTTGGCATCTCTAACGAGTCCCATGGTCGGAAATATGTCCTTCTGTGTGAGATTTTGGCTGTAGAAAGCAATATCCAACAAGAACCAAGTACTCATTGTACCAATTAAGTGAAGTCCATGGCGCATGAAGAACTCATTGGAGAGTAAAGGGTACTCATTGGCTGCTTTAAATTTAGCCAACTTTTCGCCGTCTTCTTGAATTTCAATTTCAAGAACCTTCCCCATGTCAATCGCTGCTTGTTTAGCATTTCCTTCAATAATAGCAGTGTAACGACCTGTTTCAGGCATCTTCATTCTCCAATAATACGTAAGAAGTGCGGGAAGAGCTCCAAGCATCAGTACAATCCTCCAAACATAATCCGCCTCAGGCTCTGTGGAGAAAACTTCATCTGTTTTAAAGGCCCCACCTGCGTAATTCATCAGAAACAGCTTCGAGACAATCATCGAAACAAGCCCAGCAAAAATGATCCCAACGCCTTGCATAGCGAAAACAGCAGCAATAAAAGCTCCACGAGTTCTCTTATTTGCATATTCAGACATAATTGTAGCAGAAAGAGGATAATCTCCTCCAATTCCAAATCCCAGCCAGAACCTGAAGAAACAAAGTGTCCCTATTACAATTTTTCGGCTATACCCGAAGGACAAGCCAGAGGAAATTGCACAAATGACCATGAGAATTAAAGTAAGTCCATATACTTTTTTCCTACCAAGTTTGTCTCCGAGCCACCCGAACACGAGTTGGCCCGTTAGAGTACCAACCAGGGCGATTCCAGTGATCCAATTGTTAACATTATGAGGCAATTTTCCAGGGGCATGGGTAGTCGGGTCGTAGTAATACAAACGGCCTAAAAGTTTAGAGACTGTGGTGATACAAAAGAGATCATATGCATCTGTGAAAAATCCCATTCCAGCAATGATAACGGCTGTGACATGGTACCATTGGGTGCGTGCTGTGTCAAGTGCATTGAGCACTGTAAGATTGTCTGAGTTCATGTTTGCTTTTACTGCAAATTATGGCTGTGTTTTGATGGAATTATTTTAGTGTCTGTTACTAAGTTATATGTAGAGAGAGTTGACAATGTTAATTAAATGACGTTAATACCTAAGTTAAATGACGTTAATACCTAAGCTTCGGTGGTTGGAACAAGAAATCGATGGATAATTATCTCTGGGATATCCTTTCTTCTTTGCTTAAATCAAGCATATGCTCGAATCAACCATAACCTAGGACCAATTGTGCATGCTTGTGTTTTATACTTACAGTTTCATTTTATGTGACGTTTTTCTTTTTTATTCTGTTCCTAAGAGAATGTCTCTACATGGAAAAAGTTTAACTTTAAGCTTTCCATTATGCCCTTAATGTTGTGCATTTAGAGATTCATCAAGTAAATGTTATGCCATTCTTAAATCTATGAACTTTAAAAGTGATTCTTTCTTTATTAAACTCTGTATCAAATCATGTAAAATGAAAAGGAGTAATAAATTAAGCCTCTTTCGTCATCATTATGAGGGACAGCTAGAAAAGTCTTAACCTGCTTGATCTTGATTAATGACAACTATAAAACAAGCTGTCAACTTCCGTAGGAGTATTTGTTTCGGACAAAGTAGCACTAGATAATAGGAGATAGGGTGTTGTTACTATATAGTACTCCATTACAGTATTTGATTTTCCAGGAAAAATGATACTCTTCTTTCTACACCTTTAAACATTATCTTAGAAGAAATACTGCGACCGATTGATTACTATATATATGCAAGTCTTCTACTGAAGAATGTTACGCACTCGCATAGAGACAAAAGCAGAAATTGAGCAAATAAGCAAAAGCAATATTCGAGAGACTTCTGATTGGCTACTGAAGTGCGACCAGCTACGACGAAGGACTTGATTGAAGAACCTGTTTCATAGTGTAATGCTTTACGGTCTTCAACTCTAGTATTTTGTACTTGGATTGTTTATTGAGTTGTACCTTTTTAACTTTCTTAGAAGCATTGTAATAGGTATAAACAATTGTCAAATTCAGTCCCACGTTGAGGGCAACTCGAAGGGGACTCAATAGTCTAGGTAGATTTGGGATTAGAGTTAGTTACTAGGTTGCAAACTTTGTCATATGAATTTGCTGAGGCTCACAATTATAGTGAAGTTTTATGACAAATACTGCAGAGTTGTAGGTCGTGGTCTTTTCACCGTTGTGAGGCTGACGGTTTCCACGTAAATATACTGTATCGTTACTTTTCTGTTTATCATTATTCCGCAAACTGAGATTAGGAACAAATTAAGTATTCTGGTCCATCATCTAAACGAAAATCTGACAAAGCCCAATTTACCCCTTGAGTGTTATATGATCGTGCAAAATATCATTAATGCTTATGACTAGTTGGTATTTGGTAATTAGAGAAATGGCCATGTATGCAGCTGCTGAAGATTAAACTTCTTCTAATTAAGCCCTTTTATTTTTGTCTTCGGTCCGAAATATTGGATATTGTTTCATGGCAGATATAGCTTTAGCTTGCACAAGTTCTTTGGTAAATAAAGATCTTATAATAGCCCAAAGTAATCTAATTGAATCGTATTTAACAATAAGGGCCTTATTTTTTTTAAGAGAGTTTATCAATAGTACAAGTGGATCTCTCAAAACTACAAGTAAGCATTAGTCTTGCTCATTTGGTTGGTAAGACAATAGGTAAATTACGGTTAGCCTGTCAAGGTGAATGCAGACAATAGATGTAGTTTTTCTTGTGGGGTCTCCAAGCTTGTAGTACGAGTTATCAAAATATGATCTTTCACTTCATCATAGCAGGAATCTCGCTAACCTTCTCGGCCGGTTAATCTAACCACAGGGATCCCTCTTGCTTATCCACCCATCACAAACTATTACTAACGGACTTGGAATACCATTGAGGTGAGAAACACACTAGCTAAATGGAGTTTCCTTTCAAAACTACTTGCTTTGTTATCTCATTTACTAAATTGTCAGTATCGAAATTAGTTTAAAAAAAATGGCTTTGTTCCATTATATATTGCATGTACTACCATCATTTAGGTAGTTATATATATATATATATATATATATATATATATATATATATATATATATTGCATAATTTCAGAGACCTCCTCTCAGGTATGACTTAATAACACTAACTTCCCTCGTGGTTTACAATTATACGACTACCTCCCTTATTTTAATTTTGTTTTATAGCTTGTTTGGCCAAGCTTATTTTTCTCCAAAAGTACTTATTTTTTCCAATAAGTGCTTATTTTAAAAAAGTGAGGTATTTGACCAAGCTTTTGGGAGAAAATAGGTGCTTCTGGGGAGTAGCTGAAGCAGTTTTTCCGAAGCAAAAAAATAGTTTCTGCCCAAAAGCACTTTTGAAAAAAATATACTTATTAGAAACACTTTTAAAAGCTTGACCAAACACAAATTAATTAGCCAAATACAAACTGTTTTTCGCCAAAAGTATTTTTTTTTATACGCATTTTTGAAAAAAATACTTTTCAAAATAAGCTGATTTTAGAAGTTTGGCCAAACATGTTATTAACCAAACTACTTTTAAGTAAAACAAAGTCTATATATTCCAAATTTACCCTTTTATGACCTTATAAGTTACAGCCTCCCTCGTGGACTTTCTTCTTCTTCACTTTCTTTTATATTTCCTCTTTTTTACCGATTTATAGTGTTTAAAATATTGATAATGGTAGCTTCTCATTGATTATAAAATTCTCCTACTTTATAGCTATGCAATTTTAGAGGTAATTAAAGGGTTGGTTTTTTTTTTCTGTGTTTGAAAAGTTTCATCTCAAACACTAAACATGAAAATTTCACAAATATTTTGTTGGTTCTACCAAAAAATTTTGTTTAACACTTATTGCAGTTAATAAAGTTTTATTATGAGAATTCTCTAAAACATCTTATACAACTATAAGACCCAGTTTGTCCATAGATACCAAAAAAAAAAAAAAAAAACATTTTTTTTAAAATTTTGGAGTTGGAGTTGTGTTTGGTCATAGTTTTTGAAATTGTAGTTTTTGGTGAAATGTAGTTGTAAAAAAGTGAAAAAAGTGAAAAAAATTTCAAAACAAGTTTTTTGAGTTTTTGGTATTCCGAAAATTCAAATTTTCATGGCCAAACGCTGATTCCAGAAAAAAGTGAAAAAAAATTCCGGAATAAAGTGAATAATTTTTATGGCCAAACGGGGGCTAAGAATTTCGGAAACGGATTATTCATTTCACTCTCTAAAATACAAAAAGAGAAATGTGCTCTTTTAAGTCTAAATATTGTTGTTAATTAATAACATATTGTAAATAAGAGAAATATTGAAGTAACATTAAAATTAAGGATTTCTCATACTCTCATGCGTTAGTGTTATTTAAATATAAGAAACATTTAAATTTTTAGCCTAAATATTGTATATAATAACAATTTTAGGAGAGAGAAGTGTTATAAGATATTGTTCGAATAAATTGATTATAAAAGGGTAAATTTGGAATACATCGACTTTTATTATTTAAAAATTAAAAATAGTTTGGTTACAAAAAGATTGAAATAAGGAAATTATGTGTAATATCTCAAACATAAGGGAACTAAGTGTTATAACATGGAAAATAAATTTTTGAAAAGATTTATTTTAAAAATAAATTAGTCATGTCTCCTCTTTTACTAGCACTAGTATTAACTCTTTCTAAATTGAATGGTTTCTTCAGTGTAGTGAGAGAAGAAGAAAATGAAAAACCTTAGCATTCTCTTTGGATTCAGTCGTTCAAATATGGTTTGCTCAGTTACTGGATTTGTCCATAATACTCGTCATTCCTTGTCCACTTTGAGAGAGGACCCACAATTACACGAAATGATTCAATTTTTGGACAACCTTAAAAACTTCGAGAAGTCAGGTGTTCCCAAGGATGCAGGAACTGATTCCAAAGATGGTTTCGATCTTCGAAGAATGAAAACTTTGATGGCACTCATGGGTAATCCCCAATCTACCTTCAAGGTCTGATTTTTTTTGCCACTGATAAATAAGGGTGTCTATTCAGTTCCATTTTTAGTTTGTGTTTAGTTCTGTAAATTGCATTTTTCCGGAAAGTAAATACTGGTTCCTGAAAGGCTGAAACAAGGTTTAGGAAGTCAAGTTTGTTTGCATTTGATACATCTCTTTGCCTTTCTCCATAAATTCTATCTTTCCGTGCAAATTCTGCAGCACATTGTATTAGGGTGTGTTCCGTACGAAGGAAAATGTTTTACGGAAAAATAAGTGGGCTTCTTACTTATTTTCTTGCGTTTAGTACGTAAGCAAAAAATATTATCCTAAAAGCATTTTGTATATAATCTGGACAAGTACTATGGGAGGTGGGTGTGAGGTGGTGGGGATGGGTGCTATGAGGGTGAGGATGAAGATGAGGTCATGTGTTGGAGGGTGGGCAGGACAAAATTAATGTGTTCCGTGCTTCCACTGGGGAAGTCATTTTCTCATTTTTAAGGAATTTGATGACTTTTGAAAAATTTTGACCAGCCGAACATGGGAAAATTGGAAAACATTTTTGGGAAAATGGTTTTGCCATACCAAAAACCCTTAATCTATCATGGATTTCACTGGGATTGATTGAGTTCTTGTGCTGTTTGCTTCTTTAGTTGTAGTCCACTCCTTTTTTCTAAGTGTTTCTAGGTGAAATTATTGTAGACTGTTCATATTGCTGGAACAAAAGGAAAAGGGTCAACAGCTGCATTTCTCTCCAGTATACTGCGGGCAGAAGGCTATTCTGTTGGTTGCTATACTAGGTATTGTCAGATGTTCTTACCATTAACATTCTTATTAGTTTGTATGACTATTCAACTTGCTCGATATGAGCAGTCCACATATACAGACTATCAGAGAACGGATAACCTTGGGAAGATGGGGTGAGCCAGTATCAGCCAAGGCATTGAATCATCATTTCAAGAGAAGGAGGGAGGTTATTGAGAGGGCAGTAAAACTTGAGAATGGATGTCTCAGTCATTTTGAGGTTCTTTTCCCTTTTGTCAGCTAGCAATACATAACTGATTGAAAGATCTTGATGCTTTCATTTCCTGGAGTTATTTTAATAGTTCAGCTTTCTGGCTTTGATTTCTATAATTCCCAGAATTCAGTTTCTCCGAAGTAACTATTAGTTTGCATTATTTTGGGCTGCTTCTTTTATATAGTCTTGTCTTATTTGTTTCTTTTTCTTCTAAAAATTTCAGGTTTTTACTGCTATTGCATTCAGCCTATTTGCTGAAGAAAATACTGAAATTGCAGTTGTGGAGGTTAAAAGCGTTAACTTGACTCTTTCTTCTACAATAGCTATATCACTTTTTCCCCACTTCCTCTGTTCTTTCCGCCATTGTTGGTGTTTAAAAAAATAATTTTTAGACCATATTAGATTTTTGATCTTCCTTAATTCTTTTTCCTTAGAAATAAAGTTTTCTTTCCCTTTGTGTTTACATTATTAACATATTATATTTTCCCCTATCGTATAGGCTGGATTGGGTGGAGCACGAGATGCCACTAATGTTATTTTGGGTTCTGATCTTGCTATATCAATTATAACCACTGTTGGCGAGGAACATCTGGATGCACTTGGGGGCTCTTTGGAAAGTATAGCGGTGGCAAAATCAGGAATAGTTAAAAATGGGCGCCCAGTTAGGTGGTCTTTCCTTCACCTATCCATTGGGTATATTTGAAGATGAAAATTTTTGTGGAAATTTTGTTTGATATAATGTTTTCTGTTTAGGGTTACATATGTGCTTTCAGGCTCTGGGCAAACAGCTCGTGCCCTATAATGGTTGTATTTTTATATGTCCTAGGATACTAGTCTGCTATTTCTAACCTGAAACTCTGATGAGATAGTAAAGTTGATTAACCTTTTAATGTTGTGTTTTTAGTATGTTATGTTAGAAAAGAAAAAGATTGGCCAGTTTGTTGTCTTTAAACTCGGGAAAAGACAGAAATATTATTAATCATTTATTTGCTATTGGATCAACTATGCCTGACTTGCTTCAAATGACCCAACATTTCAGTTGGTTATAGGAGGTCCATTCATTCCATCTATTGAGTGCATTCTTCGTAGGAAAGCATTTTCTATGTCTTCACCATTGGTATCAGCATCTGATCCTGGAAATAGAAGCGCTTTAAGAGGCTTCTGTGAAGTGAGTGGCATACCACGCCAATTGTGTGATATAGTGCTCCAGATTGAGAAGGACTTTGATCTGGTACATACTGATTCTTCATTTGAGGTTCATACATGACAAATTGGACTTCTTGAAACTTGTTCAATGTCTAACAACATAACAAGCTATTGATTGCTTTTTCATAAATAGTGCAGTCTATTGAACTTCTAGGTGTGAAATTACGCATGCTTGGAGCTCACCAACTTCAAAACGCTGTAACTGCTACATGTGCAGCATTATGCCTTAATAAACAAGGTAAGGACTCAAAATTTTCTTTTGTTCTTACTTCAATATTAGTTCTTTCAAGTTAATAAGTCTTCGGCTCGGATTGAAATTGAGATCATACAATCTTGTTTCTAGTCAATTGAAACATTACTGGAGTCAGTTAAGTACTCAATTAATTAATACTATGAATTGGCTTTCTAATGTCACTTTCTGAAACCTTTGTCCTGTGTGCCTACTCACAAGGAAAAGTAGATACAGCTTTTCTTGCCAGTTGATTTGCGATGTTTCTCAACCAGCAGGGATTAGTTGATGCATTATGTGGATCACATAGCTTTGTTTCATTCTTTTCGATAGCTATTTCTATTACGCGCTATAGATTTGATATAGTTTGACGGGGTTCAGGGCACTAAATCTGCATAAATCATTGGGCTTGCAGCTTGCTCCATGATTTAGAATGCTCATCTCAAAGCTTTCCTTGAAGGTTTTATTCTTGGCAAATCTCGTGTCTCTGTTACATTAATAGCACTTAGGTCCAAAAAAAAAAAATAGCACTTAGGTCCAGCTTCACCTTTTATCCCATAACATGCCATAATTATTTCGGGGGCATTTAGCTACCAACACATGTTTCAACATTTACCTTACAACAACAACATACCCAGTGAAATCCCACAATGTGAGGTTTGGGGAGGGTAAAGTGTACGCAAACCATACCCCTATCTCGGAAGACAGGGAGGCTGTTTCCGAAAGACCCTCGGCTCAAGAGAAATCACAACGAGAAAGGTTAGATAAGCACGAGCAGTTCAAAGCAGAATGCAAATGAAACTAAAGAAAGCGAATAAGTCAGAATAAAGCAGTCTGAAAAAAAAGGGAACAGTAGCTACCACAGATAAATAAGATAATCGAAGTACAAGAAACCACATATAGTAGCAAGAAACAAAGGGCAATAGACTATAGATCGAAACAACGACTACCTACTAACCTTCTACCCTAATCTGAGTCCTCCAAAACCTCCTATCTAGGGTCATGTCCTCGGTAAGCTGAACCTGCGCCATGTCCTGTCTCAGCACCTCTCCCCAATACTTTTTCGGCCTACCCCGACCTCTTCTGAAACCATCCATAGCTAACCTCTCACACCTCCGCACTGGAGCATCTCTGCCTCTCCTCCTCACATGCCCAAACCATCTCAGCCTCGCTTCCCTCATCTTGTCCTGCACTGATGCTACTCCAACCTTATCCCGTATATCTTCATTCCTAATCCTATCTCGCCTGGTGTGCCCACACATCATCGCAGCATTCTCATTTCCGCAACTTTCATCTTTTGGACATGAGAGCTCTTGACTGCCCAACACTCTGCCCCGTACAACAAGGTCGGTCTCACAACCACTTTGTAGAACCTGCCTTTAAGTTTTAGTGGCACCTTCTTATCACACAGCACTCCTGAAGCAAGCCTCCATTTCATCCACCCTGCGCCAATACGATGTGAGACATCATCATCAATATCCCCATTTTCTTATATAATAGACCCGAGATATTTGAAACTTCTTTTCTTTGGGATGACCTGGGTACCAAGCCTCACTTCCACGCCAGACTCATGTGTCACGTCACTGAACTTGCATTCCATGTACTCTGTCTTGGTCCTACTCAACTTGAACCCTTTAGACTCCAGAGTTTGTGTCCAGACCTCCAGCTTAGCGTTCACTCCGTTGCGTGTCTCGTCGATCAAGACTATGTCATCCGCAAATAACATACACCATGGCACCTCACCTTGAATTCGCCGCGTCAGACAATCCATCACTAGAGCAAATAAAAATGGGCTAAGAGCTGATCCTTGGTGCAACCCCATCTCCACCGGGAAGTACTCCGAGTCTCCTCCCACTGTCCTTACCCTGGTCTTGGCTCCCTCATACATGTCCTTGATCGCCCTAGTGTACGCTACAGGTACACCTTTGGCCTCCAAGCATCTCCATAAAACCTCTCTTGGCACTTTGTCGTAAGCCTTTTCTAGGTCGATGAAAACCATGTGCAGGTCCTTCTTCCTCTCCCTATACTGCTCCACTAGTCTCCTCACAAGATGGATGGCCTTTGTAGTCGAGCGCCCCGGCATGAATCCGAACTGGTTCTCTGAAATGGGCACGCCTCTTCTCACTCTCATCTCCACCACCCTTTCCCACACCTTCATAGTGTGGCTTATCAGCTTGATCCCTCTATAGTTGTTGCAACTTTGAATATCACCTTTGTTCTTATACAAGGGGGACCATCATACTCCACCTCCATTCCTTAGGCATTTTCGTCGTCTTAAAAATAACATTAAACAATCCAGTCAACCACTCCAAACCTGCCCTGCCCGCACTCTTCCAAAACTCCCCAGGGATCTCGTCAGGACCGGTAGCTCTTCCCCTGCGCATCCTGCGAATAGCACCCTTAACCTCCTCCACCTTTATACTCCTACAATACCCAAAGTCGCGGCGCCTCTCAGAGTACTCCAAATCTCCCAACACAATGTCTCTCTCACCTTCCTCGTTCAAGAGTTTATGACGACTGCCATCTCCGTCTAATGAGAGCTTCCTCTACCAATACTTTGTCATCCTCGTCCTTGACGCACTTTACTCGATCCAAGTCCCGTGCCTTTCTCTCCCTCACCTTGGCTAGCCTGAACAACTTCTTATCCCCACCTTTGTCCTCTAGTTCTGCATATAGACATTCGAAAGCTGCCGTTTTTGCCGCCGAAACTGCCAACTTTGTTTCCTTTCTTGCAATCTTATACGTTTCCCTATTCGTCCGCTTCTCCCCCTCATCTTTGCTGTCTACCAACCTCGCGTACGCCACTTTCTTGTCTTCCACCTTTCCCTGGACTTCTCCATTCCACCACCAGTCCCCACGTCGCCTACCACGGCGACCTCTCGAGACTCCCAGGACATCTCTAGCTGTTTCCCTAATGCAGCTTGCCGTCCTATCCCAAATACTGCTCGCGTCCCCCCTACTCTCCCAAGCCCCCATAGCCATCAACTTCTCCCCCATCTCCTGGGCACTCGACAAAGTCAGACTCCCCCACCTGATCCTTGGCAGGTCATCCGCGACCCTCTTCCTCTTCTTCCTCGTAATCCCTAAATCCATCACCAAAAGCTTATGTTGGGTCGTAAGGTTCTCACCCGGAATTACCTTACAGTCTTTACAAAGACCTTTATCCTCTTTTCTAAGGAGCAAAAAGTCTATCTGCGTCGCAGCCGTCGAACTACGAAAGGTTACCAAGTGCTGCTCCCTCTTCGGGAAACGCGAGTTGGCTACTACCAATCCAAAGGCTTTAGCGAAATCCAGAAGTGAGACTCCTCCTCCATTCCTGACTCCGAGGCCGAAACCTCCATGCTCATCATCATAACCCCCCGACGTTGAGCCGATGTGTCCATTGAAATCTCCCCCTATGAATAACTTCTCGGTGGGCGGTATACCTCCCACCACTTCATCCAAATCCTCCCAGAAGCGCCTCTTCTCCTCCTCGTCCAAGCCCGCTTGTGGCGCGTAAGCACTAATAATGTTCAAGGTAAACCCTTCCACAACTAACTTAACCGCCATCATCCGGTCATTTACCCTCCTAACCTCTACGGCCTGGTCCCTTAGCTCACTATCTACTAAAATACCTACCCCATTCCTATACATTGACTTACCCGAGAACCATAACTTATACCCGTCCACATCCTTAGCTTTAGATCCTACCCATTGGGTCTCCTGGATGCAAGCTATATTAATCTTCCTCTCCTTAAGAATCTTAACTAGCTCTATAGACTTCCCCGTCAAAGTCCCAATGTTCCAGGACCCTACTCTCAACCTAGACGCTCCCTGACCCCACTTACCCCCTCTAACCCTAGCCCCCGTCCCCGGCCAAGAACATGACCCTAGTCTACCATCACTCACTATAGCCACTAAGGGGAATAAAAGCAAATCAAAGATCTATCTAAAACAAACAAGAATCGATACTAAAATCTAAAACAAACAAGAATCGATACTAAAGCACAGTTATCAAGAGACTATATGCAAGTCAGGTTACTATGACAAGAAAGATAGCACTATAAGCTAAAGGAATAAAGGCAAGAATTTAAAGTCAAGAGTCAAGAATGTGTAGCAGGCAAGATTTCACAAGGTTAAAAGACACATGAATTAATATGAGCCACCAGAGGTACCAACTCCAGGTGAAAACAATTTCAAAACAAAAAACAAAAAAAACTGTTCCACGCCGGAAACCCACTGGCGGAGGTTTCCAAGTGCAAAAACGAGAAGACAAGAGGCAAAAAAAAAAAACAAAGAAAAGAAAGGAAAAGAGAAGAGGAGGAGAGAAAAAAAAAAGGGTACTGTTCACGCCGGAAAAGTATACCCGCCGGCGGTGGTTCGCTGCCAGGAAGGAGGGGGTGGGGTGGGGTGTTGTTACCGTTGAGAGATGGAAGAGAGAGAAGGCTGGAATCTCGTTCATATGGCATTGACCATAAATTGGAGGTTCTTTACCTTATCAAAAAAAAAAAAAAAAACTGCCAACACATGCTTGTACCCCATTAAATTGGTATTTCCTCTTTTCGGTTGTGGGTATACCTCTAATTGGGATGATTTCTCCCGATTGACTTAATTAGTTTCAGAAAAGATGGAAATAAGGTTAATCTTAAAGCTTCGTGAGATTTCTCCCATTGTACTAGAAGTAGATTATAACGTCCTCTAATAATTGATGTAAGTTATTTTAGCAACAAAGTTTACGCTGACAATGTCAGGTACTTGATTGAATTATTTTGATATTTTGCTTGTATACTATGATCAACTTTCTTTTTTTAACTTTATTCTTGTAATGCGTCTAAATACTAGGATGGAGTTTGTCCAGTGGATCTATTCGTTCTGGTC
This sequence comes from Lycium barbarum, assembly GCF_019175385.1. NCBI lineage: Eukaryota > Viridiplantae > Streptophyta > Magnoliopsida > Solanales > Solanaceae > Lycium > Lycium barbarum. The sequence continues at coordinate 138,838,462 of NC_083337.1, forward strand.
TGGAGAGTGCATTTTTGCAAGGCAGAAGCCAAATTTTGTCTTCAGAAGAAGCTAATTTACTTGGAGTACCTGGGGCCACTGTACTACTTGATGGAGGTTGAATCCTGGTGTTCTTATTGTTGGTCATGCACTTGTGCATGTGTCTATATATGTGTCATACTCTTGGATAATACAGTGTTTTACCTCTATTTTCAAGAGTTGTAATTGTCAGTCTCTTGGAAGTGGATAATATGGTAATGAATAAACATTTTCAGCACATACGAAGGAATCTGCCAGGGCTTTGGCAAACACATTGCAGATGACATTTCCAAAGGCAAAGATGGTTCTTGTGGTTGCTATGGCAAATGAGAAGGATCATCTAGGTTTTGCAAGAGAGCTACTCTCAGGTGTGACCAATTTTGGATTTCTTTGTCACGTGATGCATATCCTTTTTTAGTTTACGAGTTCTCAGATCATGTATATGTTAACGTTTCAAAAAGTTCTCAGATCATGTACAAACTTAATTTTTCAATTATAGCGTAGCTGTAACCTGAAGATTGTGGAATTGTTTTATTGCCATTATGACCCCTTTTAGGTGTTTCCTAAAACTATGACTCTTTAGAGTGCTTAATAAAAACTTAAAACTATAGAGAAGTACTCTAGAGAGTAGTATCTTTTTTTTTCTTTTTTTTTTTACTGTTGAGGAAGGTAACAGTTGTATTACTATGAAACAAAAACTTATCACCCCAAAAAAGGTGCTAAGTTTAGATCTTTACAAGCAGCAAAAGGGTATAAAAAACCTGTCCAAAGACCTATATTCTTATACATTGCCTATCAAGTCAACTAATTCACCTACTTCCCCCACAGATTCTGTTTACACCAAAAAAGGAACAGACTAAGACAGTTCATCCTAATTTTCTGGATAGAACTACTAGTGCCTTAAAAAAATCTAGCATTTCTTTCCTTCCACAAACTCTGCCAGATGCAGGCAGGGATGATCTTCCACCACTCCTCCTCACCACCTCTCTTTCCTATACTCAACCAGCTGCTTAAAAGTCCCGAAGTAGTTCGAGGAATAACCCAATTTATCCCCATGATACAAAAGAACATGTGCCACAGATTTAAACTTGTCTTGCAGTGCAGTGTTATCAACGGCGCGCTTAAGCCTGAAGCGAGGCTCAAAACATGTTGAGCGCTTCACCTCGCTTTTTCTGCACTTTAGTGTCGTCATTAAGGTTTTAAGACATACTTTTCCTTGCAAATGAGCCTGTCTTGAAGAAGCGACACTAAACCATTGATATTTCACTTTATCGTAAAAAGTTTTCAATTTCTTTGTCCATATATTTGTTATTCATGCTTATAATTATTAGTCTTGGACTAAACATATATATTTGTATATATTCTCCTCTTGCACCTTTTTTCTAAAAAGCCCACACTTTATTTGCGCTTTGCGCTTAAAGCCCCAATGGACCTTAGAGCTTTTTTGCGCTTTTCGCTTTCGATAACACTGTTACAGTGGTAAAAAAGGTGTTCATTGCTTTCAACTTCCTGGTCACTTAGAAGACATCTTGGACAACTCTGGAAACCTCTTCTTTGTAAATTAACTTCAGTTAGGCGTGCTTTCCTAATCACCTGCCAAACAAAACATGACACCTTCACTGGAATATTTACTTTCCAGACTTGTCTCCATGGCCAATTTACCTTAACTGGGCCTCTTTGATTCAAATTCCAGTAAATAGATTTTACTGAGAAAGTCCCTTTACTTTTCAATCTCCATCTGGTTCTGTCTGGGCAGTCAGATAAAGCAATGTTATAAAGCTCTGGAGAGTAGTGTCTTAGGACAAGTAGTTTTTAGATGTTGAGTGTCTAGAGATTTGATCTCCTTATATGGGCATTCCTCACCCTATGAGCTAGCTTTTGGGGTTGAGTTAAGCCCAAGATTCATTTCTTTATATGGTATCATTGCCAGACCCATCCCAATTCATGGTTTACCGATGTTGGACCCCCATATTAAATTGTCCCCACTGCAGATGTCCAGCCCTAGGGGTGAGGTGGGTGTTGAGTGTCCCACATCGGCTAGGGATGGGAGATTTGGTCCCCTTATATGGACTTGGACAATCCTCATCCTATGAGCTTTCTTTTGGGTTGAGTTAGGCCCAAGATTCATTTTTTTTTATAACCGTGGTACCTGGGCCAGCTTGCGCGTGCCTCGACTAATTCCACGGGATACCTGCCACCTCCCACCAGTAACAGGTACCAGGTAACTCTGTCCACCAAGGCTAAAACAGATGAGAAGAAATCACTTAGTGTTTTTGTCTCTGTCGGGAATTGAAATTGAGACCTCATGGTGCTCAACCCACTTCATTGACCACTAGACCACACCCTTGGGTGCGGCCCAAGATTCATTTCTTTAAATTGGACATTATATATACATTGCAAATTTAAACCCTATAAGGAGAATAAAGGTGAAGTAAAGATTAGACAGACTTGTGGTGCCTAATGAACACAATATGGACATTTGGACTTAGTCTTGTAGTAGAATGGCATGATAGATAAACGCAAACATAGAGTTTAAATAAAAAATGACTTAAATAGAGGAGTGCTATGAAAATGTTATGCTGATAAAAAGATACTTGAAAATATTGTGAGAGACAACGATGTTATATGGCATGATTGTAGGGTCTCCAAGTCTAACGTATCAACAAGATATATGTTTTTGGAATGCAGATGTTAAAAGATAGATTTGCCTTCATACAAGATGAGTCAATAGATTTGCCTTCATACAAGATGAGTCAAGATTGAAGAAGATTTTTTTTTTTTTTATGTGATAAAGGGTTCAAATGGATCATGTAGAGGATATTAAGAGAATGTTGCCTGAGATGGTTTTGTTATGTCCCACATAGACCACATATGCACCATCTTGCGGTGCGACAATATGATAATTGGAGGTGCTAAAAGGGATGGCGTAAGCAGTTTTGTCAAAGGCGCGCTTAAGCCCTGAAGCGAGGCTCAAAACACGTTGAGCGCTTCGCCTCGCTTTATGTGCGCTTCAGTGTCATCATCAAGGCTCTAAGACATACTTTTCCTTGCCAATGAGCCTCTCTTGAAGAGATGACCCTAGATAATCGTTATTTCACTTTATCGTTATGTTTTTACAATTTGTTTGTCCATATATTTGTTATTCACGCTTATTATAATTAGTCTTGGGCTAAACATGTATATATTTTTATTTTTGCACCATTGCGCCTCTTTTCATTAAAGCCCACACTTTATTTGCACTTTGTGCTTAAAGCCCCAGCTGACCTTAGAGCTTTTTTGCGCTTTTCGCTTTTGATAACACTGGGCGTAAGTTAAAATCTGGATGGGTGAAATGAACGAGTCTGCTAGACTGTTGCAATATATGTTGGATCGTTAAGCCTAAAATATCCACAAGATGAATACCGTAAAATGTGGATATTAAGGATGAATGAATAGTCATATAAAATTGGACAATATTTGAAATAATGGTATTTGATAAAGGATTTGAGTGGCAGACAGCCGGACATAGAGAATATATGAGAGAAGGTTGTCTGATATGGTTTTGTTATGTCCTACATAGACTTCATATTCGCTTCCTGGAGGTGTGACAATATGATAATTGAAGGTGCTAAAGGAAAAGGGATAAACCTAAAATTACATGGAACAAAACTGTTGGAAAGACCTACAACCATTTGAAGTCGATATGAACTTAGCTAAAAACAGAACAAAAATGGAGTAAAAAATTTCATGTAGATGACAGCTACTACTTGGGATATAGGTGTAGTTATTATGCTTACATTATGTTTGGACAGTTACCAGTTTCAAAATGCTTACATTCTGTTTGGTCTTAACAGGAGTTGTCCCTTTGGGAACTTCAGATAAAATAGGTTTGGTCTTAACTAGAGCTTTTTTGTGTGGATCTTTTGTAACTGTAGGGTAAGTGTGATATTTAGATAATCTTAGTTCAAAAGCTCCTAATTTTTCTTAAAAGACATTATTTATTATCTGAATGGAATAGACCCAAACAGAGCTGAATGATTACGAAGAATTCATACAGCCAACCTTAGCTAGTTTGGATTTGAGACATGGTTGATTAATTGATTGATTTTGAAGATAAAATTGGGATGAGATTTTCAGTTTTTTTTTTTTTTTTTTTTTTACCTGAGGCACAAACTTTGAACCTCATTATAGGTTTTAAGGTTAAAGAACGTATTACCTTAGAGCATCCAATCAGCATTCCTTTTGGCTTGACCAAGATGTTGTATTCCTCTAAGTCGCGCTACCTTCTCTTGTTAAAAAAAAAAAAATCACAGAACCTTCTAGTCAAAATGACTTCTTTTGTGTATTTTTCTATGTAACTAGTTGGCCCAAATGTGGGTTATCAGATTCCTTCCATGTAGGGAAGTTTATAAGGTGAATCTATTTAGCTTCTCTTGGTATAAGAGTGATAAGACAACTTATAACTGTTCAATTTCAGGAAAATATATATTTCTTTAAATAGTCTTTAAACTGGAAACAAAGTAATTGATATACATGGGGAGTACTAAAAGCAGCAAATTTTTCCTAATATGTAACATTGTTCGCTCTCTTCTTACTTTTAGACATTTACATATTTTTAGTTACTAATACAAACAACTACTTTGAGTTCTAAATGAAATGTGAATTACCACTTTCAAATATTAGAGTGTTTGTCTCGAACATTATGCTTACATTTTACATGTTTTCTGGTATTTGATTGTAGTACTATAAATGACTCCACTAAGACAGAGCCACTTCTTTTGGCAGTTGGGGATTTGGATGCTGTATTTTTTACAGAAGTTGACATTGCTGGTGCTAAATCAAGAATGACTTCAGCATCTTTATTGAAATGTGCTTGGGTCAATGCTTCGAGAGAGATGAATATGAAGGTTCTTGACCTCAAAGTTGCAGATAGTGAGGATCAATCACTTCAAGCTGCAGGGATAGTGGAATCTCGAAGCATTTTACTTGCGGCGGGATCACTATTGGCTTGTATGGGAGCTGGTTTTAAGATCCTTAGTGAAAGAACTGGAGAACAACCTGGAATCATAGTAGTCACTGGTTCTTTGCATATTGTTTCCACTGTTTTAGGCTACTTGCACAGCTGACACATACTTGGTAAGAAAACTTCCATTTGGGTATTATTCTGAAAACATTTGATATTGAGCTACTACTTAGCAAAGGTGAATGAATTTATCAACTGATTGTCAATGTCAAATGAGTTGGGGTAGATTATATGTATTTTCTGTATCAATTATGCTCTATGAAGGTCCATCTCATTGTTGAATTACCTATAAAATAATAATCATTCTACTTCTGTTCATGCACATGAATATGTTCAGGCCTTACTGTCACACTATAGACAATACTAAAAGATGTATTTTGTTAGTGAAGAATTTCCCAGTTTACATGCTTGCTATTATAAATGGCACTATCTTGATATATTGTCATCTAGTTCTATGGGTTGCTTATGCTAATATTACATTATCTGTTTGCGTAAGGCTTTGCCAGAGCCCTTTGATGAGTTGAGTTCTAAAATGAGCTTGAAGGTTCAGAGCCCTGAAATTGCAGTGCAAAAGTTGGATAGCTGAGTTGTGGAAGACTGGATGATTCCTGAGTTCTCACTTGGGTCCTATGAATGTACAATTGTTTACGATAATGACATGTGGTTCTTGAATAGGTATTTTCCTTGCTGCCCAGTTGTTGAAGCCAATTTAACTTATTTACATGGATCTGTGTGGTTTCTGCAGCAGGAATAAAAGCATACTTCTCTTCTCACACTCTTTGAAGGTATTAGCAAACTTTATGCAATTGAGGATCAGTGGAACCACACAATTAAGACGTTTAACTTGATTGAAATCTTTACGTATTTAGTACACTAGAACAAGTTAGCTATACTGGTTAGGGGACCTTGATAATATTTATGGAACTACAAAATCAGTCTTCAAACACTACAAGAGGACATGCATTTAGCTTGGGACAAAAATCCAACTTGACTTGCAGAAGTCTAAAGCTAATGTCACTTTAGCACTACCTAATTTCCGTACTTATACGCTTTTAACTTGAAAATTGATTCATCAGCTAAAATTAGCTTGAATCATTTTGCCAGGCATGTAGTCCTAGCAATTGTTGGCTATGGTTATTTCTGGCTGAATTCCAAGCCAAGTTTGTGTAGTCAATGCTGACTTTATTGAATATTCTGATCTAATATTATTTATATCCTAGCCTTTTTTTCACGTTTGCTTGGAGTTTTCCCTGCTAAATAACTACTAAAAATAGTTAGGATTTTTTCGCCAATGTCACTATATGGTTATTTAAGCTAAAATTGATAGATATCCTAGCTAAGTTTTTGGTTTTGGATGTTTTGCTGCTAAATGCATACCTATAATTCATAGCTTACATATTATAAAATGTAACGTAATGTTCTATACAGTTTGACAGAAGACAAAATCAGCAATCGAAACATCCAAGTTATCAAATGATATATACGTACTTGCGCATCCATTTTAAATGATACCATCAATCCTTAAAAAATGAAAGGTCTACTAGTAAAATAACACATGCCTTAATTTTGAAAAGCAATAACATAAACTATGTTACTCAATTACAAACAATAATCTTTGTGATAACTTATGTGGCATTTGGTTTACAATATTAGCTTCAGCATATTGCTAGTATATGAGTAAGCTATGCCGAAAATCCATGTATTATTTTATTTATCATAAAATATGAAATAAAAATACGTGTTTTTTGTTTAAACATTCAGTGTCTGAAATTTGTTTTTTTGACTAATTTGCATCTCATAGCACATTATCCACTAATTAAGGGGAAAATGCTCCATACCAAAGGCTTGAAATAAAAATCTCTAGTTAAATGCACTGAGATCTCATGTCACATAAACATGATCAGCCGTCAAAGAAGTTATGCACATAACAAATACAAATAAGCATGGTTAAAACATTTGGTATCATTAAAGGAAGTACATATTTTCATGAAAACCTTTCTTATAACAATCTTGCTCAAATATCTGTGTATGTTGTAAATATTAGTAATGGATATCCATTTAATAGACTTAAAAACCATGAATACTTGGTCACCAAGGAAACTTGGCAACCAAGAATACATGGTCTCCAAGCTTTTGTCATGTGTTTGGCCACTATTTTCCTCCTATAATTAGGAGGTCCATTTGTAAAATTGAAAGACAATAAAATATCTCTCTCTCTCTCTCTCCCAACTTCTTTGGCTATATCTCTTGTGTCGTGTACTTTTAATATTATTTCATAGCACGTTATCAGCACGAGATTCAAACCAACTGAGTCAATAACCTCCAAACATGAAACTTGGCACCAGGTGCAGAGATTAAATACAACATCAAGGTAAGTGATTTATTCAATTAAGTTGAATCATGTGGATTACTATGCAAGTAAGTATAGTAATCATAATAAGCATAGCTATGGCAGTACGCAATCCATGTCTATATGATAATCAAGTGATAATATCCAAACGTTGTTCTTTTATGTACTGATGAGAATTCAACAAATTGTATGGTATTCACTTTATGATTTGTTTGATCTCGGGAGCTCAATGGTTCACTTGGCTATTTATATGTCTTTGGTTCCAGAAGAACAATATTTTAAGAGGGATTATGATGTTAATTTCATATCCCTTAATAGCTAAATGAATGGTCACCGGAAAGTGACAATATTTCCTATGTATTGTTGTGGTCACAATTGAAGATGTGTCAGAGAAAAATTCTCTACATCATATGTATGCCTTGATTTTCTCCTGGAGTGGCAATATCTTAAAAGAAATTCTAAGCTATCACAATTTGATATGCTTAAGGCCTGCACGTTCAGATGATTGTGTTCCATTTCTGAAGAATGAGAACTTTTGATATTAGCTATAAATATAGATCCATTCCCTGAAGTGAATGTGATAATATGTAGTAAGCCTATAAATATAAACGTGCATTTGATTGTGAAAATGATTCATCTCCAGAAGAGGTAGAATAATTGAGAAGAAATATTCTGAATATTCTACTAAACTCATAAATATGCTCCTCGAGAAGCAAACTTTGAACTCTACTCCCGAAGTAGTAGAACATTGAGCTCTACTCACGAAATAGTAAGACTCTGAATTCTACTCCAGAAGTAGTAAGACTGTGAATTTTACTCCTGAAATAGTAAGGCTTTTAATTCTACTCCCGAAATAGTACAACTCTGAAATCTACTCCCAAAGTAGTAGAATTCTGAAATTTACTCCTAAATTAGTAAATATTTTTAAATTCACCCCTGAAGCAGTAAGACGTTGAAATTTACTCCCGAAGTAGTAAACCTTTAAATTTTACTCTTGAAGTAGTAAAACTCTGAAATATTACTCCTAAAGCAGAAAGAATTAGTAAAATATCTGAGAAATATTCTGAAGCAATGTCTTCTTGTGTTTGAGAAAAATGATGAGCTATTGATGACCGTCATATTTCAAGCACATTTAAATAATCAGGTTTCGTTCCCCGAAGTGAATAAACAAATACCACAACTTGTCTCCTGGAGAGATAAAATACAAGGAATGTACATGTTATTTTTTGTGGTATGAAATTAAGACATTGCAAAGTATCATTCTAAGGCAAAAGGAAGCAAAGTAGAATGCTTTCTCCTATAACCACATTAATACATTATGGTTGGTTGTTATTGATTTCCTTGAAGGAAATAAACATTAGTGTATCTCTTCCTGAAGGATGTGGTTACTATGTGATTGCCGTTTTGATACAAAATATCCAAATGTTAATGATGAATCTCCCTGAAGGAGATGTTTGAAATATTGAAGTTTAGAATTCAATGTTTATTTTGTGACACCAGTAGTGTCACAATTTGCTTTCATGGTGTATTTAGGAAATATTTGGTAATAGAAATTAATGATCAAAGGCTCCAGAAGAGCTAATTATTTATTTACAAGTATCATGACACTAGCAGTGACCAAATAATATCTGATTATGATAAATAAATTGAAGTCTCTTAAAGATGTTATATATGATAATACCATTCATCATAGATCGTAATTGATATGATCGGAACGCTGTAGTAGACCTGAAGTTTACTAACAATAAAAATGGTTATCATATTGAGACTACAAATGATCGGAATACTAAATATCTTCAAGTTACAACGGGTAAGAAATACACATCTGAAATGTTACCTGAGCATGATGAGATCACATACCACGATAAACCAGAAGTTTATTGATATACAATTTCATGCAATAGTAAACCAGAAGTTTATTAAAATAAATAGCACTCGTCATGGTAAACTTGAAGTTTACGGGTACAGATAATTTTATCAGTTGACAAGACCATTTTGATCATCCTGATTTTAATTTGATGTGCTAATTGAGTATTAAAAACATATTGAAGAACTAGAAGATTCTTCAAGAATTTGTTTGTGTTGCTTGTTCTTATGATAAGTTGATTACACCAGCTAATGTTGGGACTGAATCCCCAAAATTCTGAAAAATATAAAAGGTGAATGTGGGCCCATTCACCTGCAATGTGATGTCTTAAATAGATGCATCTATAAGACGGTCACATGTATGTTTATTGTCAACTGGCAGTTTGACATTTACAAAGTTGCTTGCTCAAAATAATTGAGTTGGAAGCACAATTTTCAGAATATGTAATCAAGACAATCATCTTGATAATGCTGGTTTATATCTAAGCTAGTTTGGCATTAGATGCCTCCATAATACAGCTAAACCATTGCTTATGAGAACAGAGCTTCAGATGTTGGTCTGAGATATGATATATTGCATACAACAGCACTTGTATGCTTCAGATCAATAAATTTTGATAAATTCTCCCCTCATATTTGGTTCAGGGTCAGGAACTAGATATTTCCATCTTATAGCGTTTAATGTACGGTATATGATTAATGGACATACTATGATGCACATAAATGAATTTTCCCAAAGAAAATAGGGACATATGTCACTAAAATAAGGGGGAGAGAATAAGCAGTTAAGAAATATGTCATGAATTATCATCAGTATGATCCTCAGATAATTCAAGTGAAATGCTGGAAGCATTAGCTGACCCAACTACGTCATATTTCATCTGCAAAATGCTCTTAATGTCCCTGAAGGATAGAGTCTACAGTATGCATGGAGCATGGGTAGATCAATTGGTCCCAAATATAATAATCCTTGAAAAAGGGAGGAGCAAATGATCATAATAAGGAGGCAATTTGCCCTTGAAGAGCTACGACATAACACTTCATAAACCTTATGAGAGGTTCAGGTACCTGAAAATAATGAAGTGATGAGATCTTAGTAAGTTATGTCGAATTGCGAACCGATACGAGATGATATCTCATCGACGATATCTTTGATACGATATGGCGCGCAGTAATGTATAAGATTGTGATGATATGAGTTCTACGTCTCTTAAAGCATGCTGACGTAGAAATAATTAACAAGTGATATGATGCATCTTGGTTAGCGATTGGACCTGTAGTCTAGACATTAGAAGATGTCACAATTTATAATGATGGGAGCTTTCACAGTCTATATGGCTTACTTGACAAAATTTATACGAAAATTTCTGAAGGATCCAAGATGCTTGAAACATATACAAATTCTTGGGACGCTGGTTTATAATCCTTAAATGGATTAAATGAATCAAGGTTGATGTACTGAAATCACCTTAATATATATTCATTGATGAATGGTGCAAATATACTATGTTTATACTTGTCTCTTTATGATAGTGAGAATCTTTCATATGAATATTATTGGAGCTCTAGAAGAGTTTACAAAAGTAGTACATTATCTGCTGAAAGAAGTTGAAATAAGAAAATTGAATTGGTCCTGAAGTACCATATCTTTATGCAATTGGTGCACTTATATATCTTGCTATAACTATGAGCATGATATAATTTACTCCTATATGGAGATATTGAAATAAGATCAATTGCATACTGCTGATGAAAGTATGGCATGAATGTGTTTATCCTAACAAATATTGTCAAGTGTTTTGGATATACAGGGCATTTATCTGACCGACATAAGAGTTCGATCCAAATATGTTATCTCTTTCCATGAAGGATTACTGTCAAACCATGTTATTATATATGACAGTCAAACCGTAGAATGATAATATCAGATAGATTATGAAGCAAGTCAAGAATGAACTTGACGTGATTTTAACAATATTATATGGTGATGATGCAACTCTATCTAAGGAATGAAGATGCAGATTATTAGCTAGGTCGTTTGACAGATCTGATCACAAACACAGTACCAACCTCAAGATATGATAAGTTGGTATATACAAGATCGGAGTACATCATCTTCAAGAATACACCAACTGAATACACCATAGCTATTTTTTTTCTAGCTTCAAAACAACACCAACAGTGAGCAAAAAAAAAATATCATTCCTACTAAACTAGATCAGCGAGATTATGTGCCTTCATCTTACTTACAAGCCAAACTATTAGTGATGCATTCATTTCTTTTTGCTTCTACCTTGCTGCTTTTTTACTTCTACCGCGCTTCTTTTTAATCCTACAATGCTGATCAAGAAAGTGACTCCCGGTCGCACAACGCTTACGAATAATTTTACGCTTCTGCCTCATTGATGGTTCACCATCCATTTCATCGTTGGAATCATCCAATTCATTACCTTCTATCTCAATATTGGAGTCCTGCCCATCATCTCTATTAGTGGCCTCAGGGATATCAATGGACATTTGCACAGGCGATGAGTTGAAAACAGGGGCATTCTCAACAAAAATATTCTCAAAAGACGAAAGACTTGGATCTCTTGAATGTTGTGGAGTTTGTGGCGTCACGTATGGCATAATCTGAGTAGTCGTTGGTTGATATGTCATACCTGATGCCTGAGTGAATTCGTGAGTGTCGCCCCTTGAAGTGGAACCAATATTACAATTTGTTGTTGCTGGATCATCTTCCGGGACTGCTTGGGCATCTTCCTGATGCGTTTCATCCATTTCAATGGACACTTGACCTCTCTTAATAGCACGTTCCCTCCTACCAGCAACACCACCTTTTCCTCGCCTACGAACAGAGGGACGTATATGGTCAGCATGTACCCCATCTTTTTTATAGTCGGCTTGTAAATGAATTTTATTAGCCTCGTGCACATATGTCAAGCACTTTTCACCTTCACTCCGCACCATTGCACGAAACATATAAAATTCCTCAAATAATGGCTGATCACCGAGTGATTTTGCTTTATCAACCACTGAATGAATATAACGCACCTGTGTAAAACTGTTACACCCCTCGTTTTCGTAGTGGTAGAACTTATGATTTTCTAGCTGAGTATGCCTTGGGAATTGAGACCCGAGCTTGAGTTTTGGAGATAAAAAGTGTCTTACCCCGTGTGCAATGGTACCAGCAGGTATTCCTGGTGATTTATAGAGTTAGAAGTTGAACGAGTCGAATTGACACGGTCTGAACTAAATTGGAAAAGGTTTGCAGACACTAGTCAAGATTGACGGGTCGTCGATGTTGACACCCAATTTTGTCCCTCTTTTATTTTTAGCTTACTCGGATTTCTAAATTTACTGACAAGCTAAATACTTTATTTTCACTATTTTTTTTCTTTCTTATTTATTATTATTGCTACTGTTATTTTCAACATCGCGAGCATTACTTTATCGCAGATTTTAAATGTCCATCATCGTTTCATTTTTTGGGTTTGGAATTGTTAAATTAATTACAAGACAATACTTTATAAAATCTTTATTTTTTCTACATATTAATTATTAATTGTCTTTACATAGTATATGTTGTATTAAATTAGAAGCCCAAAATAATTAAATAGAGGAGAAAGGATCAGCAATTTTCACCTCATAAACAATTGCTCGGAAGTATATCAATATTGGACTCATTTTGAAGCTCGTATTTTAAAACGACGCGCTATAATTTTTATTTCGTCAAAATATTATTTTACCAGGGACAAATTCTTGATAATTCTATTTACCTTTTTTCCCTATTCCATAAAAAATAAAATAAAAAATTTAAAAATCCTTCTCAAAGTTTCCATCGGATTTCTTTCTCCTTTTCCCTTTTTTTGGGGTTCCACACGTAACTTTTCATCTTAATTTCTTCCTTCTTTTCTTTTTGGGGCTCCACATGTTTCCTCCTTTTTGACTTCATTTTCCCTAAATTGCTCATTCTTCCCCAATTCAAACGACACAATCCTCTTTCTCTTTCTTTTCCCTCTTCTTTGTCATCTTCTCCTTCTCTCCATCCCTCACAGCTGCACACCCCTTTCTCCCTTCACTCTCACGCTCCCTCCACCTTTCCTTGTCCTATGCTCCTTCCACTCACCATCTGCTCCCACACGCTCCCTCCACCTTTCCTTGTCCTCTGCTCCTTCCACTCACCATCTGCTCCCACACGCTACCTCATTTCCTAAACCCGAATCTAAACCTTATAAAGAGGTTGGTCTTGAACGTTTTCAGGGGATTTTGGGGGACGACATTCAACATTTTTTTATCTTTAATCACTACTCTAAATCTGGAATTCGTTCGAACTCTGTTCTATTTCAATTCTTTGGCAGCCACTTTAAACGTTCCTAATTATTTTTTTTACATATTTCAATCTCTATACTTGGGAACACCCATTTGAAAATTAAGTCGTGTTGCTCTTTCGGCTCGTTACTTTAAGATCGAGCGTAGATTCGACGCCGACGACCCCATTCACTGCACCATAAAAAGTTCCTCGGACTCGTCCTCCTCCGCATTCGGTGTTGGGCTAAAAGCCCAACAAAAATACTCCTCGAGTCAGCTCTATCCGCAGCCAAGAAACAAAAAAAATATTCTGGGTTGAGGCCCATAACAGAGGCAGCGAACAACATCAATCATAAAATGGGCTGAGCCCATTTAAATCATTTTTTACGTCTTTATTTTATTTTCTTTGTGCATTTACTTTGTAATTACGTGACTAACACTTTTTCTTATTTTGTCTTTCCTTAGCTAGAATGAACCTTAGTAGCATTAAGGGGTTTAGTTTAGTAATGGGTAGTTAATTTCACAAATTACATTCACTTCTATTTTTAAAAAAAAAAAAAACTATTTATAGTATCTATAACATTTATTTGAGTAATGGATTTTCAAAATAGCATGATTACATCATTTGGGTTAAAGGACTCATTTCTCATTATTACCATCCTAGGAATTTGAAAATATCACTAACACACAAAATATGAATCCAATTGTATTTTACAAGCATTTTTCAAGATTTACTTGATTATATATGTTTTTGGCCGAAATTGATTAAATAAAGAGTAATAAAAAAAAATAGAAAGAAATTCATGGCCTTTTCATCATATTTAAGAATGTAAGTCTAGGTATTCTTATGCTTTCATATTCATATAACATCATTTTATCTAAAGATCACATTTGTCAAATCATTTTTTTAAAGGCTATTATTCATAGGCAAATTATCCTACTTTCTACAAATCTTATTTTTTCGAATAACATTATTATATTTCTCATTTAAGGCCTTAGCAATATTTTGAGTCTCAATTAACATTTAGAAACTCTTTACGCAAATTATTATGTTTTCTATAAATATTATTTTAAACAACACTATTATACTTTCATTTAAAATTTTAACAACATTTATAAGTCATATTTCAAAATAGCATTAAAGTACTCTTTTATACAAATTATTATTTTCTACAAATTCTATTTTAATAGTATCCTTACATGTCCATCCATAACTTTAGTCATACTTACAAAGCTACTTTCTTTTTCCTATAATACTATATTTACACTTAGCCTAATTAATTATAAGTCCGGTCGATTAACCATTATTAATGGGTCTTAAAGGATGCCTAATACCTTCCCTTTAGACTAATGAACCCTTACCAAGAATCTTAAGTTTCGCAGACCTTAAACAGAGTTAACTTTAAACATAACTTTAATAAACTTTAGGTGTCCTAATTCACCGTAAATAATTAGGTGGCGACTCCTTAAACAAATAAACAAAAACAGGAATCTCCAATACGTCATACTTCTAATTTGACCCAAGTTAAAATGGGGTGTGACAGTCGAACCTGTCGACGGGCCATCGTTGTGCGGCATCGACAGGGTTCCGCAGCCATGCATTCTGCAGGCGCAGGTCGACGAGCACGTCGACGGGTCGTCGACCCGCTCGTCGAACCGGACCACTGAAGCAGTTAATTCTCCGAGTATAAATACATGGTCCTTGACCTTATGTCCTATTTCTCCCATTTCCAGATCAGAAAACCCTAATATTTTGCTCTCCCAACATTTGTGGCATAGTGGTGAATATTTGACATGATCCAGACCCCGTAAACCCGAGCTTGTGAAGAAGAAGGTTGTTTCTAGGGTCTCTCCAAGAATGGGAAGCTTAGGAAGTTGAAGTTAAAGTGATTCTTGGGATTCTTGGCCCCTCAATGTATGTAAATGATTTCTACCCTTGTATTTAAGTTAGTTAGTAAGAGTTTTGGTGGTTCATGTGAAGAGAAGATAGCCATGAAAGTGATAAGTCAATGAAAGGTTAAATAGTGCTTTTGGGTTATGTCAAGAGATGATTGAGGGATGTGTTTGGGTGTATCTTGTTATGAGAGTGTTGCTATTAATGTTATCCTTGATATTGTAGTTGAGATTGGATGGAATTAGGAGTTGGGGATTTTCTACGTTTTCAAGAGATATGTTGTCCATAGTGTTAAGCTCTTTTGTAATTATGATGATTAGTGAGTAAGGTGAATAGCCTAATTAAGGCTTATGTTATCTTAATTGTAGATTTACAAGTTCAAGAAGTAGAAGTTGGGCGATTTGATATACGTCAAGGTATGTTAAGGTTATTCCTTCTTTTTTTTGGCATGATCCTATGATATGAACCGATAAGCGAGTAAGAGAGTTTCCATATTACTTTATTCCTATAAGCACTAAGAGAAATACAATTGATGTTCCCGTACCCCGGCTATGGTATTTTCCCCATACACTGATCTTATGATTTCTTGTCCTAGTAGTATGAGTTTAGTAAGGCCCATGAGAGGCAAATTGCCATTATATTATTTGAGAATCCTGTTGTTCAAGTCTTACTTGTATTATGCATTCCCTTTCAGTTCTCAGGGGTGCAGTGAAAGGCACACTTGACGGGGGTGAAGGTGTGACCTATGATATTACGTTCTATATATGAAAGGCACACTTGACAGGGGGTGAAGGTGTGGCCTATGAGTGGTCCATGAGTGGCCTATGATGTTGGAGTATATACATGAGAAAGGCACACTTGACAGGGGGTGACGGTGTGGCCTGTGATGTGACGATGAGGTGTGTACCTACTAGATATATATATATATATATATATGCATGTTCATACTTCTCGACATGTAGATTCATTCAGATGCAGACAGATACTAGTTCATACAGATTTATGCAGATAGTCATTTCAGCTTATGAGTTCAGATCTTATTCATGATTCCTATACATATTTATACATATTGTCTTTCTGCCTTACATATTCAGTCCATTATTCGTATTGACTCCCCGTTGTTCGGGGGCTGTGTTCATGCCCGCAGGTACAGGTAGACAGGGAGGTGGTCCAGCTTAGTAGGACCTTTATCCAGCAGAGATTAGTGTGTTCCATTTTATCCGGAGTTGCAATCTATTTTTGTAGGCCATCCTTTGGAGATGTATATAGATGGGTACGACGGGGCCCTATCCCATCCTTTCTACAGCTTTATTCCAGTAGAGGTCTATAGATAGTTATATGTAGCAGTCAGACGGTGTAGCCTTGTCGGCTTATATTCTTTTGTGTGTAGTATATATAGCAGCCTAGTTGGCTTGCACTGTTCTTCCGCATGTTGTGTATATACATATGTAGATTGTACAGAGTTCGGATGTTTCCTCTTTATGAGATTAGTTTGTGCCATTTTTTGGGCTATTGATGTTCAGCATGTTTCAGATATGAGTTAGGGGTGTTTGGTCGCTAGAGGTCAGACTTCTCGTCACGGCTCATCGATTTGGGTCGTGACAGAAGTGGTATCAGAGCAGTTTCGTCTTAGGGTTGTCTACAGACCGTGTCTAGTAGAGTCTTGTTTATGGGTGTGTCGTGCACCACACTTATAAACAAGATGCTACAGGACATTTAGGATGATGTCATTCTTTCTCTCCTAGATTGTGCGTTAGAGCCATGTGTTAGGTGTTCGTTTTCTGATGAGTTATTATGATTTCAACAATGCCTCCCAAGAAAGCAACAGCTGCCCAGAAAGGCAAGAAATCCATAGGAGAGGCCACCAGCTGTACTCGGCAGGCCACTAGGGCTCAGGGTGAAATTCAGAGTGAGAGCCCATCTCAGACTTCGCACACTTCACCTTCAGCACCCGTCTCAGTTCCTCAGCCAGATGCTCCAGGCCAGGACGTGTGGGATGTTGTTCAGTTATTGACCAGATTAGTAGCCGCTCAGGCTCAGCGGCAGGGAGCTGCTAGTTCGAGGGTTAAGATTTTCCTTGAGTTAGATCCTCCAGAATTTTCAGTGATAAAGCCGAATATAGATCCCCAGGATTTCATTGATGGTATGTAGAGGACTTTGAGGGTTATGCATGCAAGTGAGGTTGAGTCGGTGGAGTTAGCTTCGTATAGACTTCGTGATATTGCAGTACAGTGGTATCAGACTTGGGAGTTGTCTAGAGGAGAGAGTGCTCCTCCAGCTGTGTGGCGAGAGTTCGCAGTTTATCCTCCATTATTTGCCTCTTGAGGTCAGGCGAGCTCGAGCAGACAAATTCCTACGTATTGAGCAGGGCAGTATGAGTGTTCAAGAGTACTGTGTGTATTTTGATTCTATGGCTAGATATGCCCCAGCCATGGTGGCTGAGATGGAGGACAGAGTTCACCGCTTTGTGGCTGGTTTAGGGCCACACTTGATAGATGCTTGTACGACTGCTGCATTACAGCTAGGCATGGATATCTCCCGTATACAGGCATATGCACAGAATATAGAAGATCGCAAGCGTCAGAGGGGGCAGAGCGTGACCGAGGCCATGGTAAGAGGGCTAGATCTTTCGATATTGGGAGTGAGTCCAGGGCAGGATAGAGGCAGCAGCATTCCCAGTATTCATATCATTCGGCAGGGAGTGCACCTCCACAATTTTCAGGCCCGAGATTTGATCGGTCTTCTTATTCCGAAGCGGCCCAGAGTTAGGACAGATGAGGCCACCCTTGCCACAGTGTACCTAGTGTGGTAGATTACATATCGGGCAGTGCCGATTGGGATCGAATGCCTGTTATTCTTGTGGCCAACCGGGTCATGTGATGAGAAATTATCCGTTAAGAGGTGGCATGGGCACTGTTTAGCCTACAGAGTCTATAGTTGGTTCCTCTTCTTCTACGGTGCGCCCTTCGGAGCAAGCTTTTCAGTCACTGATAGGACGAGGTAGAGAAAGGAGTGGGGCGTCCAGCTCGAGCGGTCCTTAGCACCGCGTGTATGCATTGGCTGGTAGACAGGACCGCGAGACGACTTCTGTTGTTGTTACAGGTATATTATCGGTTTCCTCCCATAATGTTTATGCACTGATTGATCCATGTTCCACTTTATCATATGTTACTCTATTTGTTGCCGGTAAGTTTGGGATAGAACCCGAGTCGATTAAATCATTTAAGGTGTCTATGCCAGTTGGCGATCCGGTTATAGCTAGGCGAGTATATCGAGATTGTGTCGTTATAGTTTTTGACCACCACACTGTAGCAGATTTTATTGAGCTAGATATGATTGATTTCGACGTTATTATGGGAATGGATTGGTTGGCTTCCTGTTATGCTAATGTTGGTTGCAGAACAAAGATAGTTCGATTTCAGTTTCCCGGCGAGCCAGTCCTAGAGTGGAAGGGTAATGCTGCTTCGCCGAGGGGCAGGTTTATTTCCTACCTCAAGGCAGAGAAGATGATCAGGAAAGGGTATATTTTTCACCTAGTTCGAGTACAAGATGTGCAAGCAGAGTCGCCGACTCTTCAGTCTGTTCCTGTAGTTAATGAGTTCCCCGAAGTATTTCCAGATTAGCTTCCAGGCATTCCCCCAAAGAGGGAGATTAATTTCGCTATTGACCTATTGCCAGACACTCAGCCAATATCTATTCCTCTTTACAGGATGGCTCCTGCGGAGTTGAAGGAATTGAAGGAGCAGTTGAAAGATTTGCTTGAGAAGGGCTTTATCAGGCCTAGTACATCACCGTGGGGAGCACCGGTGTTATTTGTGAGAAAGAAGGATGACTCTTTGCGAATGTGTATTGATTATAGCCAATTGAATAAAGTGACTGTAAAGAATAAGTCTCCGCTCCCGAGGATTGATGATTTATTTGATCAGTTGCAAGGCGCCAAATATTTTTCGAAGATAGACTTGAGATCAGGATATCACTAGGTTAAGGTGAAGGAAGAAGATATTCCGAAGACAGCATTTCGGACTAGATATGGCCACTATGAGTTCTGTGTTATGTCGTTCGGGCTAACTAATGCCCCAGCCGTATTCATGGATTTGATGAACCGTGTATTTAGGCCCTTTTTAGATTTGTTCTTGATTGTGTTCATAGATGATATTCTGGTCTATTCGTCGTTAGAGGCCGATCATTCAGATCATCTGCGGGCAGTGCTTGGGATTCTCCAAGGTAAAGAGTAGTATGCTAAGTTTTCTAAGTGTGAGTTCTGGTTGGACTCTGTGGCTTTTCTGGGTCACATTATTTCAGAAGGAGGTGTTAGAATAGATTCTCATAAGATTGAGGCTGTAAAGAATTGGCCAAGGCCTACGGCACCAACGGAGATACGTAGTTTCTTGGGCTTGGCAAGTTATTATAGGAGGTTTGCAGAAGGATTTTCCTTTCTTTCAGCCCCATTGACCAAATTGACTCATAAATCAGCTAAGTTCTAATAGACAGATGCTTGTGAGCAGAGTTTTTAGACGTTGAAGGATAAACTAACTTCAGCACCAGTTTTGACTCTTCCAGAGGGAGCAGATGGCTATGTGGTATATTGTGATGCTTCAGGTATTGGATTGGGCTGTGTATTGCAGCATGGTAAGGTTGTCGCTTATGCTTCTAGACAGTTGAAGAAGCACGAGAAGAATTATCCAACCCATGATCTTGAGTTGGCAGCAGTGATTTATGCCTTGAAGATATGGAGGCACTACTTATACGGTGTCCATGTTGATATCTATACTGATCATAAGAGTCTCCAGTACATCTTTACACAGAGGGATTTGAGCTTGCATCAGAGACGATGGTTGGAGAGGTTAAAAGATTATGATGTGGATATTCTATATCATCTCGGGAAGGCTAATGTGGTAGCCGATGCTCTTAGTCATAAATCTATGTGTAGCTTGTCTCACATATCGCCAGAGAGAAGAGAAATGGTTCGTGAGATTCATCGATTGGCTAGTATAGGAGTTAGATTGCTAGACTCAGGTGATGCAGGAGTTACTGTTCAAGACACAGCGGTATCATCCTTGGTAGTTGAAATAAAGAAGCGTCAGTATGAGGATCCGGTTGTAGTTCATTACCGGGATACAGCTCCTCAGAAAGGACAGACACCCTTTGTGATCACAGGTGATGGGGTACTCAGATATCGAGGTAGGTTGTGTGTCCCTAGTGTTGCAGGACTCCATCAGCAGATTATGGGAGAGGCACATTACTCCCGCTATTCTATTCATCCAGGCTCAACAAAGATGTATCATGATCTCAAGGAAGTTTATTGGTGGGATGGTATGAAAAGAGATATAGCCGAATTTGTCGCTCAGTGTCCAAATTGTCAGCAAGTCAAAATAGAGCACCAGAAGCCTGGAGGCCTACTGCAGGCTATGGAGATTCCGACATGGAAATGGGAGGTAATTAATATGGACTTTATTACAGGATTACCCCGTACTCAGCGGAAGTGTGATTCGATATGGGTCATAGTTGATAGGCTTACAAAGTCAGCTTATTTTCTGCCTGTCAGAACTACTTATGCAACCGAGGATTATGCGAGGCTTTATCTTAAGGAGATTGTACGACTCCATGGTGTTCCTTCCGCCATTATTTCAGATAGGAGATCACAGTTCACAGCCAGATTCTGAAAGTCTTTCCAGCAAGGATTGGGGACTCAGGTGAGTCTTAGCACCGCATTCCACCCGCAGACGGATGGGCAAGCAGAGTGTACTATACAGACCCTTGAGCATATGCTTAGAGCTTGTGTGCTTGACTTTCAGGGCAATTGGGAGGATCATTTGCCTCTTACCGAGTTCGCATATAACAACAGTTATCATTCCAGTATTCAGATGGCTCCTTATGAGGCCTTATATGGGCGGATGATTGTTTGAACATTCGAGGACGAATGTTCCTAAGGGGGGGAAGGATGTTACACCCCTCGTTTTCGTAGTGGTTGATAACGTCCAAATACACTCCTCAAAGAGAAAGTGTACACGGTCGTATGCAATATATTTACCCAACTATGAGTCGGGGTCGATCCCACAGGGAACAATATGCTAGGCGATTAAGAAAGTAAGGAACTTTCACCAACTACGCTAAAGCCAAACGATAAATAATATTTTGGGTTTTTGAGAAAATTATAACTAATGCGGAAATGTAAAATTACCTAGAAAGCGAGTAAAATGATCAATGGCCACAAGCATGGATAATAGGATATTACACTCAAGTAACGATCCAATGTATTTCACGATTTTACAACTAAGAACGGGTTTATGTCAATAGATAATGATTTCTAAAATCTCATTGAAAGTCTTCCAACCAAATCAATGAATTTCACTCTAAGCTTTTCCAAGCCTTAGAGTGTGATATTAGGCACAATCAATTTAACCTCAAGTAACTATCCTCTTCCGAGCTCAAGTTATTAGATGAGTTTAATGACCCAAATTCTTGTTAATTAATCTTTCCCAACCTAGATTTCCTTTTCCAAGCTCAATCTAAGTAAATGGGTGAGTCCTAGGGTTAGCTAATCCCTTTGGAAACATTCAAGAACGAGATTAATTAAATCAACAAAGACCCACTTCTATAGCAATAAGAATCATTCAATACATAAGCATAACAAGAGTTTCAAACCAAACTTTAATCAAGAATACTTTCATAAACGAGATTCAAGTCTAGAAATGAAATACTACACACTAAAATATTCAATACAAAACAAGGAGTTGAAGAAAGGTTTAAGAATTATCTCATTAAAGTGCTCCAATCTTCTCCTCCAATGGTGTAGGTGAAAACCCTAGCCTCCAAAACTTGCAAAATGACCAAAGATGAAAATGATATGCCCCAAATCTCTCTTTTGTAGCTGCCCTCTATTTTTCCAAGTCCAAAAAATTGTCAAAATCTGCCCCTATATTTCTGTTTTTGCAATTCTGCCCGTTTTTGCAAAACTGTCCACTTTTGACAGTTTTGCAAATCTGTCCCGTTTTTGCAAAACTGTCCAGTTTTGCAAAAATGTCCAGTTTGACCTCTTTTTGACTTTCTTTTCACTTGGTATCTTCCGATCACTCATTTCAGCTACTTGGCTTGTTTTGCTCTATTTTGTTCCATTTTGATCCATTTTGCTCTTTTATGCTCTCCGGGCATCTTTTCCTACAAAACAACATAAAAACACAAAAAGTAACAACAAAAGTGCTTAAGGAGTCACAAAAGCTTAAGGAATTAGCGTCGAATATCGCGTAATTTCATGACTGATCAGTGGTATAACTTATGATTTCCTAGCTAAGTATGCCTTGGGAATTGAGACCCGAGCCTGAGTTTTGGATATAGAAAGTGTCTTACCCCGTGTGCAATGGTACCAGCAGGTATTCCTGGTGATTTACAGAGTTAGAAGTTGAACGAGTCGAATTGACACGGTCTGAACTAAATTGAAAAAGTCTGCAGACACCAGTCAAGATTGACGGGTCGTCGAACCTGTCGACGGGTCGTCGTTGTGCAGCGTCGACAGGGTTTCGTAGCCATGCATTCTGCAGGCGCAGGTCGATGAGCACGTCGATGGGTCGTCGACCCGCTCGTCAAACCGGACCACTGAAGCAGTTAATTCTCCAAGTATAAATACATGATCCACGACCTTATGTCCTATTTCTCCCATTTCCAGATCAGAAAACCCTAATATTTTGCTCTCCCAACATTTGTGGCATAGTAGTGAATATTTGACAAGACCCGGACCCCGTAAACAGAAGCTTGTGAAGAAGAAGGTTGTTTCTAGGGTTTCTCCAAGAATGGGAAGCTTAGGAAGTTGAAGTTAAAGTGATTCTTGGGATTCTTGGTCCCTCAAGGTATGTAAATGATTTCTACCCTTGTATTTAAGTTAGTTAGTGAGAGTCTTGGTGGTTCATGTGAAAAGAAGATAGCCATGAAAGTGATAAGTCAATGAAAGGTTAAATAGTGCTTTTGGGGTTATGTCAAGAGATGATTGAGGGATGTGTTTGGGTGTATCTTGTTATGAGAGTGTTGCCATTAATGTTATCCTTGATATTGTAGTTGAGATTGGATGGAATTAGGAGTTGGGGATTTTCTATGTTTTCAATAGATATGTTGTCCATAGTGTTAAGCTCTTTTGTAATTATGATGATTAGTGAGTAAGGTGAATAGCCTAATTAAGGCTTATGTTATCTTAATTGTAGATTTACAAGTTCAAGAAGTAGAATTTGGGCGATTTGATATACGTCAAGGTATGTTAAGGTTATTCCTTCTTTTTTTTGGCATGATCCTATGATATGAATCGATAAGCGAGTAAGAGAGTTTCCATATTACTTTATTCCTATAAGCACTAAGAGAAATACAATTGATGTTCCCGTACCTCGGCTATGGTATTTTCCCCATACACAGATCTTATGATTTCTTGTCCTAGTAGTATGAGTTTAGTAAGGCCCATGAGAGGCAAATTGCCATTATATTATTTGAGAATCCTCTTGTTCAAATCTTACTTGTATTATGCATTCACTTTCAGTTCTCAGGGGTGCAGTGAAAGGCACACTTGACAGGGGGTGCAGGTGTGACCTATGATATTACGTTCTATATATGAAAGGCACACTTGACAGGGGGTGAAGGTGTGGCCTATGAGTGGTCCATGAGTGGCCTATGATGTTGGAGTATATACATGAGAAAGGCACACTTGACAGAGGGTAACGGTGTGGCCTGTGATGTGACGATGAGGTGTGTACCTACTAGATATATACATATATATATGCATGTCCATACTTCCCGACATATAGATTCAGTCAGATGCAGACAGATACTTGTTCATACAGATTCATGCAGATAGTCATTTCAGCTTATGAGTTCAGATCTTATTCATGGTTCCTATACATATTTATACATGTTATCTTTATGCCTTACATATTCAGTACATTATTCGTACTGACTCCCCGTTGCTCGGGGGGCTGCGTTCATGCCCGCAGGTACAGGTATACAGGGAGGTTGTCCAGCTTAGTAGGACCCTTATCCAGCAGAGATCAGTGCGTTCCATTTGATCCGGAGTTGCAGTCTATTTTGGTAGGCCATCCTTTGGAGATGTATATAGATGGGTACGACGGGGCCCTGTCCCGCCCTTTCTACAGCTTTATTCTAGTAGAGGTCTGTAGACAGTTGTATATAGCAGTCAGACGGTGTAGCCTTGTCGGCTTATATTCTTTTGTGTATAGTATATATAGCAGCCTAGCTGGCTTGCACTGTTCTTCCGCATTTTGTGTATATACATATGTAGATTGTACAGAGTTCGGATGTTTCCTCTTTATGAGATTAGTTTGTGTCGTTTATGGGCTATTGATGTTTGGTCGCTAGAGGTCAGACTCCTCGTCACGGCTCATCGATTTGGGTCGTGACAAAAATCATATCAAAATCAAGCATCTTTAGAATAGTATAGTAATACTCTATCCCAAATGCATTTTCATGGAACCAAACAATACCTTTTTAACACAAATTTGCTTGAGAATTATGGGCAGAGCATGCTTCATACTTTCAAAAAGGAGAAAGAGGTGGTTAGTATATCACAAGAAACAAGTCTAAGCACTGATATCAACACTGAAATTTACATCATCTGTGGTTCAATAGGATTGTGATTGCCTTTGGAGTTACTGAAATTCTTGGTTGCAAATAGGAAATGCAAGATTGCTGCAAATGGGATATAACAATTGGACATTAAACTACAAATATAACACTTGATTACATCTTAGAGTACAAACTATGGAAAGAACCTGTAACTAAGTTGTAATATACCATCTATCAAATAGTACACCTGAAACTAAACTTAAGAACCACTAGATTAATTTATACATGATCACTTATTTGGTAGGATCTTTTGACCGAAACAACAAAGACAAAGGAAGTTATTAATATGTTGCAAGTAGTGTAGAACTGATTATCTGATACAGTTTTCACATTGCATATACAAGAAACAAGTAGGACTGTTGAAGCAAAATAAATATGCACCACTTACCATTGCTTCATAAGTCGTTGCATTAGACACATAACCTTATTGCCGCTGAGGACGCAAAGTAGGATTACCAATAACAAGACGAGTAATGCGTCTGAACCAAACAAGGTAGGGGTCATCGTACTGAAGTGGTTCATGATTGACCGGTGCATTAATAACATATCGAAGTCATCGGTGCCAAAATGGAAACCATTGTGCATGCTCCAATTCCCAATTTGTATTTGGCCTTCCCCGATGATCGTGGTTAAAATGTGTGGGATCAAATGGAAACGGAGTTGGTGGTATCTCCTGTATCATTCCAAATTGCCTCATAACTCGATCAGGAAAGTGAACCTCGACCACATCCCAACAAAATATTGTGACTCTAGCACGCCATATATTTCATCCAACACGACAATAATCGGGAAGGCTCTCAATTAATTCATTAGAATATGGTTCCCAAATAAACTAAATGAAACAAATAAATTGAATGAGTCCTTACAATTACAATATACATGAAAATTAAAACAAAACTAATACAACATTGTACCTGATCCTCCGTCATGGAATCAAGTGCATCCCT
The DNA here is from genome assembly GCF_019175385.1 of Lycium barbarum. Taxonomy (NCBI): domain Eukaryota; kingdom Viridiplantae; phylum Streptophyta; class Magnoliopsida; order Solanales; family Solanaceae; genus Lycium; species Lycium barbarum. Next base: position 138,864,465 of record NC_083337.1, read on the forward strand.
AAAAACTTTCAACACATATTGGGGTAGTGTCGGTCCAACTAAAATGTGCAAACCATCTAGTAGCGCGTGGACCCCTAGGTAAACTAGCATTCGCGTCCCTTTGTGCTAATATCTGGGGCCTGAGGACAGTAATTCTCTCCCATGCCCAAACCTGAAGAAAAAACTCTAATTTCAGCATCATTTAATACAACTGCTGCAATAAACTAAAACAATCAACATCATTTTTTTCATTATAGCAAAAAGGAAATAAAAAATCTTATCGTTTAGCTAGAAAGAAAATAAAGAGAACTGTATGTATACTCTGGGAGGAGCATTCCATGTAAGAAGGTTAGAAAAATCTAATTAGAAGAAAGAGAACTATACGTTTAGGAATTGAACAAGTTTTTTTATAAATACAATTAATACTTTTACTAATATTTTTAGGTATAGCTGTAGTAGTGGTAGGAATCCCGCTATCTCATGTTGCTTACCCTGTGAGGCCTTACAAAGATAGTGATACAAGCATGCTAGGGTCGCATTACCCCAACTGTAACATCCTATTGTGTTGACGTCCTCGAGCATAGGTAAGTACATAAGCTTCAAATTACTTCCAGATGTATCCGCCATCATCATACCAGCAATCATCCAAAACATATAACATCTAGCCTTCTGATTGACCATATTTTGTGTTGCCGGGTCAAGTAATTTTGGATGATATAGCATGTGTTGATTAAGTGCAGATACCTTGAGGCTATTTTTTTTAAAGTATCCAGGAAGTAGACTAAAACCTAATAATCTTTGACAAATGTCTTTCCAATCCCCTGTGTTCCTCGCCAACTCATTCCCAAGTACTGGATCACCATTCACGGGAAAGCCATACAACACCTCTACATCTTGCAAGGTGATTATCGCTTCTCCCGTCCTAAAGTGGAATGTATGAGTTTCAGGACATGTTATACCTCGGAAGATTCCCCGTACATGTACTGTGAATAGGAAAACGAAGGTCATGGCGTATACAGTATTTCGATGAGTGAGAAATAGTATTTGATGACCCTAAACGAGATTTCAAAACCATCTGAGATAAGTAGAGGAAGTTGTTAAGGAAAGCGAGTCGTATGTTGTATATTGGATAAGAATAATGAGCAACGATTTGGTGAGGGCATAATGGTGTCTTAGAGACATGCAATGACGTCCCTTATATTGGTATTGAAGTGTTAAACAAGTGTTAAGAAGGTTCCATAAGGATCGGGGATCAAACGAGTCGATGAAAACAAAGTTGGTGCAGTGTGGCATTATACGGCCAAACATACTGGCCGTATAAATTGTACCAGCCGTATGTTTGACCGTATAATTGGCGAAAGAGAGGACCAGCCACTGGACCAAATATACGGCCACACATACGGTCCGTATAAATAGTACGGACCGTATGTTGGTCCATATAAGTTGGCTCGTCCAGCTTTTAAGTTTAAGTGTAAGGGTCCATTTTTCATTTCATCCATTTCATTTCCTCACCTCCACAACTCAAGAAAGCTCTAGAACTCTCTAAACACTTCAACCATAAGAACACCAAGGAAATCAATGATCAACAACACCAAATTTGTGAAGCAAAGTGTATGAAACCTAATTGGAAGTCATCTCCTTCAAGAAATTCCAAAAGGGTTTTGGTGCTAGAGGAGTAATCCTACTCTAGACTTGTTCCACCACCATCTAAGGTAAGTTTCATGACTTCATCATGTTGTTTAAGGTATTAGGAGACTAAGAAGCTTGAATTGTAGAAAGACATGGAAAATGGGTCTTGAATGAGTGAATAGTGGCACCATTGAATGATAATTGAATGGAATCATGAAAGTTGGTACGTTATGATTATGAATATGCTATAAATGATGTTTAGACCATGGAATAGGTGTGAAATAAGAAAAATTATGACGATGAGCTAAAACCATTAAATGTGGAAAAATTGGAGAAAAACGGTGGATTTTGCTAAGTGTAGATAAGTGAGGAATGTTGATACTATATTGTGAGTGTTGTTGTAAATGTTTGGGAGTTGAAATAGAACACGGGAAAAGTAGTAGAAACAAAGGAAATGCTACCCAATTTTCTCTAGAAATAGCGACGCGTTCTTATGGTCGATTGACTAACTATAATGTGCATTCTCTCGTGAAGGTAACGACGTGATACTGAAGGAGAACGAGTGAACGATAGCTTAACTAAGAGACAAAGGTATGTGAGGCTAGTCCTTTTCTTTCTATGGCATGAATCACATGATATGATTCTTTTCCCTTTCCATGATTCTCCTATACTCCGGAAAGCCAAGAGCCTAAGATCATGAATAGCTATATGAGTCAAGAGATATGATATGGCGTTCTTATAAAGTAGATGATGTTGTTCCTTGTATACACTCACCTTACATGCTAATCCCTTCAAGGTGAGGTAGGGTGCTCATATATGTTCATAATGGAATCGAGGGTTCACGACCTTATGTCACCTCGATACAACACAGTTGTTCTAGAGTCCTTATGCATGTATGATGATAAGCATATTATGATAAGCATATTATTATAAGTATTTTATAATGAGAATGTTTTCATCACATTACACCGGGCCTAGTTGGATGGGCAGTCACCGCGAAAGCGGGCAGCTATACGATACACCATGGCCAGTTGGCATGGGCAGACACCACTAGTGGGCGGCATGAGATGGTACCCCGGACGCGGGAGGCCTGGACGCGGGCTAATGTTACTGATTATCACACCGCACCTATATGGTCGGGCAGTTAGATATATATACATATGATATGCATACATGAGATGATGGTAAGCATAAAAGTAAGTCAGCATGCATTACTTTTCATATGATTCCCAGTCAGGTACAGTTGCTCCATACTTGATGCCTCCTTTACTTTCTTGATGTGTTGTTATTGTTCATGTCTCTCATACTCAGTACAACATTCGTACTGATGTCCGTTTTCTTTGGACGCTGTGTTCATGCCCACAGGTAGACAGGGAGGCGAGCTCGATCCGGATTCTTAGGAGCTGTCAGCTGATTGAAAGCACTCTATTGTCCGGAGGTGCTTATGATTATCCTTTTGGTACATATGTATATTTTGGGCATGATGGAGTCTTGTTCCGTCTACATGTATAGCATGTCAGTAGAGGCTCGTAGATGCATAGTGTGGGTTAGATGGTCTCACAAATTTATTACAGCATGCATGTATACGTTGTATATATATTATTATTTTGATGGCCTAATGAGGCATTTATATATATATATATATATATATATAGACTAATTGTGTTTTCTACCCAAAAATGATTTTCATACAATCATGAATGATAAAGAAGCGTAAATGACTATGACAAGTGAGGAAATAAGGGGTGCTCGGTGGTCAGCCTCAGGTACCCGTCGCGGCCCCTAGCTGCGTCGTGACAGGACGCCATCTTTCAACTAATGAAGTAATCAAACTACGATCAGTAGTAGGTCGATGAGATCTATAAACACTGTACAATCCAGATAGTCTAATCACTTCCAAGACTCGTGTATCAATTGGATGTTCCTTTACGAAGTCCCAAAAATTTCCATCACATCTCCTTGTATTCAAAATCACATTATCCTTCGCATCCCATATATCCCGTGACCTATGGATGAGTTGTTCATTCAATACGGACGAGTCGAGTGGACCCGGATCCATCTGATATGCATTATTTTTCGCCATAAAAAAAATACCTACACAAGTGAATATTTTCTATGAAACTTCTATGCTTGTTTTGCCTAAAAAATGTGAACATCACATCTTCTTAAGAAAGTGAAAAAACAGGGGGAAAAAACTCTGTATCTTCCTAAACGAAAAACACAGAAACAAAAATACTACATTTTTTTTTAAGATAAAGGGGGAAATTCGTCATACCATTATCTTCTAATCCAGAAATTGAAAGTTTGAAACATAATCCAGAATTCTTCTACTATACTAGTGTGTGAAAAAACACATACCTTAATCACAGTATCCTGTTCCAAGTTCTGGATCGATTTTTGCAAGCAAAATCGCACAAAATACTGAGCTTTGAAAGTTTCACATTTAAAATTTGCGGCAAAAATTCAAATAAACGTCACAATCTTTATCATCGGAACAAAAGCAAGTTGCAGAGATAGTAAAATACTATATGGATCGAGTAAATTTTGTTGTTCTCCTAGTGATAGTGATGCAAGGGTTTTATTTTGAAGAGGGGTTTTAGGTTGGAAAGGGAAATTGATTCAATGAGCGTTTACTTCTCAGTTGTATATCTATTCACATATATTAGAAAACATCGAACGACGTTGTTATTTTAAATGAAGAGAGAACTAATAGTCGTGGTCTTGGGATACGTAATAGGCATAAATTGTTACTGTAACGCCGTCCAATTATTAGTTGTTTTTCCCGTCAGAATTTTTAAATAAAATAATACCTAATACGTTACTCAGGAATACGTTTATGCTAATTTTGTAAAAAATAAATAAAAAAAAAACGTATTATTTTGGTGAATTGGTTTAAATAATAGCTTATTTTGGTCAAAAATTCTTATATAAGCTATAAATATAGATCCATTCCCTGAAGTGAATGTGATAATATGTAGTAAAGCCTATAAATTTAAACATGCATTTGATTGTGAAAATATCATGATTCATCTCCAGAAGAGGTAGAATAATTGAGAAGAAATATTCTGAATATTCTACTAAACTCATAAATTTGCTCCTCGAGAAGCAAACTTTTAACTCTACTCCCGAAGTAGTAGAACATTGAGCTCTACTCACGAAATAGTAAGACTCTGAATTCTACTCCATAAGTAGTAAGACTGTGAATTTTACTCTTGAAATAGTAAGGCTTTTAATTCTACTTCCGAAACAGTACAACTCCGAAATCTACTCCCAAAGTAGTAGAATTCTGAAATTTACTCCTAAATTAGTAAATATTTTTAAATTCACCCCTGAAGCAGTAAGACGTTGAAATTTACTCCCGAAGTAGTAAACCTTTAAACTTTACTCCCGAAGTAGTAAACCTTTAAATTTTACTCTTGAAGTAGTAAAACTCTGAAATATTACTCCTGAAGCAGAAAGAATTAGTAAAATATCTGAGAAATATTCTGAAGCAATGTCTTCTTGTGTTTGAGAAAAATGATGAGCTATTGATGACCGTCAAGCACATTTAAATAATCAGGTTTCGTTCCCCGAAGTGAATGAACAAATACCACAACTTGTCTCCTGGAGAGATAAAATACAAGGAATGTACATGTTATTTTTTGTGGTATGAAATTAAGACATTGCAAAGTATCATTCTAAGGGAAAAGGAAGCAGAGTAGAATGCTTTCTCCTATAACCACATTAATACATTATGGTTGGTTGTTATTGATTTCCTTGAAGGAAATAAACATTAGTGTATCTCTTCCTGAGGGATGTGGTTACTATGTGATTGCCGTTTTGATACAAAATATCCAAATGTTAATGATGAATCTCCCTGAAGGAGATGTTTGAAATATTGAAGTTTAGAATTCAATGTTTATTTCGTGACACCAGTAGTGTCGCAATTTGCTTTCATGGTACCAGAAGTATTTAAGAAATATTTGGTAATAGAAATTAATGATCAAAGGCTCCAGAAGAGCTAATTATTTATTTACAAGTATCATGACACTAGCAGTATCCAAATAATATCTGATTATGATAAATAAATTGAAGTCTCTTAAAGATGTTATATATGATAATACCATTCATCATAGATCGTAATTGGTACGATCGGAACGCTGTAGTAGACCTGAAGTTTACTAACAATAAAAATGGTTATCATATTGAGACAACAAATGATCGGAATATTAAATATCTTCAAGTTACTACGGGTAAGAAATACACATCTAAAATGTTACCCGAGCATGATGAGATCACATACCACGATAAACCAGAAGTTTATTGATATACAATTTCATGCAATAGTAAACCAGAAGTTTATTAAAATAAATAGCACTCGTCATGGTAAACTTGAAGTTTACGGGTACAGATAATTTTATCAGTTGACAAGACCATTTTGATCGTCCTGATTTAAATCTGATGTGCTAATTGAGTATTAAAAACATATTGAAGAACTAGAAGATTCTTCAAGAATTTGTCTGTGTTGCTTGTTCTTATGATAAGTTGATTACCCCAGCTAATGTTGGGACTGAATCCCCGAAATTCTGAAAAATATAAAAGGTTAATGTGGGCCCATTCACCTGCAATGTGATGTCTTAAATAGATGCATCTATGAGACAGTCACATGTATGTTTATTGTCAACTGGCAGTTTGACATTTACAAAGTTGCTTGCTCAAAATAATTGAGTTGGAAGCACAATTTTTAGAATATGTAATCAAGACAATCATCTTGATAATGTTAGTTTATATCTAAGCTGGTTTGGCATTAGATGCCTCCATAGTACAGCTAAACCATTGCTTATGAGAACAGAGCTTCAGATGTTGGTCTGAGATATGATATATTGCATACAACAGCACTTGTATGCTTCAGATCAATAAATTTTGATAAATTCTCCCCTCATATTTGGTTCAGGGTCAGGAACTAGATATTTCCATCTTATAGCGTTTAATGTGCGGTATATGATTAATGGACATACTATGATGCACACAGATAGATTTTCCTAAATAAAATGGGGACATATGTCACTAAAATAAGAGGGAGAGAATAAGCAGCTAAGAAATATGTCGTGAATTATCATCAGTATGATCCTCAGATAATTCAAGTGAAATGCTAGAAGCATTTGCTGACCCAACTATGTCATATTTCATCTGCAAAATGCTCTTAATGTCCCTGAAGGACAGAGTCTACAACATGCATGGACCATGGTAGACCAATCGGTCCCAAATATAATAATTCTTGAAAAAGGGAGGAGCAAATGATCATAATAAGGAGGCAATTTGCCCTTGAAGAGCTACGGCATAACACTTCATAAACCTTATGAGAGGTTCAGGTACCTGAAAATAATGAAGTGATGAGATCTTAGTAAGTTATGTCGAATTGCGAACCGATACAAGATGATATCTCATCGACGATATCTTTGATACGATATGGCGCGCAGTATTGTATAAGATTGTGATGATATGAGTTCTACGTCTCTTAAAGCATGCTGACGTAGAAATAATTACCAAGTGATATAATGCATCTTGGTAAGCGATTGGACCTGTAGTCCAGACATTAGAAGATGTCACAATTTATAATGATGGGAGTTGTCACAGCCTATATGGCTTACTTGACAAAATTTATACGAAAATTTCTGAAGGATCTAAAATGCTTGAAACATATACAAATTCTTGGGAAGCTGGATTATAATCCTTAAATGGATTAAATGAATCAAGGTTGATGTACTGAAATCGCCTTAATGTATATTCATTGACGAATGGTGCAAATATACTATGTTTATACTTGTCTCTTTATGATAGTTAGAATCTTTCATATGAATATTACTGGAGCTCTAGAAGAGTTTACAAAAGCAGTACATTATTTGCTGAAAGAAGTTAAAATAAGAAAATTGAATTGGTCCTGAAGTATCATATCTTTATGCAATTGATGCACTTATATATCTTGCTATAACTATGAGCATGATATAATTTACTCCTATATGGAGATATCGAAATAAGATCAATTGCATACTGCTAATGAAAGTATGGCATGAATGTGTTTATCCTAACAAATATTGTCAAGTGTTTTGGATATACAGGGCATTCATCTGATCGACATAAGAGTTCGATCCAAATATGTTATCTCTTTCCATGAAGGATTACTATCAAACCATGTTATTCTATATGACAGTCAAACCGTAGAATGATAACATCAGATAGATTATGAAGCAGGTCAAGAATGAACTTGACGTGATTTTAACAATATTATATGGTGATGATGCAACTCTATCTAAGGAATGAAGATGCAGATTATCAGTCAAGTCGTTTGACAGATCTGATCACAAACACAGTACCAACCTCAAGATATGATAAGTTGGTATATACAAGATCGGAGTACATCATCTTCAAGAATTATGTGATGCTTTAATCAGGGGGAGCAAATACGCGTTGTACTCGTTTTCCCTTGACTAAGGTTTTGTCCCATTTGGGTTTTCCTAGCAAGGTTTTTAATGAGGCAGCTCTCAAAGCATATTACTAGATATGTGTACTCTTTTTCCTTCATTAGGTTTTTTTCCCACAGGATTTTTCCTAATAATGTTTTAACGAGGCACATCATCTATTAATGGACATCCAAGGGGAAGTGTTGTAAATATTAGTAATGGATATCCATTTAATATACTTGAAAACCATGAACACTTGGTCACCAAGGAAACTTGGCAACCAAGAATACATGGTTTCCAAGCTATTATCATGTGTTTAGCCACCATTTTCCTCCTATAAATAGGAGGTCCATTTGTAAAATTGAAAGACAATAAAATATCTCTCTCTCAACTTTTTTGGCTATATCTCTTATATCTCATAACAGTGTACTTATTATTATTTCATATAATTTAAATTTAGTAAAATTCTTAAGTTCCAACGAGGAATATGAAACATCAAATAAACTTGGAACATGAGGAAGCAAAATATTAAGTCAGATTTTTTTTGCATTCCGAGGTAATTTTTTTTTTATTCTAAAATTTAGTTTTTAAACTTTTTACAGCATAAAAAAATCGAAAAAATATATATTAAGTCAAATTTTGTTTATCACTATCAAATATACTATTTTAGGTATATAACGGTAGGGGTGTCAAAAAAATATGAAAAACCGACCGAACCTAACTATACCGAACCGATTTATAGTATTTTTTCAATAAAATGTGAATTTTTATTTAAGTTTATAACCGTCCCGAACAATTAGGGTGGTCTTTTTAATTTATATAAAAAACCGAAAAATTCCCGAACCGAATCGAATAACCTTACATGTATGAAATATATTTTATATATTACAAATATGTTAAATTGAATATGTAAAATATATTTTATAAGTTCTGTTTCAAGTATAAAAAAGAATTTTGGCCACTAAATTTTGGGTCTTTAGTTGATTGGATTTAGTTTCAAAAGAATACCTCATATGCATAGTCATACGGTCATAGATTTAGATGACTTAAGTAGGCATTTTTGGTTATCGTTAGCACTAATAGAAGTTTACCTCCATGGTCTCCTCTACTATGTTGCTTGATGTATATGTATCAAATTCAAGTTGTGGTTTGTGTGGCCTATAAGCTAATGTTTGTTTTGGTTCAATTGTCTTTGGCAAGTTGTTCTTCTCCCTGATCAATCAGTGAGGATTCACGTCGCGATGATGCCATCGTTGTTGTCTTGCTACTTGATATAACACATTTCAGTTTAATTATTTTGTGTAGTTTTTTTAATAGCTTTTACATTAAATATTTCATGAGAAACAAATAGAAGCTTTATTTGATGGTGTACTATAAATAAGTTTGTGGAGGTCTGTGCCGTTACATTTTCATGATGGTGTATTCTTAGGTGACACTTTAAAACTAAAATAACCGAAAATTAACCGAACCGTACCGATATCGAAGAAAAACCGAGATGATGGACGGTCTCGAAAAGTCTAATTTTGGTTATACAAAATAAAATAACCGAAGAATTGGGATGGTATAATTTTTTTAAAATAACCGACCGAACCATCTCATTGACACCCCTGTTAATGGTCTATCCTCTGTTCTTTTACTGTATTAAGTTTTTTTTTTTTTCTAAAAATAATTGTGGCATTTTATGGTACATATATATATGTTGCTCCATCTTTTTCCTTTTTTCTTTTACAGGTAACACCCTACATATTTTTGTATTTTCCAAACCTCGCCCCTTGTCTTTATACCTCATCCTTATATTTGATTCCTTCAGGGTTCTAACCTTAACAACATACCCAGCTATCAAGATCTATCCAATTTATTCTCCGTTTTGGTATGCCTTAATTTAAGTATCTCTCTTTGTTCGTTTGTTTGTTTGTTTGCCCTAATCCCCATATTCTTTATTTTTAGCTGTTGTTATTTTCTGATTGCCCCAGTGCTTTCTATTTTTAACCTTTTTTGGTCCTGCAGTGAAAATTTGTGCGCCCCCCCCCCCCCCCCTTTTTTTTTTTTTCTTTATTTGTTTTATCTGTTGGCTGGGTTTTGACTTGAGGTGTTGTATGCTATTGAGTTTTTACTGCTTTTGTTGGATTTGTGTGAATGACATATTCTCTTACAAAAACAACTGTTGATAATAAAGTTGGTGTCTTTTTGCTGACTACGTTATTTTTTGTTGTGAAATGCTACTTAATTTGTGTTGTTTGTATTGCTATTTCTGTTTGAAAGTTTTCTGTACATAAAATACCTACTTTTGCGGAATGACCATGGGTTTACGTTTCTTAAAGCATGCTGACGTAGAAATAATTACCAAGTGATATGATGCATCTTGGTAAGCGATTGGACCTGTAGTCCAGACATTAGAAGATGTCACAATTTATAATGATGGAAGTTGTCACAGCCTATATGGCTTACTTGACAAAATTTATACGAAAATTTCTGAAGGATCCAAAATGCTTGAAGCATATACAAATTCTTGGGAAGTTGGTTTATAATCCTTAAATGGATTAAATGAATCAAGGTTGATGTACTGAAATCGCCTTAATGTATATTCATTGACGAATGGTACAAATATACTATGTTTATACTTGTCTCTTTGATAGTCAGAATCTTTCATATGAATATTATTGGAGCTCTTGAAGAGTTTACAAAAGCAGTACATTATTTGCTGAAAGAAGTTAAAATAAGAAAATTGAATTGGTCCTGAAGTATCATATCTTTATGCAATTGATGCACTTATATATCTTGCTATAACTATGAGCATGATATAATTTACTCCTATATGGAGATATCGAAATAAGATCAATTGCATACTGCTAATGAAAGTATGGCATGAATGTGTTTATCCTAACAAATATTGTCAAGTGTTTTGGATATACAGGGCATTCATCTGATCAACATAAGAGTTCGATTCAAATATGTTATCTCTTTCCATGAAGTATTACTGTCAAATCATGTTATTATACATGACAGTCAAACTGTAGAATGATAACATCAGATAGATTATGAAGCAAGTCAAGAACGTACTTGACGTGATTTTAACAATATTATATGGTGATGATGCAACTATATCTAAGGAATGACGATGCAGATTATCAGCCAGGTCATTTGACAGATCTGATCACAAACACAGTACCAAACTCAAGATATGATAAGTTGGTATAAACAAGATCGGAGTACATCATCTTCAAGAATTATGTGATGCTTTAATCAGGGGGAGCAAATACGCGTTGTATTTTTTTTCCCTTGACCAGGGTTTTGTCCCATTTGGGTCTTCCTGGCAAGGTTTTTAATGAGGTAGCTCTCAAATCGTATTACTAGATATGTGTATTCTTTTTCCTTCATTAGGACTTTTTCCCACAGGATTTTTCCTAATAAGGTTTGAACAAGGCACATCATCTATTAATGCACATCCAATGGGAAGTGTTGTAAATATTAGGAATGGATATCCATTTAATATACTTGAAAATTATGAATACTTTGGTCACCAAGGAAACTTAGCAACCAAGAATACATGGTCTCCAAGCTATTATCATGTGTTTGGCCACCATTTTTCTCTAAATAGGAGGTCCACTTGTAAAATTGAAAGACAATAAAATATTTCTCTCTCCCAACTTTTTTAACTATATCTCTTGTGTCGTGTACTTTTAATATTATTTCATAACAGTGTACTTATTATTATCTATATATATATATATATATATATATATATATAAAAGGAGAGTAGTCTAGTTTAATATTAACCCAAGTGGTGTAATATGAATAAGCCACTTGGCAACAAATTCTATTTGCATTAATTATTAAAGAAGTTATTACTTGTGGTTCAAAATATTGCCTAATTTAATAATCTACTACTACTACTAATTATAATAATAATTAATAATAATAATAATAATAATGAACTCACATAATATACTCATACGATATTATCAACACATAGTAGTAGTGGTTGTTAATAATAATAATGAAAATAATAATGAACTCACCTAATATACTTGTCACGACCCGACTAGGGGGCTGCGACGAGCACCCGGTGCTATCCCACCCGGGCACCCCTTGACATACTTTCACACAACATCTAGGTGAGCCACATAGTAAAACATACATTTCTATCCATCAATCATACTAGACCCTTTGGACAACAACCTCTTTATATCATCATAGGCATCTATGCCACATCAATACATGGGCCGACGAGGCCAACAAAATGGTATACAAAATATAGGCCGACAAGGCCAAACACATCTAACCACATACACATGTCTACGAGCCTCTAAGAAGAGTATAACATATCACATAAGCGGGACAGGACCCCGCTATGCCCATAATTATGTACACAAAATAATAAGTACCCAAAAGCTATGGCTCCGAAGGAAATGGAGCTTTGCTATGTAGTCTCTGAGAATGTAGCTATGGATCGAGCCTGTCTCCCTGTGCACCAGCGGGCATGACGCAGCGTGCACAAGCAAAAGGACGTTAGTACGAAGAATGTACTGAGTATGTAAAGCATGATCAACAACAATATAGAAGCATAATATACAACATATGAGACAACATAGGATGGGAGATAATAATATCGCCGTCATGGCACTTACTTGCTTTTCCACAAGGACAGCCCAATTCTGTTGCGTATCCGTGTACATACACCCATATCCGTACTTATTTACCTTCACATTCATTTTCGTATTCGTATTCATGTTCCCATTCATATTCATATTCCTATCGTCTACATCTCATATATATTGCTTATACATAGCCTTTGCACAACATTTACATATCCTTAGCATATTCGTACTCATATTGATGTCATATATATATATATATATATATATATATATAGGTTTTATATAGTTTTTGTATAGCGTACCCGACCATAAAGGATCGGTGTTTCATACATACTTGGCCAACCAAGGCTCAAGGTCATACATACCTGGCCCTACCAAGGCTTCAGGGTTATCCGTACTTTCTGCAGAAGTGTGCGCTCGTTACGTAATCATATACATACTCTGTACATATTCATATACATACATTCTACCCGGCATCATAAGCTCGGGGTCTTATTATAGCCCTTCATAGGCACACATACATACAATAGCCTGTAGGCATCTTTAACATCATATTATTCTCATCATCATTACTATCATTATCACTATCTTCGTTGTTATCATTACATCTATCTTATAGGCCTACTCATCATATGAGGAACTTGGTACAACCGTAACGTATCAAGCATCGTGAGCTTACTAGCTCGGAAGATCAAATCATTTGAAGAAATCATAGCCTTATAGAAGGTTTAGACGTTTGGCCAAAGAACCATGCCTTATGAAAGAAGGGTTAGCCTTACATACCTTTCCGATCAACTATTCTATACTTGCACGTCTCCCTCCGAAGCTCACGTTTCTACCTTCATTAAAGTCATACTATCGTTAGAATCGACAACTAGCACACATGGCTAAAGCTAGAGAAAATCGGACAGCATCTCCTTTATTTATACAACATTCCTCCATATCGTAATTCAACTCCCAAATGTCAACAATACATTCACAATACCATAACAATGGCCATTAATCATCTACATTAACCACATTATCTAGATTTCTCAATTCGCTCCCAATTCACCCATATTCATGGTCATATCACCCGACTTTGCCCATTCATATACAATGCCCATTTTCATGATCTTAACATCATTTATAACACATTCATATCACAACACAACAAGAATCATGGTTCAATTCAAACTATCACTCAAAATGTCACTATTCATCATTCATGACCCATTTTTCTATACTCATCTAATGTCCAAGCATTTTAACTCTCAAATACCTTAAACAGCATATAAATACCATAAATCTTACCTTAGATGTTGTAGGAACGAGCTTTGGTCGAAATACTCCACTTGAGCAAAAACTCTAGTTTTCCTTCAATAAGATTTTCTTGACTTGAATGATCTTAATGGGTTTCCTTACACTTGATTCACTTGATTTGTGTTGTTGATGACTAATAATCCTTGAAATCTTGTGGAATAAATGTAGAGAGATGTTTTAGAGAGAAGGGATGAAATGTGGAAATGAAATAATAAACTTGGATCCCTTATTTAATGACTTAAAATCTAGTCTGGAGTGAACAACACAGTGGTCGTAAACTTGGTTTACGGTCCGTATTCCAGTTTACGGACCGTCCTTCGTGGTCGTATTTAATCATAACAGAACTAGAAACTCAGGCTGAGACGTGGTGATTTACGGACACAGTTTACGGGCCGTAAACCACTTTACGGTCCGTATTTCAGGTCGTATTTAACCATTTGATCATTTGGCAGAAAGTTAAAGTTTTGGAAGCCAAAATACGACATGGCAGTTTACGGGACGTATACCACTTTACGGTTCGTATTTCATTTTACGTGCAACTGGCCAAAATGCAGATCTGCAACTTTCCACATTTTCAGAACCTATAATTATTCATTATGGAGCATAACCTACCTCTTATTGCAATTGCCTTCGGAATCTTACTTAGGGTCGTCAAATGTTATTTCTTACTCATGAAAATATCGGATACTCGTACTCCTCGCGGGTCCATTCACTTGGGCAACAATGGAGGATTTTTTTCCGAGGTGTATGTAACAATACTCATACGATATTATCAACACATAGTAGTAGAGTTGTTGATATTATAATAATAATAATAATAATAATAATAATAATAATAATAATAATAATAATAATAATAATAATAATAATAATAATAATAATCTATATTATATATATAAAAAGAGAGTAGTCTAGCTTAATATTAACCCAAGTGACGTTATATGAACAAGCCACTTGACAACAAATTCTAGTTGCATTAACTATCAAAAAAGTAATTAATTGTAGTTCAAAATATTACCTAACTTAATAATCTACTACTAATATCTATATATCTATATAAAAGGAGAGTAGTCTAGCTTAATATTAAGACAAGTGGCGTAATATGAATAAGCCACTTGGCAACAAATTCTATTTGCATTAATTATTAAAGAAGTTATTAATTGTAGTTCAAAATATTACCTAATTTAATAATCTACTACTACTATCTATATATATATATATAAAAGGAGAGTAGTCTAGCTTAATATTAAGCCAAGTAGAGTAATATGAACAAGTCACTTGGCAATATTTGCATTAATTATTAAAGAAGTTATTAATTGTAGTTCAAAATATTACCTAATTTAATAATCTACTACTACTATCTATATATATATATATATATATATATATATATATATATATATATATATATAAAAGGAGAGGTACAAGCAATGTGGTTAAACCAAGTGGCAAGTTAAAAACAAGCCACTTGGTAATTTTAAAACAAAGTTAATGAGAATTGTAATAACATTTTTGAATTTAGAATGAAAAAATAAAAATAAATTGAAATTGAATAAAAAGATAAATCTGAAAATTTCAACAATAAAGCTTATCTAAGCTTAAATACATCAAGCTTATCTAAGCCTAAATATATGGAACTTAGCTAAACTTATCGTAACAAATCCATTCATCAAAACTAAAATGCAGTATTATATTAAATGGATTATTCGATATCAAATTGATTCTTTAAAAGAAGTGAGTTGAAAAAAACAAGAATGAGTTGGATATTAAATTACATCAAATTACCTCAATTACTCTCTAACAAATAATTTAGTATTCCTGCCAATTTCCGATAATACAAATTAAATCCAATAAATATGTAAAATTTTGAATTGGATAAGAAATTCGAATTTGGATACATAAAAAATTTAGTCCTCAGATTTCGTAGCATTTTTATTCAATTTTTTTTTAATCTTTTATGTGGTTACTTATCATCTTAAAGAAGCATATTTTAACATGATGAAGAAAAACAAAAATAAGAGTAGCAGGGATGGGGGCATTAGGCGTGGAAACAAATTGATGGGGGTTGGGGTGTGGATAACAATTGTGTTGCCTATGACATACATATTTATTTGTCTTTTAAAGTAAAAAAAAAAATGTGATAGCTTTGATAATTTAAAATTTAAACACAAGACTACAAATATATATTCTTATTTGAAATTGAAATGATCTGTTAAAATTTGAGTTTATCTCCTATTTGGAGATAAGGCAAATCGAGTTTAGAAAAGGAGACCAAAGCAAACATTTCGGAATTTTAGTATAAATAGATAAGTACAATGTTTATGCTATATAATAATATTTACTGAAAGATAACGTGTTTGAAATTAAGTGTTCAGAATTTTAGTATAAATAGATAAGTGCAATGTTTATGCTATATAATAATATTTATTGAAAGATAACGTGTTTGAAATTAAATGTAATTTTTTGAATAGAAATATAATCTTTTTGAAATTTGAATCTATTATCCTTATTCATATCTCCTTTTTGTTTTCCTATTTAATCCCTTAACGTGGGAGCCAACATTCAAAGCTCAGCAGTTTTTTCATTTGCAATAATATGAAAATTATAATTCTTATTCTCATATTGTTTTCATTAGTTTATTGAAATTATTTGGTTTGCTCCAGATCATTCTTCTTTCTTTTGTGATATTTTCTAGATTCTTTAGGAGGTCACGGTTCAAGCCGTGGAAACAACCTCTTGCAAAAATGCAAAGTAAGGTTGCGTAGAATATAAACTTGTGGTCCGGCCCTTTCCCGAACTCCACGCATAGCGGGAGCTTAGGGCACCGGACTGCGCTTTTTTACTTTCTAGATTCTTTAAAGGGGTAGTTTTTATTTTTGTTTTAACGCATTACAATCCTCATTATTCACGTTTCTAATCACACTACTTATGTAAATTGATTATTGTTGTTTTTGTTGGTGCATTTCAACTTTTCTACAGCATCTTTATTGGATTTATGTGCAGTAAAAAGTCTCAAGATAAATTTCTATCGCCAATGAAGATTAATTGAGTTTGTTTCTCAATGTCTCAAATTTATTACTTTAAAAGACTAATTTTGACTGACAACTGACAGGGCTCAAGATATTAGAGTGGAGTTGTTACCACGAGAAGTCATGGATGGATAAGGTAGCATGATGAAACTAATAGGCGGTTCGTGTTTAGAAAAAGTCATGCACAAAGTTTCGTGTATAAAGAAGCACATATTACTTGAACATCTGATTTTTTTCTTAATATATATATATATGTGTGTGTGTGTGTGTGTGTATATATATATCACTTCGGAAGAAAAAAATTCTAACTCTTATTCTCAGAGTTTAAGCTATGTGCATTCATCTTTAATTTCTTTGAACAAGATTTTGCGATCAATAGTAAGCACAAAGATTCTATTAAACAGACTATTAGTAGCATTTACTTAAAAAAGTATTTTTATCAACTAATATAGCTGCATGAACGTCTTCAACAAGATGGTCTAAAGAGAATTTGTAATATTAATATTCGATTAATCAAAAGATGAAAGTTCATTTTTTGTTTGACAGTTTGATTGGTTAGTAAGTCTTAAAACTAAGAAATAATTTCACAACATATTAAAAGAAGCACGTAATAAAATAATAGTATGACCATAATAAATTCAAAGTGTCAGGTATTTGAACAAAAAGATCAAGTTAAAAAACACACACACACAATTAAAAAATATGAAATTGTTGTTAGCTAACAAATATGAAATGCATGCTGAATTTCAAAATGACATATATCTAACAAGATTAACTTAGTCATGAAATGTATGTTTGACTTTTCAAATAAAACATTGAAAATATATGCTAGATTTTTTTTATTTTTTTTTGGCAAGCTAATCCAGCTAAAAACTAAAAATATCAAATAATGAAAATAATTCTGGAGATCTTAATACATAAAATCTATACAGAAGAAGGATAATAGTCACAGGACATGAAGTCGAGTGTCACATCAAGAGAAAACCATGTATGTACCAGTATTGAAACAAGTTAATAAGCATTACAGTAATAATATTTGATTGAGATAAAGGAATTTGAATTCGACTTGAAAGTTAATATTGTTTGAATTGCATAAAAAATTTATTTAAATTAAAAGATAAAATATTTGAAATTTAATTGAATTAATGGCTAGCTTAACATAATAAATAAAAAGAATTACACAGTTGCGGTTAATGTTTGAATTAGAATTTAAACTGAATATAGTTAATTTAAATTTTTGTGCATTTTGATGATTTTTGCATTCTTAAAACATTTAATAATGAAAATAAATATTATAAGGGTGTGTACACTTTGAATTAACTTTAAAGATAAGATAATTTAACTAAAAATACTATAAGACTTAATTGATAAACAGTAGGACGATATATTAAATTATTAGAGCTTTGGTTACCATTAATGTAATATTTTCTAACTATATCATTTTTTGAAATTCATTACGGAATTTTTATAATCTATATAACTATTTTTAATAATTATTTTTTTATGTTACATACATCAAAATTACTTATACGAATAATTTCTAATAAAAATGTTATTATGCTCAATTATTAAAATTATACATGTTCAAAAGTTATTTTTCATATTTTTACTTCATTTATTCTATAAGTACAGTTAAGTCCATAATATATGGTTAGTACTTTCAGACGCTGTATTTAATTTTAGAGAATAGATCTAATTAATCAGTGAAGAATTTAGAATTTTAAGAAAATGGATATGAGAGACGGACCGCAGACGTGAGATATCGTTGGATTCACGATTCCAATATATAATTGCCAAGAGATATGGGAGGATAAATAATCTTTTTCCTCATTAATTAAGTTGCTTAGAAATTACTTATAGTTGTTCTTTTATCATATGCAACCGAAAATAGTTCTTACTAATGGTTAAAATATGAAATGGGTCGGGGGGGGGGGGGGGTGCTGTCAACAAGAGAAAAAATATATATATCATAAAATTAAAAAACTAAAACAAGAAAAGGTCAATAATAAAGGGTAAAAAGGTACTTAAAAGTTCAATTGAGATGGGCGTGGGGGGTAGAAAAAGTTATATCATAATATTAAAAAACTAAAACAAGAAAAAGGTCAATAATAGAGGGTAAAAGGGTACTTCAAAGTTCAATTGAGATGGTGGGAGCAGGTGGGAGTGGTGGTGGGGAGGGAGGGGGGAATGTCGTTGTTTAAAGTCGGGGGGAGGTGTTTAACTTTTAAAGCAAAATTAGAGGAAAAAATGATTGTCACTCATGAAAATCATGATATAATTTTGATCAAAGTTAAATAAAAATATTATTAAGGGAGTAAAAGAAACTCCATACCTATTTAAGGAACTAACAAGATATCCTAGCACTTATCATCCGTCTTTTCTAACTTCATAAAGGTTTTGTTATTAAATACATTGCATTAGAAGATAAGATGACAATTGAATTTTGTTAAAGTAATACTATATGATTCAATGTATTTAAACAAGTCAGATAAAATTTTTCATAAATATATTCTTCAAATTTTTCGCGCATCGCGCGGGTATGAATACTAGTATATATAAAAGGAGAGTAATCTAGCTTAATATTAAGCCAAGTGGAGTAATATGAACAAGCCACTTGGCAACAAATTCTATTTGCATTAATTATTAAAGAAGTTATTAATTGTAGTTCAAAATATTACCTAATTTAATAATCTACTACTACTACTACTAATAATAATAATAATAATAATAAACTCATGTAATATACTCATACGATATTATCAACACATGTAGTAGTAGTTGTTAATAATAATAATGAAAATAATAATGAACTCACCTAATATACTCATATTAAGAGAGATTTAAGGAGAACTTCATTAAGAAGGATTTGAGTGGAAGTTACAAAAATGATGAAGCGGGCACATAAATAAGATATGAAATAATAGAATATCAATCAATAATGATATATAATTATGGTATATTTATTTTTGTACAAATTATTAAGCAAAAAAGGGGTGATAAATTTTTTGGAGTCGTTCTATTTATGCCATCAACCAACTCTCCAAACATCCTCCTTGCTTTTGCTTTTCATTGCTTAAATTTTTCAGTGTTTATAATCTGTATTACACGTGTAGTTTCTTGATTTTATGTTGTTTTGCATAATTATGATATAAAGGTGATTGACTTTCTTGATCTTTTTCTTTTTTATCCTTTCAACACCAGATTTTGGTAGAGTAGGAGATCAAGAATGTTGATGAGAAGTTTTCTCAAGGACATCACTAATTCAAAATAAGAGTTAACGGAGGTTGAGCGCTGAATTCACAACGTATGTTTGGAACAAGAAAATTATTTGTCGCGAATGATTTGAATTATTCATAGTGTTGATAGTTTGTAAGTTTGGTGAATGCTTGATTTGGATACAAAAGTTTATACTTCCTCTATCCCAATTTATGTATACTTTTCGCTTCCCAACATTCAAACTGCATGAATTTTGATCATCATCTTAAGATATATTTTTTTACCAAATTGATATGGTAAAAGTTATAACTTATTTTTCATGTAGTTTTCAAATAAAATATTAATTTTCAAATATTGAGTTAATTTATTCCAATTTAGCTTCAAAGTTTAATCAAATTGACTCTCAAAAAGTGAAAAGTATCTCATAAATCACATTTTAATATGATTAATATTCTTTAATTTTGTCCGCGCATTGCGGGGTACGAATACTAGTTTCATATAATTTAAATTTAGTAAAATTTTTAAGTTCCAACGAGGAATATGAAACATCAAATAAACTTGGAACATGAGGAAGAAAAAGATTTAGTTAGAATTCTTTTGCACTTTGATATTTTTTTTTTTAGACTCTAAAATTAAGTTTTAAAACTTTTTACAGCATAAAAAAATCGAAAAAATATATATTGAGTCAAATTTTGTTTATCACAATCAAAGAAAATCTAAATATCAAATATACTATTTTAGGCATATAACGGTCTATCCTCTGTTATTTTATTGTATTAAGTAGCCGTTTGGCCATAAAAATTATTCACTTTTTTCCGATTTTTTTTTCACTTTTTTCCGGAATCAGCGTTTGGTCATGAAAATTCCGAATACAACTTGAAGTTGTATTCTGGAATACCAAAAATTCAAAAAACTTGTTTTTAAAAAAAATTTCACTTTTTTACAACTACATTTTACCAAAAACTACAATTTCAAAAACTATGGCCAAACACAACTCCAACTCCAACTCCAACTCCAAAATTCCAAAATAAAGTGATTTTTTTTTTGTATCTATGGACAAACAGGGCCTAAGTTTTTTTTTTCCTAAAAATAATTGTGGCATTTTATGGTACATTACTATTATATATAAGAGCAAATGTGGGGACTTTTGTAGTCCTCACAATAATTTCCCAATTTTTTTTAAAACTTTTTAATTAATTACTTTTAGGTCCTAATATTATTTATTTAAGTCAATTTTTTTGTTTTTTATTTTTAAGGTCTACTTTTCAAAAGCTATCAAACCTTGGGACTTTTGTAGTCCTCACAATAATTTCCAAATTTTTTTTAAAATTTTTAATTAATTACTTTTAGGTCCTAATCTTATTTATTTAAGTCAATTTTTTTGTTTTTTGTTTTTAAGGTCTACTTTTGAAAAGCTATCGAACCTCCTACCTCATTTTTCATGTTCTTTAGTTTTCTGGTTGGTGCTCGATATCCGCATTTGAGCCCAATTAATCCAGATAATTCGCACTGTATTGTGCCTATTCGGGGGGAGCGCTTCCTCCAAAGATTTTTTTCATATCCTTGTTCGAACCTCTAATCCCTAATTAAGAGAGGAGCAGCTCTATCCGCTGCACAAGTTAAATTATGTATTTGTCTTAAAAGTTCATTAACTATGCATAGATTATTTATTTAGAACTAAATAACTTTAGAAAATTAGGATACATAGGTTATAATGTCAAATTCTGGCTCCACATTTGATTTGAAGTAAATAATTTCATCAAAAATGGAAGTTAAAATGTCAAAGGAGTTGAATGAAAATTTTGTTTTCATATAATTACCCACTTGTGAGACTATAATGGGTATATGGTTATTGTTGTACACTTGTACTAACACAAATTATATTTTTTTAGTTAAAATATCTACTTTTATATCTTGAGTTTGGGCCCGGGCTTAGCACAAGCCTCACATAACTAGTATATATATATATATATATATATATATATATATATATATATATATATATATATATATGTTGGTCCATCTTTTTCCTTTTTTCTTTGACAGGTAACACCCTACATATTTTTGTGTGTTTCCAAACCTCGCCCCTTGTCTTTATACCTCATCCTATATTTGATTCCTCCAGGGTTCTAACCTTAACAACATACCCAGCTATCGAGATCTATCCAATTTATTCTCCGTTCTGGTATGCCTTAATTGAAATATCTCTCTTTTTTTGTTCGTTTGTTTGTTTGCCCTAATCCCCATATTCTTTATTTTTAGCTGTTGTTATTTTCTGATTGCCCCAGTGCCTTCTATTTTTAACCTTTTTTGGTCCTGCAGTGAAAATTTGTGTGCCCCCCCTTATTTTTTTTTCTTTATTTGTTTTATCTGTTGGCTGGGTTTTGACTTGAGGTGTTGTATGCTATTGAGTTTTTACTGCTCTAATTTTGTTGGATTTGTGTGATTGACATATTCTTTTAAAAAAACAACTGTTGATGATAAAGTTGGTGTCTTTTTTTTTTGTTGTTGTTGTGAAATGCTACTTAATTTGTGTTGTTTGTATTGCTATTTCTGTTTGGAAGTTTTGTGATTCAATCCTAATTCTTTTCTTTTTATTTCATTGGGGTATTCCTTTATGGCGTTTCTTTTTATCCATTCTTTTCTGTATTGGGTATGAGCAGAGGCGAATCTAGGATTTCTAGAACATGGGTGCACTATTAAAAGAAAGGAGAAAAAAAAGTGAATTGTAACTCAGCTTTGAACCAAGTGCACCATTAAGCCGTTTTGTAGCATTGGTGCCTGCAAGAAATATTAGATCAATTCTAAAAATTATGTACATAAAATACCTAGTTTTGCGGAAAGACCATGGGTTTATGTGCCCTATAAATAGCATCCTAAATTCGCCCCTGGGTTTGAGGGGTGGGGGTGGGGAGGAACTGCCTAGTATGGTGTTGTTATTATAACATTGAAGCATTCATAAACATGCTTGATCTTTTGATTGATGTACTTACACCGTTTAGCTAGATATGGTTTTTGAGTAATGAGATAGGAATATTTAGAACATGAAATCACATTTTCTACATTTATGTGCGAACTATTGTCTTAGTTTTGAAGGACCGTTACTTGCTGGGATTTAATCTGTGTTGCTTTTGTGAAGCTTGGGTTTGTGGTTCAGAATGTCATCTGTATCTAGCCAGCCTCAGTTCAGATACACGCAGCCTCCCTCTAAGGTTCTACATTTAAGAAACTTACCATGGGAATGCACAGAGGAGGAACTGATCGAATTGGGAAAGCCATTTGGTAAAGTTGTCAATACCAAATGTAATGTTGGAGCAAATAGAAATCAAGCATTTATAGAGTTTGTAAGTGGAACTTCCTTTATCTTCAAATCTCTGTTTCTTTCAGTGAAACTATACTTATTCTTGATGTTCTTGGTTTCTATCTATTAATTTTGTAGGCAGAATTGAATCAAGCTATTGCAATGATATCGTACTATGCGTCTTCCTCAGAACCAGCTCAGGTACGCGGGAAAACCGTCTATCTACAGTATTCCAACAGGCAAGAGATAGTGAACAACAAAACTACTGCTGATGTCGCTGGAAATGTATTGTTGGTAACTATTGAGGGAAATGATGCACGCCTTGTCAGTATAGATGTTTTACACTTGGTAAGTAATTATATTACTTCCCCACATATTCGTTTGGTGGAGGGCAAACCTTCTTCTAGAAAGGCTTCTGTGTAGTTTTAGTATTAGGTTATAGTATGTCTTGCTTTGTTGAGTGCTCTTTGACATGAATATGAATGGATCAGCAGGCCAATGTCAAGGATATATCTGCAATGGCAGCTTATTGCATCGGGAGAAAGAGCGCATGTGTGTTTGTTTCCTTTCTCCTTTGCTTAACACTGGCTCTTTCTCACCCCTTTCTCTTAATATAACTGTCTCGACTTTCCTTGGAGTGTCAGGTGTTTTTTTTTTTCTGTTTCTTTTTCCTTTTGAAAATTGGCATGTGCATCATAGATGCTGCTACATCTTGTTGTCTGAGGCAAAATTGTTGTTTGTGCATATGGCATTTGTTAGTGGATGCAGCATTTCAGTGTTCTGGTGTAGTGTCATTTTCTCATTTATTTTAGAATAACTCAATTTTTAGTGTGGAGCTGCAATACGTCTAAGAGAACCTCAATGCTCTGTCCTCAGTTATTTAGTTGCCTAAACCCTCTTTCTCCATTGCTTGTTTGTGTCGATCTTTTCTTAAATGTGTCTCGTCACTTGGTACTGCTGAAGACCCCACCAATGATGATCCTGAGTTGACTAGGTTACATTTATTCTCACTAAGTCAAGCCGTAGGCTTTGTTATGTTATAGATACTATATCTGGTGCCTGGGCTGATGGGAGGTTGTAGGTACCCCGTGTAATTAGTCGAAGTGCGTGCAAGCTGGCTGGACACCAAGGTTATATATAAAAAAAAAAGATACTAAATCACTTTGTTTCTAAATATGTTCATTTGATCATACAATCTTCTATGTTCTGGTAGCTTTAGGTTGCATCAACACAGTAGATGAGAGGAGCGATATGCTTTTCTACCCTTTTCAAACAAATATTTTTTTGTATTTTAGATTTTCTTTAGGTTAATTGATAGGCATCATGTATATTGAAGGGAGATTCTTCGCCTTGTATCTGTAAGGAAGAAGATAACATAGTTGATAATCATTATAGCGGAGGCAAAAAATGCTAGGTGATTTCTTCTCATCTACCTAAGTCTCAGTGGGCAGAGTTACATGTTACCTATGTTGGTGGGAGGTAGCAGGTACCCAGTGGAATAGTCAGGGTGCGCGCAAGTTGGTCCAAACACCACCATCATAAAACATATATAGTTGATAATCATTTGAAACTACGTGGTTTTCCTCTTTATCTTGTACTTCTTTATTAACGACGACGATGATTGAAATTGCATAATAACATCTCAGATGTTTCCAAATTTGTGTTTTGATTTTATTTTGAATTGTTTGTTTCTACTTATAATCGTTTTTTTTTTCCAGGTGTTCTCAGCTTTTGGATTTGTCCATAAGATTACTACATTCGAGAAAACTGCTGGCTTCCAGGTCAGTATGTTATTGAAGTTGGATTTGGTCAACTTTGATTGGTCTTGTTATGTCTCTAGACCATCGATTCAGCTGATAAATTCCACCACTCTCCATCGGAACCTTTTCAGGCACTAGTGCAATTTACTGATGCAGAAACTGCGACTTCTGCGAAGGATGCCCTTGATGGAAGAAGCATTCCCAGGTGATTGTGGATTTATATTTCAGATTGGGGTACATTGGGGCTCGACATCTTTGAAGAGCTTTTTAAGAATCTACCAAAGGGGTACACGCATGTTCCTTGACCATTCCATATCTCATTATATATTCGCATTTAATGCCCCTTAGGTTCATTGTAATTCTAGTGATGTGGTCTGTGTACTGCTAAAATATGCAGCTTAAATGTTGCTAAAGAATCTATTCATTACAACCGGTGAGCTTGCATCTTCAAGCTTAATAAATATTAGCTGATCCTGCTTAAAAGGTGCTGGCCAGATGAGATTTTTGCTTAGACTTGCTGTCAGCTAGCTGTTTCGATGTGCATATGCTCAAAGACTACTATGATGTTGTAAAGAAGAAAAATACCACAACGTCTTTACATCCATCATCAGCTGTTCAATATCAGTACAATTTAGTCCTCTTTTTTTGTGAGAGAGTAGCCATTGACCTATATTGTTATTCTCTCTGCATTAGGTATTTGATTCCGGAGCTGGGACCTTGTTCTCTCAAAATAACATATTCGGCACATACTGATTTGAGTGTGAAGTTTCAGAGTCATCGTAGCAGGTAGAACTGATATCTCTCTCCCTCACACAGAGAACTCCCCCCTCCTTCTCTTTTTCTGCTAAGCAGACATTCATGATGATGGCTTATTCTATTATCGGAAAATCGGCTGTACATATTGCATTTTTATATCCTTTACCACTCATACTCATACTCATTTTCTTTCCTATTCTTCTGGGTCTATTGATTACTTTTCTCCACGTTTTAATCATCATTTTACATATGGTTGTGATTTAGGGACTACACCAATCCTCTCCTTCCTGTTGCTCCCTCAGCTATTGATGCAAGTGGTCAGGTAATCAATTAGTCACAACGCCTAGAGTGTGGTCATTAGTTGATTTGAAGGATGTTTTAGTATTCTAATTTGTGTGCTCCAACTTCCTTGTTTGTGTATTCTGGATTTACCTTTTTGATACATCAAAACTTCATCAAGTAGCAAGGGATAACTATTAAGAATGTGACTTAACCATTTTCATCTATCAAATTTTCCCACCTATCTATCAAGATAAGCTCTATACACAAAAATAACAACAACAACAAACCTAGTGTGATCCCACAAGTGGGGTCTGGGAAGAGCGGGATGTACGCAGACCTTACCTCTATCTTTCTGAGGTAGAGAGGCTGTTTCCGGTAGACCCTCGGCTCAGAAAAAGTGCCTGGCACAATAATATCAGAAAAGAGAGACAAAAAATACAAGCGTTTCAAAAAGATAATGCCTTTTCATGTCGTATTTTGCAATTTTGGGGGGGCTACGTTAAGATAATGCATCTTCATGGAGATTATGATTTAACTGGTAGAGTATAACAGATGCCTATCTTTTGTATGATTGCTACACTTCTAATGTTTTTGTGCTTAGGGTACATTTTTAGTAGGTTGGCAGTTGCCTGATATGTGATGAAATGCTGCTTCTTTCCTTTGAGATTTCTTCCATTCACGTTTCAGATCAGTGTGGGTTTAGATGGGAAGAAGCTGGAGCCTGAAAGTAATGTTCTTCTAGCTTCCATTGAGAACATGCAATATGCTGTAACCTTGGATGTCCTACACATGGTACACCGCTTCAGTTACATGATAGTTTCTGGATACATCCTGTTGCGATCTTAATCCTGAGTTGTTATTTATTGCTTCAACTGTTTTTATATGTGGGGTTCAGGTTTTTTCAGCTTTTGGTCCTGTGCTAAAGATTGCAATGTTTGATAAGAATGGTGGGGTTCAGGCTTTGATACAATTTCCAGGTGAGATGAAAATTTCCATTCCTTAGAAGTGTGTTTCTCCACCAAGAAGTCATTAGTTGCTTGTTTTGATGGTTCAAAAGTATCCAGCACAGAGTGCAACTATGGTTCTCAGCTCTATTTTTGCATAGGGAATTCAGCGATGAAGTTTTGTCCTTTGTTTTTCTTAGTGTCTAGATATATTGATTGAAGTACCTAAGCAGTTATTGTACTTGTATCTGACCTAAATTGTGGATTGATACCCTCTCGAAAATTTGGCCACCTTGTGTACTGGTTTTGCATTACTTGAACTGATCCAGTTACTCAGTACTAGGAGTATTTGTACGTTGAACTAAGCAATAGATGTGATGTGTTTGCAGATGTGCAGACAGCAATTGTTGCAAAGGAAGCTTTAGAAGGACATTCCATATATGAAGGAGGATTTTGTAAGCTTCATATCTCCTACTCTCGCCACACTGATCTCAGTATAAAGGTAAAAAGGGTCATAGAGAGCTTTATTTGCTAAAGATAAATACTAGGAGTAACTTATAAGAGCCACTACACATTTTAGCGTCTGCCATCTCCACCTGATCTTTTTCCCCCATTTGGAATGAGTAGTCCACTAAATAGCGTGCTTTCCAATCTAATATCAGGTGAATAATGATCGCAGCAGAGATTATACAGTCCCAAATGTCCCTATGATGAACTCTCAACCCCAGGTCTTGGGGCAGCAACCACCTTCAGTAGGAGGTCCAGGTGTTCATCCATACAATGGACCTACGCAATATGCCCCAGCTCCTCAACAAGCTCTTGGTGCACCTCCTCAGCATTCAGCTGGCTGGAACTCACCTGTTGGTGCTGCACCTCAACAAATGCCAATGCAGATGCACAATCACCATTACTCTATGCCTCCAAGTGGGCCGCCGCCGCCTCCTCCTCATATGGGTCCTGGGATGATGCCAATGCATGGACAGAACGGACTACCACATTCCGGCGGAATGCCTCCTTACCATCAACAATAGCACTAGTGAGATTTCTAGCCCAGGATTCCATTTTGCTGCAGCAAGATCTAAGCCAAGATGTTGAATAGTTTGGTCCGGACTGCATATCTTAGTTCGTCGTTTTCTGTCTCCTTTATATCTTATTTCCTTTTTCTTTGGGTGTCATTGGAAGGTTTCTAAGCTACTAGTAGGCATGCACTGGTTATGAAGAGACTTCATTGACCTGTAGGGCCAATAATTTTTCATTGTCTTTCGATTGGGTGCCATATATCAATTATATTACGTGGTCATAGCGTTTGATCGTGGCGTGCTTTGAGATATTTATACTTCAGCTCGACTGATTGAAAGAACTCTTGTGTTTTCTTTCCGTTGAGTTGGGGTTACTGGGGTAAAAACATTTTTTCAGCCAAGTATATTATATTTTCACAACTGCTTAAGAGAAAGTTGCAAAAGAAAATTAGGGGAAATATTAAAGAGATCAATAAAAATCTTAGGAAGTCCAGGTATAAACTAATTTTTGTTGTAACCAGCTCGAAGGCTCCGTTGACATACGAAAATCATCAAAGTCATCATAACAATAGTGCTAAATTCTAATCTATTCATATCAGTATATTATTCGCACCTCCCATATAAACTTGTAAAGCATTGTACGGTGATTATATTTGCAGTTTGCATCTAATATTTTATGAACTTCAATGCATTGTTGAATTTCTCATAATGACTCCTTTAGCACGCTGTGGCCAACTGATTTAATTCCTTTTTGGAACTCCACTAGGTTCCTCCTTTACTCCCGTGTGTATCTTGGTGTCTTTTCTTAGAAACTTCATGAACTGACTCCTTCATGTGATAGCTATCACAAGCAAAGTTTAATCTCAGTTAATGGAATCCTTTTATCGCTTCAATTTTGTTAGAATTAAAATGATTCTCAGGGTTAAAATCCTTTTATCCGCTGATTGATTTCCGAGTTTGGTCACTAATAGAAATTCATATCATGATTATGCTAAGTTATGAATAGTATTATTACTTAAGTTCCTTTTTCCCTCTAGAATGATTTGAAATTTTGAAGCATCAAAGAGGATAACATCCGCTTCAAGAAACACACATCCCTCTCGAAGAAACTGCACGGGTTTTCCTGTCAAATGGGCTGGTCTCTAATTTTGCCCTTCAAAATCGAACTTATGCCTAGTGGAATATAAGTCCTTTAAGGCCGCGGGTATAACTTGTGGGACATTATGATGCAAAAAAATAAATGTATGCCCCACGAAAAAGTTTGGTTGTTACGAGGGACAAAAATTAAAGACCAGCACAAAAAAGGGGAAACATGCAACCAATAAATGTCACGAAACTTCATTTTGTGTTTAGCTATTAGGCAATTGTGTGATGTTGGCCTGTTGGGCACATGCAAGGATGGGTCATAATCTATGGTTTTAACCAGAGCTAAACAAAATGAAGATTAGCTGCTACTCACGCTAATTTTAATAACTAACTTTGCATGATTTGAATTGGTTTCTGCAGCAATCAAGAAGGCGCGAAAAGAAGTTAGGAGAGAAATAGGCAAATAGCCAAAAGTCCTGTCAGCAATCACCAAAACAAGCATTAATTATCTCGACATATATTATACTTAGAAATTCAACAACTGCCCCTAAAAAAGGGTCATCTTCAGGAAAGTTGTGTCCTTAAGCTATAATTTATATCAATTTTGCCTCAAAGTCACGGCCAGACAGTTGACAAACTAAATGGAGGATACTGCCTAAAACTAGATATTGTCAAATTCAGGAATCATGAGGTGTGTGAATAATACAATAGTTTGCCACGCCACCTTGAATATGCTACAAAAAGGATTAATACTTATCTCAACAGTTACCTTTACACCCACTTCACTTATGATAATACGTAAAATGACACCCACTTCACTTATGATAATACTTAATTTATCTCAACAGTTACCTTTACACCCACTTCACTTATGATAATACGTAAAATGACCCTAAGGGGCCGTTTGGACATGGTTTGAAATTATATTTGGACATGTAATTTGGATATCTTAAGTTATATTTTCTCTTATAGACATAAAAATCCGATAAGTTGTGAAAACTATCAAAACATTCCTAATTCTTTTACAATCTTACCAAATGAGCAAGTCATAGTTCATCACAAAATTAATACGCTACTAGAAGGCCTTTCTAAAAAATACAACATCAATTAATCAAAGTTTAGTTCAATAAAAACGAAAATTTAACATGAATAGTAATGTAATTACTCTTTAATATAATCCTCTCATATGGTAGACATAAATAAAGGTTGGTGGAAGTTAATGAGGTTGGTAAATGGTTGGTGGGAGTAGTTGTTAAAAATATTTACCAAGTTATGAGTCTTTTTTTATAAAATATAAACTTATGGGTCAAGTTTTATATTTAAATTTTTTGAAACCATAGTTTGAAACCCTAAATCATGCCTTTTTGGATGATTTGGGGTTTGAAACCATGAGATGAAATGCATATCCAAACGCTGGTTTCAAATCATGATTTCAAACCGCATGTCCAAACGCCTACTTTACTTATATCTACTGCAATTATAACAAATTATACATCATATTTTGAAATTCACTCATTTATGCCTGAAATAGATTTACAAATAGATACTATTAGTGATCAATTATGTTATGTCTTTACGGTCGGTTTATAGAAGTCAAACTCTAGGGGTTGTTTGGTACATGAGATAAGATGGGATGTCCCAGGATTAATAGCCTGTTTGGCCAAGCTTATTTTTTCCCCAAAAGTACTTATTTTTTCAAGAAGTGCTTATTTTAAAAAAAGCGAGGTGTTTGACCAAACTTTTAGAAGAAAATAAGTACTTTTGGGAGTAGCAAAAGCAGTTTTTCAGAAGCTAAAAAAAATAGCTTTTGCCCAAAAACACTTTTTTGAAAAGTACTTTTGAGAAAAATACACATAAAAACACTTTTTAAAAGCTTGGTCAAACACTAATTGCTGCTCAAAAGTACTTTTT
This sequence comes from Lycium barbarum, assembly GCF_019175385.1. NCBI lineage: Eukaryota > Viridiplantae > Streptophyta > Magnoliopsida > Solanales > Solanaceae > Lycium > Lycium barbarum. The sequence goes on from NC_083337.1 coordinate 138,895,717, forward strand.
AAATTAATTGGCCAAACACAAACTGCTTTTAGCCAAAAATACTTTTTTGAAAAGTATTTTTTAAAATAAGTTGTTTTTAGAAGTTTGGCCAAACAGGCTATAAGTTTAGGATTAATTTTATACTCTGTTTTGTAGAAAGTATAAATTTATCCTGGGATAAATTTATTTCTTCTACCAAACAGAGTATAATTAATCTCAAACTTAATCCTGGATATCTCACCTTATTCCATCAAACTTGCCAACTTGGTATTTTATTATCCCACCTCCTTAGTCTAGAATAATAATCCCAAGACTATAATCTCATGATAATTTAATCCCCGTACCAAACGACCCCTAAGGTTAAATTTCAACTAAACATAAATAAACACCCACACACACATTTGAACAGAGGGAAATGAATGCGTGACATTCTGGTTGGCTCACGGGGGAGCAAATCAAACTTGTTGTGAAAGTCAAATAGCAAATCTCTCAGGTCAAAAGCTTTGACTTTGTAAACTTGTGTCGTTGTTCTCACATGGTAATTGCTCTTGGTTAAAATGAAAACTACTGCTCATTTCTCAAATCTAATGTTTCCCCATATTTAATGCATTTCTAAAGTATTGTCATTACATTAATTATTGTCATTTGAAAACCGTAGCATCAAAGTTTTTTGGGACTCTACGAGATGATCCCAATATTTATTAAGATTTCTTGGAGGCTACTCTCCTTAAATTCTAGCTCATACCTATATAAAGAGACACATATTCTCTTAAAAAGACATCTTGAAAATCTCATAAATCTTGAAATATTCACAAAGAGATCAAACAATCAAATATTGGCTTTATCAAACTGCTTAACTCCCTCGAATTACGAAGAAATATTAGGAGAGAAGAATCAAGGGAAATAACATATTTGCACCCGCACGATTTATTAATAAAATCGTTATTTTAAAATATTTTATTTATGGTTTGCAGTTATTTTATACAAGTCAAAAAATTTGTTGCAAACAACAATAATTAACCAATGCACACCTTCATTTCAAATTTTATTTCATAAGCTTGATAAACTAATGCAATTTGATGTAAATTTAGAGTTTAAAAGAAAGCGAGACACGTGATAAGTAGACAAAGACAGAAGAAAAAAGGAAAAATCCAAACAAGCGCCGCCGTGGACGTTACCTGTAACTGCGTGATTTTCAGAGACAACTGACGCCGCTTTGAAAACCTATGAGCGGGCCCTAACTGGTGGGTCCCATAATCAAAACAAATTTGTGGATCCTCCACTTCAAGAAAATGACAGAAATGGTACTTTATTGTTTTCAGTGGGTTCAAAATAGTCCTTTAAGTATAATTTGAGCAGTTGTGGCCCTTTAAATTTGATGAAAGTGAGCACTTTTAGTTTTCGTCAGATATTTACCAAATTTTAGTTGTTAATTTAACTAAAATTGTAAAAATACAAAATATGTAACTGAAACTCACATTTGGAAGTACAAGTTTTATAATTTATACTCCCTCCGTCCCATTTTATATGAAAGTGTTCGATTGAGTACGAAATTTAAGAAATAAAGAAAGACTTTTAAAACTTGTGATTATCATTAAAGGTAAAAAAGTAAATTTAAAATTGAATTGTTACTAAATATAGAAAGGTATCATTTTTTTTAGAACTAACTAAAGAAAAAAGAATGTTATATATAAATTGGGATGGAGGGAGTATTATTTTTAGATATTTCAAGTCTGGTGCAATTTTTTGAAGTGTAATTTCACATAATTTTTTTTAATTTGTGCCTGGTGTAATTTTTTATGCTACAACTTTCTAGATTTTTTACGAAAATTTCTAATGTTCTGACTATTTGAAGAAGTCTGGTGCAATTTTTTGAAGATCAACAACAACAGCAATAACATACTCAGTTCAATTTCATAAGTGGAATCCGGAAGGATAAGACTACGCAGTCTACCTTTATGGTGGGGATAGAGAGCTATATTTTGAAAACTGAAAGGACCATTTTTGTCATTTTGTCCGTCCACTTCAGTGGACTCTTGTGACGAATCTCTTTCTCTCTCTTTATCTCTCTTCTAGTCTTCTGAGCCAAAAAGGAAATCTGGGACAAGTTGTAAATAATCAGATCACACAACTACAAATCTCAGATGAACTTTCGCTTAATAAATCTCCTTGTCAAAACTTAGTTGTTTCTTGCTATTACAGAGTGGATTCGCCCGTGACCATAATATCAATTTGCTTTTGATACGTTCCAATTTTATTTCTTCACTCCGATAAATTTTGTTTTCTTTGTCCGGTGAACTTAATATTAGTAGCATTTGATACTGGAAATTAAGCGATTTCTGCTTCTTGACTTGCTGGAATTTTACTCATTTCGCGTGGGATAAAATTAGTGGTCTAAAGTCAACTCCGCCTAAGTGATTTTTTTGGAAACTTAGGCGGCCAAGTCCGTACAAAAGAGGAGGTTAGGTAAGTTGATAGCCAACTTAATAATAAAGTTAATACATACAATTTGTTTGGTTATTTCATATTAGTCGACGATTGATGCATAGTTGATAGATTTATATTGGTTATTTAAATACTCCATCATTTCTCTTTGTGGGGGATTTGCTTCGTTGATTTTAATTTATAAATACTAGCAACTTGGAACCTTTTTTTTTTTTTTTTGGTAACTTGGTAGGTGGAAGAAATTCTCATTTTGGTAGACTTATATTAATATTCCTGTAACAAAATTAGGGAAATTTACGCTCTATGTCTACTGGAAGAAAATATTTGTTGTTGTAGGCCGTAGCCCATATTTTGAGTTTCTTGCCTGGTTTAGCCCATATTTGTGTATACAAGGTTGATACATCATGTATAATGCTTTCCTTTCAGTTAGAATTTTGTAGCTGATCAAGGTATTGCATTTTGGACATACTTTTTTGACTGGCAGTAAGTAGTACCCTAATGTAGAAATTTGCTGGTTGCCAAATTCTTATGGACGTCTCAAATACACTGTTGATTTTTCTAGAGTATTCAATGCCTTTGACTTCAACTTCATTTTTAGGTTCCAATTATTTTTCTATATTTATGTCACGGTTATAGATTTCCTGTTTAATTACTTATCGATCTCTCTCATGAAAAGAATAAGTTAGATCTTTTTTGGCTCTTGTGACGACAGAGCGTTAAGCATCTTTGACTTTGTTGAAAGCATTTAATTCTTGTCTGTTAATCTGTCTTAAAAGGAAATTTTTTGTGGTTGTTTGGTGTACCTGTAGTTATACTCGGAGAGAATCAAGATTTCAAATATCTGACAAACAATACTAATTTTTTCAGGGAATGGTATTTGCTCTTGGCTGTGCTACTCGAGATAGTTTCCATCGAGAAACTTGTTGCCCCTAGAATGATTTTGGAAGTTAATCTTCTGCATTGGCTTAAGTTATGAATCACCGGCAAGAGGACGTTTCGAGGTCAGTTTTCTGAGAACCTTGAGAAGCCCCATTTGTTTTCTCAGTCCGCTAAATGGATTTTCCAGGTCACACGGTTTAAGTAGTTTCTGTCTGAATGTAAGCTAATGGAATTAAAGGAGTAAGTAAAACAAACTAACAGATTAAAGAGATCCATAAGTGGAAAGTAAACTAATTCTGCACCTGAAGGGAAAGAATAGAAAGAGTGGATAGCCTTTTCTATTTGAAATTGTAAAAGAAGAGAAAATTAAAAGGGAGGTTTAAGCACATTTAATTTTGGTTACTTTATTGGGTAACTTTGATATTTACGAAAAATCTTAAGTAAATTTGACAATGGACTATTCCCTTTTGTCGAGTATATCTATAGATGTTGCATAACTATGTATCCCAATTTATTGACATTTTAGTGCCAACTTGTTTTTTTTTAATATGTAAATTGGTCGCCTTGCAGGTTTCAGGATTGGAAATCAGAGAAAAGCTCTGAAGGAAATTTTCATAAATGGAGGGCCAAAAGCATAATACAAGCCGTAAAATCTAGTCTAAGTGGTTTTGTGGAAGAAAACCTGGGATCCAACAAGAACATTCTTGATCCGCAAGGACCTTTTCTTCAAAAGTGGAACAAAATATTCGTATTATCCTGTGTAATTGCGATCTCCTTGGATCCATTGTTCCTTTACATTCCAGTGATTGATAATGACAACAAATGCCTGGGGTTAGACAGAACATTGGAGGTCACAGCTAGTGTTTTGCGTTCTTTTACTGATATATTTTACTTTCTTCATATTGCCCTTCAATTTCGAACTGGTTTCATTGCTCCTTCTTCACGTGTATTTGGAAGAGGTGTTTTGGTTGAAAATGCTTGGGAGATAGCAAAGAGATACTTGTCCACTTACTTCTTGATCGATATTCTTGCAGTTCTACCACTACCACAGGTGCAAATGACTAAACCTCAAAACGTTATTTTGGCTTTTGACTGAAGAAAGTCCTAGTCCGTTGCAATAACACATGGTTGTAGATCTATTCTCTTTAAAAATAAAAATAAAAAGCACATGGTTGGTAGATCTTGTGAAAAGATTATTCCGGTTCAAGCAGACGATGTGTCGTCTGTCTCGGATATTAGATTTACATGATGTGGGGCCATTCTTACACTACATGTGTTTATAGATCTCCTTATAATAATTGCATGTTGGCTTTTACCTATTCCCTAGGTAAATAAAAGTGTATGTTCAGCTGTTTACTCTTATCCTTCTATGTATTTTCAGGTTGTAATTTTAATTGTAATCCCTAAGTTGCGGGGTGCAAGATCTTTGAATACCAAGAACTTGCTGAAGTCTGTTGTCTTTTTTCAATATATTCCAAGGGTCCTTCGAGTTTATCCTTTATATAAGGACGTCACAAGAACCTCTGGCATACTCACTGAAACGGCATGGGCTGGAGCTGCCTTCAATCTCTTCCTGTATATGCTTGCCAGCCATGTAAGTCTGCACAAGCTTGAGTTACAATTCTGATGGATAGGCTATATACTGTGCCAGCTAAAGTTACTTATGGATGATTCTATCTAAAAGGCGTCATTTAATTTTTTTTCATGTTTGTACCAATTGGTATCATAGAAATAAAGTTTGTAGAATTTCAGTCATCTTAAGTTTTTCCTGGCATACAAGCTTATGCTGTACCAGCAGATATCACTCGTATGACGAAATAATTACATCATTCTCTATTGTATACTATCGTGGACTCATTAGACTGGGAATTGAGTGGCTTCCTGCTCTTTAGGTACTTGGAGCCTTTTGGTATCTGTTTTCTATCGAACGTGAAACTACTTGCTGGAAACAAGCTTGTGGAAATTCCTCTGCCTGTCGTCATGCCTCAATGTATTGTGATGGTGATCATACCAGATTTAAAACGTTGCTGAATATTTCCTGTCCTATAGAGACACCAAATGTAGCGCTCTTTGATTTTGGGATATTCCTTGACGCTCTCCAAACAGATGTTGTGGGATCAATGAATTTTCCACAGAAGTTTTTTTATTGTTTCTGGTGGGGTTTACAAAATTTAAGGTATGCTTGCACTCTGTGCTTGTATTTTGCATATTAAAAAGCATGTCTATTAGATCTTTATACCAAGTGTCATTCTGTTTTACTACATTTGCATGTATATGTAGTTATTATTAACCATCTATTTAAATCTCAAGCAGGATTAGAAAGTAGCGCGTTTTTTTGACTTACGAAGTGTATGCGTAGCTTGAGCATATTAGACTTTGCGATGCTAGAGCATTGGGTTGGTTCTTATTTATACTGTTGAATTTTGTGACCATCTCATCTAATTGCTCAAACTGTTTGCACGAGAATATTGTTATTTATTAATTTAATTTCGCCTCACAATACGTCATGTCACGTGTGGCCTAGTTCTTTTTTTTTTTTTTTTTTTTTTTTTGGGTGGGGGAGGGGACTAAGCACGTGAAAATATTAGATTCACAATACGTCATGTTCATTGATATTTTGTAGCCACCTCGTTTAGAAAATTGAGCTTCAGAGAGAGGATACTTTTATCTGTTTCTTTAGGTCTACAACAGATGCCATTCAAGAGAATTCATTTTGATCATGGAAAATCTAATGTGCGTAAATAGGATGGGGATCATTGGTAAGCGAGAGGGAATTGTTTTTTGGGACGATGGGAAGACAAAGTGATGTTATTTGTCTGTATCTGAAAATAATTCCAAGACTGTAAAACAGAAACAGAGAAGGAGAAAGGAAAAAATCTGAGCCCACTGATTTCACAGTGTGTCCTTAAGGTACTTAATCCCCTCCCAGTACCCAAGGTTTAGAATTATTTTCTCCTATGATAGGATGGCTTTGCCCTCACTGGCACTTGTGTAGCGGCACTTCAAGCACTAGTGACCAACGAACTCAAATGGCGGCAGCAAATCACAGTTAATACTTATTTTTTGTTTCAAAGTAATGCAGAAAAAAGGAAATACTTTAGAAATTTCATAAGGTAAATTTGAGGAAATGGCCAAGTATTTATAGCCAACAGGTTGAGTCCAACGAAGAGGTGCAACTCAAAAGTTGCAACCTTTCTGGTGGCTGTTTGCGGAAAACGCCTTTAGTGGTGGTTTATGAAAAACTAATGGGAAAATAAAGCAGGAGGAAAAAATTAAATTACCGTTACAACAACGGGCAGAAAATAAAGGGCAGCCCGGTGCATTAAGCTCCCGCTATGCGTGGGGTCCGGGGAAGGGCCGGACCACAAGGGTCTATTGTACGCATCCTTACCTTGCATTTCTGCAAGAGGCTGTTTCTACGGCTCGAACCCGTGACCTCCTGGTCACATGGCAGTAACTTTACCAGTTATGCCAAGGCTCCCCTTCGGGCGGAAAATATTAATATTAAACTATTTGTTGGTCCAAAATCAATCAATCAATCAGATCATTTGACCAAAGCTGAAGCCAAGCCATGCGAGCGACGACGCAAGGTCATGCCACCATCTTCATAACTATTTAAGATAGAGTGGAGGTGCTTTTGTATTTAAACCCAATAAATGCTTGTTCCTCTTCCAATTTGGGAAAAAGTTCCTTTGAAGAAGGAATACAACAACAACAACCCAGTGAAATCCCACAACGTGGGGTTTGGGGAGGGTAGAGTGTACGCAGACCTTACTCCTGGCAAGGTAGAACGGCTGTTTCCGAATGACCCTCGGCTCAATAGAAAGCATAAAAAGAGGTCAGATAAGGCCAAGAAATTCAAAGCGATATGAAAATGAAAATAACGAAAGCGCCTAAGCCATGATGAAGAGTTTGCAAAGGGCAGTAGCTATCACAGATAAAATAAGATAATCAAAGTACAGGAAATAACAGATAGTAGCAGAAATCAAAGCATAAGAACTTATATCGCGATAATGCGACTACTAATATGAAAGGATAAACGATACTATCTACTAGCCTTCTACCCTAATCTGAGTCCTCCATACCGTCCTATCTAAGGTCATGTCCTCGGTAAGCTGTAACTGCGCCATGTCCTGTCTAATCACCTCTCCCCATACTTTTTCGGCTTACCCTTACCTCTTCTGAAACCATCCATGGCCAACCTCTCACACTTCCGCACTGGGGCATCTATGTCTCTCCTCTTCACATGCCCAAACCATCTCAGTCTCTCTTCCCGCATCTTGTCTTCCACCGAGGCCACTCCTACCTTATTCCGGATAGCCTCATTCCTAATCCTGTCACTCTTGGTGTGTCCACATATCCATCTCAACATTCTCATCTCGGCTACTTTCATCTTTTGAACATGAGAGAAACTGGCCAACACTCCGCCCCATACAACATAATCGGTCTAACCACCACTTTGTAGAACTTGCCCTTAAGTTGTGGTGGCACCTTCTTATCACATAGCACTCCAGAAGCGAGCCTCCATATCATCCACCCTGCCCCAATACGATATGTGACATCATCATCAATCTCCCCGCTGACTTGTATAATAGACCCAAGATACTTGAAACTACTTTTCTTCTGAATGACCTGGGTAGCAAGCCTCACTTCCACGCCAGCCTCCTGAGGTACTTCACTGAACTTGCACTCCAAGAACTCTGTCTTGGTCCTACTCAGCTTGAACCCTTTAAACTCCAGAGTCTGTCTCCAACCCTCCAGCTTAGCGTTAACTCCGCTACGAGTCTCGTCGATCAGGACTATGTCATCTGCGAAAAGCATACACTATGGCACCTCACCTTGAATTTTTCGCGTCAATCAATCCATCACCAAGGCAAATAAAAACGGACTAAGAGTTGATCCTTGATGCAACCCCATCACAACTGGAAAGTGCTCTGAGTCTCCTCCTACTGTCCTTACCCTGGTCTTGGCTCCCTCATATATGTCCTTGATCACCCTAATATACGCCACAGGTACACCTTTAGCCTCCAAGCATCTCCACAGGATCTCCCTTGGAACTTTGACGTAAGCCTTTTCTAGGTCGATGAATACCATGTGTAAGTCCCTCTTCCTCTCCCTATACTGCTCCACCAGTCTCCTTACAAAATGGATGGCTTCTGTAGTTGAGCGTCCTGGCATAAATCCAAACTGGTTCTCTGAAATAGATACGCCTTTCCTCACCCTCATCTCCACCACCCTTTCCCACACTTTCATAGCATAGCTTAGTAGCTTGATACCTCTATAGTTGTTGCAACTCTGGAAATAGATATGCCTTTGAACAAGGAATCATTTCAAATATTCTCATTTCCCATTCACACCATATTTGACCAAAAAACCCAATAAGTGAGAGATGGATGTTTTGTTACAAAAGGGGGCGGGATGTTTCTACTTGTATGTCAATAGCATCTAGGGCAAGCACAAGGATGGTTCATGTGCAAAAAATCTCTTAAGCTCTTGACACAAGGGATATCCTTTAAAGTTATATGGGTTGGCATCGGTCAATTGAGTTTGGTTGTTTCGGTTTTGGTTTATAAATAAGTAAACTGAAAGCGAATGGGAATAGGTTCTATTGGATCTTTGATATTTTTGGTTTGGTTTTTCTGTTTGAATCTAATTTTCAAGCTTAGCAAAATTGGTCTACTCTTTCCTCTAAAAGAAATTGGGTTAAAAAAAGATAATTAGGCCAAATAAACGAATAATTTTGATAGAAATGTCTACAACATTAAACAAATAAGAGCCTAAAGGCTCAGTTCCAACAGAGACAAGAAATACTAGGTGATTTCTTCCCATCTATCAAAGCGCGGTGTCTAAGTTGGTGGGAGGTATCAAGGTGTGCGCAAGCTGGCTGGTCTCACCACCTTTATCAAAAAGAAAAAGAAAAAGCCAAAGTAAATTAGAAAAACAAAGACCCACTGGTGCAGCATTCAGTAATCTGAAATGTTAACTGGTGCTTCCTTATCAAAAATATCCATTCGTATAGAGGATGTTAACTTTTTCGACATTTGCTTGCTCGGGCAACACTAAAAAATGGAGTTTAGTATCATACATGTTACATTCAGATTAACTTTACTATTGCGCATCTTTCCTCTATATCTTTTGTTTTCTTCCTTTTTCTGCAGTTTATGGGAAAATAAGAAATTTTGTTTTCCGGTTTTCATAAATTACAGTAGGATAATACGATTTATTCATTCTGTAAGACTAACTGATGTGAGACTCTCGAGAAATGGGCAATTTCTTTAGAATGCTCGAGGGTATTTAATCATGATTGTTTAAAAACGGAACTTGCGAGGCAACTTGTAAATGTTTACTAGGGGGCATGAGTTGTGATATCCTCTTCAACCTAGTCATAGAAAATATAATTCTCCTTTCAATGATTTCTCCTTTTCCTATAGATGGATTGGACAATAAGATGGTATTTTCTTGACCGGCCTAATATTATATTTAGCATTGCTATGGAAGAAAAAGACAGCATTAAGTGGTAAGAAAACCCAAATGTTTATGAAAACACCCCCACGTGATAGAAAAGTTCCAAACAAGTATGTTCCAACTTTTCTAACATTTCTTTCGAAATATGATAAATGTATGACCTTTGTCAATAAGACCATATACATTATTCCGTTTAGTAAACAACGTTTTCAACTCTAGCTCTCTTATTGACAACCTTGTTGTTTTCCCATGAAAGAAATTATTAATCAAATTTTATTTTAATGTTCTGCATCAGTCTTTTAATGGAATATGACTAGACATTAATGTAGGAAGCAAACTGCACATAGCCTATCTCATCTACTTCTTGCCACATATATTTAGTTGTTCAGTTAAATTGATTTTTCTTCACAGAACCAAAAAAACGAACAGAAACCCGGAATCTTTGTAAATTTTAAACCCACACTGACCAACAACAACATACTCAGTGTAGTCCCATAAGTGGGGAGGGTGAGATGTACGCAGACCTTACCCCTACCTTTGTGGGGTAGGGAGGTTGTTTCCGATAAACCCACACCGACCGAGTAACTTAAAAAATGGGACTGGAAAGGCCTGTTACTTTTGTTTAGTCAGTGTTTTTGGTTAAAACCAAATGATGCCTACCCCTAGTAGAGCATATCTCCATTCGAAAATTTGGCTTCGGAATAGAAACTGAGCAAAGACTCTTTCCTTTGAGGTCAATGAGGTTAGACTGATCTCCCAAAACTCGATTCATCGCCGAAGAAATTAAATTTCTTTACTTTCAGATTGTATTTTAGCTCCTCTCTTTTTTTCAGCCTTGTTGACATTTTCAGTGAGCATTTCTGATATGTTCGCTTTTGTTTATCTATGTTGGATATTTACTTTCCAGGCTAGGATTGCTGTTTCCTGTTAGAATTCTGAGTTGTGTCTTAAAGAGTTTATTTTCGTTTGATTTTTCTTTCTGTGGTTATTCTAACCGAACTTCAATCCTTTATGTTGCAGTTCCCTTGGTCAAAACCTCCAAACAAGTACCTTCGTCTGGGAAATTTGCTTTGCAGTTTTCATTTCCATCTCAGGCCTGGTGCTATTTGCCCTTCTCATTGGAAATATGCAGGTAGCTTTGTGACTTTCAGTGTTATGTTCACTGTTTGGGAAATTCTTAAATGACATTTGACTGTATACGAGCACATGAAAATAAAATAAAACTTGTATTGCAGAGTTCTCATTCTGATACATGACACCTCCTTTCTGTGTGATGTTGGAACCTGTTTAATTTGGTTTATTTGAAATATCAATTTATTTGCTGACTTGTTATGGTTCCTGGTCCGTCTTATGTGAGTAAAACAACCTCATGGATTGATTTGTCAACCTTATGGTAGGCCATGATGCCCAGTAGAAACATCTTTCTGGAATAGCATAGGCTGTGAAGTAAGTTGCATTAATAAATGAACGGTGCAGGGATTTATGGCTTTTAGAAAGTGTGTCATTTTACTCAGTGGTCGTACTTGGAAATTTTCATCTCAGGCTCTAATCAACTGAAATACTTGTTTGTGACAGACATGTCTGCAGTCCTCAACAATAAGACTAGAGGAGATGAGAGTGAAAAGGCGAGATGCAGAACAGTGGATGTCACATCGGTTACTCCCTGAGAACCTCAGAGAGCGAATAAGGCGCTATGAGCAATACAGGTGGCAGGAAACTAGGGGTGTTGATGAAGAGAATCTGATTCACAGCCTTCCCAAAGACCTCAGGAGAGATATAAAGCGCCATCTTTGTTTAGCTTTACTCATGAGAGTAAGTTTTATCACTCTTGCTCTTTGACTGTGGTTCACCCTTATTTCGCGAATATAAATGTGATCTATCCCCCCTCTAACGGTTGCCATCATAACCAAGATGAACTTGTTATATATACAAGTGATTTTTCGAGAGTAATATAGTAAAAAGATCTCTTTATCAGTTCCTCATTTTGTTATGCATGGATATTTTAAGGTGCCAATGTTTGAAAAAATGGATGAACAACTATTGGATGCACTATGCGACCGACTCAAGCCAGTGCTCTACACCGAGGACAGCTTCATTGTTCGTGAAGGTGACCCGGTTGATGAGATGTTGTTTGTAATGAGGGGCAAACTACTGTCTGTAACCACTAATGGAGGGAGGACAGGTTTTTTTAACTCCGAGTATCTAAAAGCTGGTGATTTTTGTGGAGAGGAGCTACTTACTTGGGCTCTTGACCCTCATTCATCAACTAACCTACCTATCTCAACCCGTACTGCACAAGCACTCTCAGAAGTTGAAGCATTTGCTTTAGTGGCTGATGATTTAAAGTTTGTGGCCTCTCAGTTCCGAAGACTTCACAGTAAACAGCTCCGCCATACTTTCAGGTTTTACTCAGGTCAATGGAGAACTTGGGCAGCTTGCTTCATACAAGCAGCGTGGCGCAATCATTGCAGGAAGAAGGTAGAAGAGTCTCTTCGTGAAGAAGAAAGCAGGTTGCAAAATGCATTAGCAAAGGGAAGTCCCAGTTCACCAAGTTTTGGTGCTACCATCTATGCATCAAGATTTGCTGCTAATGCGCTTCGTGCTTTGCGGCGCAATACAAAAAACAAAGCAAGGGTGCCAGACAGGATATCGCCCATTCTGCTTCAGAAACCTACGGAGCCAGATTTTACGGGTGAAGATAAATAACTGCCATTAATCAATGTAATGTGTTATCTTGTTGTAAATGATTGAGTTGCAATTTTGGTCTTGTTTCTTGTGTATAATGCATTTATAGGCAATTTCTTCAAGCTTGTTGGAATGAAAGCAATGGTATTTGTACAAAAAAAAAAAATGATGCTTCTACCATTTTACCAGATCATCATAGGATCAATCCCCAACAATGACTACGCCTCAATTCCAAGCCAATTAATGTCAATAATACTAGATGGCTTACGCCCGTGCTGCGCACGGGCCCAACACTTTGGATTATAATGCATCTATGTGTATGTAGTTATTTTTGAATAGTGATAATATATATAAAGTATATATTAATATTTTTAATAGGGGGTGCACTTTTTTTTTGACATTATTAATTTGCACTATTTTTATGCATATATATATATATACTATGTTCAAAACACGATTAATATAACATTGTAGTTTGTACTCCGTATCTAAAATTTTATTATATTAGTGTTTGCTACGAATAGAAAATCTGCACTTTTTTTTTTAACATTATATTTTTTTTATTATGGGGTTTACTTTTTTTTTATATTGCTTGATTTGATAATATGGGGTCCACTTTTTTTTTCCCATGAGTTTGGAGATGGTGAGTTCCATTTTTTTTTCTTCCTTTTTTTTTAATGCTCGGTGTTATTTATTTAGTATGGGGCCCACACGATTAATATAACATTATAGTTTGTGCTCCGTATCTAAAACTTTATTATATTAGTGTTTGTTATGTATACAAAGTTTGCACTTTTTTTTTTTGATATTGTTTGTTTTTTTATTATGGGATTCACTTTTATTTTTATTTTTTATATTGCTTGATTTTGTCAATATGGGATACTATGTTCAAAACACGATTAATATAACATTGTAGTTTGTGCTCCATATCTAAAACTTTATCATATTAGTGTTTGCTACGAATAGAAAGTCTGCACTCTTTTTTTTTTGACATTGTTTGTTTTTTAATATGGGATTCATCTTTTTTTTTATATTGCTTGATTTTGTTAATACGGAATCCACCTTTTTTTTTTTCCCGTGAGTTTGGAGATGGTGGGTTCCACTTTATTTATTTGTTTCTTTTTTTTAATATTGGTTGGTTTTTTTTTTTAATATTGGTTGGTGTTTAATATGGGGACCACACTTTTTTTAAAAATGCTTAATTGGTTGGTGTTTTTTTGAATTTTTTAATATTAGTTGGTGTTTAATATGAGGACCATAATATTAGTTGGTGTTTAATATGGGGACTATACTTTTTTTTTAAATGCTTAACGGATGACGAAGCATGGAAACATTTTACTTGTCATGTTATTTTTTACACGATTTTTTAAGAAATCGTCAATTAGAATTATAATTTCACTAATTTACCTTATTAATTATTTGATCTCCATTTAATATTATTTTTCCTTTTATGACATTAATCTCTTTTCACATTTATTGAAGTAAGGAAAAAATGAAAAAGTAATTAAATTTTATCTTATTTTAATATATAAGTATTTTAAGTATATTGCTGTACAATAATTGCATTTGCTCCCACTAATGGGTTGATACGCATGTGGCAATAAATCCATCATTATTGATTTAATTGATTGATTTTCTAAGCACTTTTGTATTTTAAGTATGTTGTTGTACAATAATTTCGTTTGCTCCTTCTAATGGGTTGATACGCATGTGGCAACGAATCCATCATTATTGATTTAATTGTTTGATTTTCTAAGCACTTTTTTTTTAACATTGTTTGCTTTTTTTAATATGGGATTTACGTTTTTTTTTAAATATTGCTTGATTTTGTTAATATGGGATTCACTTCTTTTTTTCCGTGAGTTTGGATATTGTGGGTTCCACTTTTTTTTTTTTTTTTTTTATTACCGGTTGATATTTAATATGGGGCTCACTAAATTTTGTCAAATGAAAAAGGAAGACTGTGTAGCCCTTGCATAAAGTAAATTAACAGTTAAAAGAGGAAGCATCACAATGATATAAAACAAAACAAAATAGTAATTTATTTGAACTGTAATTCGTATATTTGAGTTCTCAACTTTAGAAAATAGCTAAAATTGTCAATTGTAATTGCAAAGTAGAGTGGAACCCACATGACCAAAAAACATTTGTCAAATGGTAGTAAAGAAATCAAGTGGGCCTACACTTTTAAAAGGACCTAAGCGTGTGAAGTGAAAAAATCAAGTGGGATCATACTTTTAAAAGGAATAGTATCTTACCCATACTTTTGAACTTATTTACGTAAATGTCACAACGGACGACGAAAAGGGATCAACTGGTGCTTCTAATATAGTAGTAATAAATCCTCAATATCCATTTGGACCTATTTTATTCTGGTGCATGTCTCTAAGACGCTGCTGATTTCCTTAAAAACTGATTAATTTTACATTGATTGTTAACATCAACTTACCACATTCCCCCCCCCCCCCCCCCCACCCCGCCTTTATGAGAACTTAGGACGTGCAACGTGAACAAATTCACAGATGCAAAGTTCTTTATATTCTTTTGAGTGCGGATAAAGGCCTGATGACAATTTCTTTGTAGAGTTAATTAATTGATTTTAAAATGCCACCTACCCAAAATCGTTCACCAGATAGAAAGATTAAACAAGGAATATCATCCGTTGTGACCGGGTTGGGTGCTGAATAAACACCTGATGTCAGCCTAATGCTTACCCCGTCAGTCTTCAACTGGTTTACCAATGCCAAAGCTCGGAATAAGCCATTTAACTTAAGCCCCAGATCATCAGAGTGCACAATACTTCTTGCTTTTTTATTGGGCATACCATGGATTTCTATCTCTTCATAAATGTGCAAATGGTGGTTGTTTTTCTTGGATAACAGCGGTGTTCAGCCAACTTTTGCGCACCTCAACTATTTCACTGGTTACCGAGTAACTCTTGCCCACCAAAATTTAGGCTAATGGAAGGAAATCACCTAGCATTTTTGTCTCTATTGAGATTTGAATCATGGTCTCACATGGTTCTTCTACAGTTCTAATATCAAAACAATAGGATTGTGAAATACTAATTATTTGGTTTCACTGAATATTGATGTATATACATAGCAGGACAAATGGTCATGGTGAAGCAGAGGATGTACACGAGTAGGGAGAACATATCAGCAGCTGCAAATACATCGAACCAACTAAGAGTCATGGCTTGATAAAGCAAGAGGCTTAAATTCCGCACTTGGCTTCATGGAGTGATTGCTCAATATTTTCTGTAAGAAAGAGACGGCTTCCACAATGCATTTACCCTTGTTCAACATGATACAATTTGTCCTGCAATAAGAAAACAGATTAAATATGGTTGTGTAGTCAAAGAACATTCCCAGGAAAAAGGGGGGAAAGGTTGAGTTTCTGCTACAGTTCTAATACGAGTTAAAAACAGCACGTATTTGAGATTATTTGGAAGATTTTAAGGGGTTAGGCGGGTAATAATAGCTTGAGGATAAATGGTTAGACAATGGCTTTTATTTCTTTTCCAACACTCGATGAAATTTACCTTTTTAGAAGATAATTTAACGATAGGGGGATGGATGAAATCAGCGAGTTATTGAATTTATTGAAGCCAACTAAACTGGGTGATAACAGCAGGAATAAGATGATTTTGTTAGCTGATAAAAGTGGTGCACTCTCTGAGAAAGGTTATTATAAGATGTTAAAGGAGCTAGCTAGGCACTGGGAAGTTGATTGCATGGGAAATGATTTGGAAAACAAAAGCCTCCCCAAAGGTTTCTTGTTTTGGGTGACACAAGACACCATAGGTGTTTCAATGAGTAGCAGATGCTTTTTATGTGAGAAAGCAGGAGAAACCGCTAATCATCTAATGCTGCATTGTGAATTTGTGATTCAACCTGGCAGGTTTGGACATTTTTTCTGTATGTTTTTGGGGTGCAGTGGGTGATGCCAAAGGATGTAAGAGCTTACTATCAAGTTGGCAAGGTTGAGGCAGATACAGAGGACTATCCCATCGTGTATCATGTGGAATATTTGGCTGGAAAGAAATATGTTTTGAAGAGATGAAACAACATCTATCTACAGTGATATCTAATTGTAATCGTAGTCTGTTTTTGTGGTGCAAGACACAGGATAGAAAATATGGAACATCCTTTTGGGACTCCATGAAGTCAAAAGACGTAATGAAGTCATTGTAATACTTTTTTTGTACTCTTCTGCAGCACCTTCTTGGTACTAGCTTTAATAAAACTATCTTAACCTTGTAAAAAAACCATTATTTGACTGATTTAAGGGAAAGATATATTTTATTGATTGTATATGAGCTAGTAAGTCCTACTCAACACCAGTCCCATATCTCATGCCACAAACTAGAAGGGGCAGTCATTCCAACTTCCAAGTACCAGTTTTAAAGCAAAAGAATACCAAGTTCAACAGAAATGGAAAAGTTACTCTTACAAATTTTAGACAAAATATCTCCATTATTATTTCAATTATCCAATTAATACTCATTCTTTGAAAATTATTAATGGTTCCTCAAATATGAAGAAGGGACGCCTTGTTACCAACCTCAACCCCCACCCACCCACCCACCCCCTCTCCCCCCCCCCCCCCCCCCAAAAAAAAAAAAAAAAAAAAGTCCCACATAGAAATGCTTATTAATTAGGAGTTTCTCTAGAATCTGATCACAGTTGATCTTAAAACATTCAGGTCCTTTGCTGATTGTTTGTATCATCAACTGCAAGTAACTCTTTTCCCTGATTAGTTATTAGCATAAA
This sequence comes from Lycium barbarum, assembly GCF_019175385.1. NCBI lineage: Eukaryota > Viridiplantae > Streptophyta > Magnoliopsida > Solanales > Solanaceae > Lycium > Lycium barbarum. The sequence continues at coordinate 138,912,945 of NC_083337.1, forward strand.
AAATTTCAGGCTCTACATATTAGTTATTGGGAAACTATTTCTCTTCGTACTTGGTTTTCTATATAGCTTTTAATTTAATATTATATATACTTTCAGCCTCAAGTATATTTCCAGCAGAAGACGCTTTTTATCTCCCTCCCATGTTCCACCCATTTTATTGGCAAGTATATGATATACACATGCATTCAGAAGTTCCACACCTCAAAACTAGTTAAAATTATGCATATGTGCAGAGAGAATCTTATTTCTTTGAGAAACTGATCCGGCAAAAGTGCACTCAAGTTTTTGATTTTATAACTTATGTCACATTTTAATGTTAGAAGTTGCAAGACATTTTAAACTCAATTTAAGTATAATCAGCACTTGGTTCAAACAAACTAAAGAAATATATAAAAAAAGGGCAGCCCGGCGCACTAAGCTCCCGCTATGCGTGGGGTCCGGGGAAGGGCGGACCACAAGGGTCTATTGTACGCAGCCTTACCTTGCATTTCTGCAAGAGGCTGTTTCCACGGCTCGAAAAACTAAAGAAATATATATTCCTCAATAATAGTTTTACCTTGTCTTAGTCAGGGAAGTGCAGCAAACTATCACGAAAATAAAGAAGCAACCAGATTATAACCTACTCAACTCCTCAGACCCCGAAAGAAAGAAAGGAATCAAAATCCATCCCCCCCCCCCCCCCCCCCAAACACACACACACAAACAAAAAAAAAAATGGCAACAAGATTACTGACCTCATTCCTTCTTCCGCATCAGTAAGCTCAGCTCTAGTGGGTACTCCATACTTGACAAGCGACTCCAGGACCTGTGTAGCCCAAATGACAGGAACATGACCAGCGGTGCAGACGGAGATTATCTCCTTCTGTATATATGCCATGTTTTCCCATCCACACTCTACAGCAAGATCTCCTCTGGCAATCATAATGCCTAAAGGATTTGGCATTTTCATTGCCTCCAGTAGTAGGACCGGCAATTTCTCGAATCCTTCTTTTGTCTCAATCTTTAAAACAACCCCCAAGTCCCCTCTTTTCCGCGTCTCAAGTTCTTGGCGCAACAGTAGAATATCACGGACATCTCGCACAAATGAAACCCCCACCATGTCTGCATGGTTGGCCACAAAGTCAAGATCTATAAGGTCCTTTAAAGTGAGGCCTTCATACCGAATATTGCTCCGTGGAATATTTATGGACTTCTCTGACCCAAGTTTACTACCCCTGGGACCTGCATGGGTGATTGACACGAGAATTTCCGAAGTGCTAGTTGCTTTAATAATACCCCATATCTTCCCATCATCAAAAGCAATTGGTTCCCCGGGCTTCACTGAATCAAAAACATATTCAGATGAACAGGTTATCCTGTGAGCGCCAGTGGAAGAAATCAAATTGTTTTCTGCATTTTGACTATCTCGTGATATAGTCAACAAGTCACCAACCCTTAATTTGATAAATTGTTTGAGAGAAGGAACGTTTACTACTTGTCCACCAGCTGATAATTTCCTTCTCTTGTCCTTGATAAACAATTTTGCACCTGACTTGACATAAGCAGTCTTACTGCACTCAGCCATAAATCCAACGCCTGAGAAAATAGGATACCTACTTAAGATCTTAAGTGTCCTTTGTTTTCCACGAGCATCAAATAATGTTACAACATCATTCACCTCGAGCTTATTAAGAAGTTCTTCACCGTCCACATGTAGAACAACATCAGGTGATACATGGGCAGGTGAAGAACCAGCTGCTGGGCTTGAGAGCCAAACCAGGGCAGGATATACCACTTGCCCATAAGCATTCTTCTTGGGAGATATTTTCAACACACATGGACCAGCTTGCAGTTTTCCAGTTCGAAGCTTGGGCCCAGCTAAGTCCATGAGAATTCGACAAGGCTTTTCAAGAATTTGAGAGCTTCTTTTCACCCTTCTGATAATCTCACTCCAAATTTCAGGGCTCCCATGGGCACAGTTGATACGAACAATCGTAGTTCCAGCATTTAGAAGATCTTTCACTAGTGTTTCACTTTCTATAGCTTCTTCGCCCACTGTTACCATGATATGAGTGTTTCTCTTCTCTGGCAATCCGCCCAATAACAGGTCTGCAGTATGGGATGCCCTCCTCCTTAGAATACTAATAGAAAATTCCCCGTTCATTTGTTTGTCCAGACTTTTTGTTGAAGAGATTCCTTCACTATAAGAGATAGTATGACTTGAAGAATCATATTTTACGTTATCTAACAGCCAGATGCCAGCAGAAAGACTTGCTAGAACATGTTGATTTATTGTGCCTAAATCCAGGAAACCAATTGAAGAAAGTTCTTCTTTAAGCAGCTCTATATCGAGGCTTTTTAATGCCAAATAATGAATTAGGTTTGTCGCACTGACCAAGTAATTTCTGTCATTCACGGAATCTCAAGTTAGTTGCAGAAAAGATGATCAAGCAGGGAGAAAATAGCAGTAGAGTTGCTGGTGGAAAAGCTGAACACAGAGTAGGTATTCAGTGTGACCACTCTCACTCTCGATCACTTTAACCACATTACGCGTAAAGATTCAAATTTATTTTAAAGCACTCAAGTTGATAAAAAGGACAAGAGAAGATTGATGAAGTGTCAGTATTATACTGGCTAAATCCTCCATGCTGGCAATGTTTTCATTTTTTTTACCCCTCCCTAGCAGTTCCCGCCTTTTTTGCTCCCTTGGTGACTCGAACCCACAACCTCAGAGTGTGGAGAGTGCTTACCATCTGAGCAACCCCCTCTTGTCGGCAATGTTTTCATTTTATAACAATAACCCTTCCATTAGTTCTTTCAAACACATCACACGTTTCAATTTATATTGTTATTTCTTGTCTTATGTTAACTTTATCTGCTGGTATTTCTCCTTTGGAAGTCTGAGAAAGGAGAAAAGGTGAGGGTAAACAGGCCTTTATTATCTCGCAATATAAATGGACATAACAGGCCTTTATTATCTCGCAATATAAATGGACATACTTTTTATCACCTTAACTGGAAAGGAAAATATTAAAAGAAAAGAAAACATACTTGTGGGACATTCTAAGTTTGGAAGCGTTCCATTGTTCCATTGCCAGTACATGCAAATGAACAGCCATCAGCTTAGCAAGTAGGCCACCATCTTTACCGTTGATCTCATTACTTCTAGGAATATCTTCACCACACGGCAACAAGGAAAAAGCTGTTTCCATTTCTGGTGCAAAAGAACTCCCATCTTCTTTCTGATCAACAACGACCGGATAATGAAAATAGTAATCTGAACCTTCCTTTTCAGCATCATCCCTTTCATTTGGAATAGCAAAGACAATGTTCTTTCTGGAAAGACTTCCATTATTACTGGCTACGAATGGGAAAACATGTTCCTTAAAGCCAGGAATTTTGAAAAAAGGTTGTGGAATTGAGTACTTCTTGGACAGGTTGGAAGATCTAACAACCAAGAAAGAAGCAACTTGAAAGCCCTGCAGAAAGAAGAAGAAAAGAATGTCCCGCAATGTTACAAAAGAGTGAAACTAGGATAGAGCAATGAATAATTAGGGACTGTGAAAAGCATAGCTTAAAATATACCTAAGGACTTTAGCTAGCAGTGGTTAGAACAAGGTACCCAAACCCCAACACAAGTTCATTTCTGACACTTTTATTGAACTAAACATTGTGCTATACAAGTATCCTTATCAGAAGAGGATTACTTACATTATTTAACGATGCAATTTGATTGGTGAATATGGCAACAGAAGCTACACCACCCAACATCTAAAGACAGCCGTTGATAGAGTCCACAGGCAGAGGGCAAATGAAAATCTGCAGAGGACAAAAGGAGAGCAGTTTAGACTTGAAGTCTCGCAGGTATGTTCACAACTAAATGTGAGAATGCACTACAACTTTTATTTTATTTTTGTTATAGAGGAACCAGCAAATAACACAATACCTAAGCTTAATGCTCCACTAGAAATACAAATGATTTGAAGCCATCTATTTTTACACACACAAATAGTACCTCACAAAATGTACTTCGCATGTACAAGTAAACACGAATATCATTTCTCCTTGTTAACACCTAGTGTGACCATTTTCAATTCAGAACTCCTTTTATTATGATGTCATTTGATATCTTTCTATCATTAATCAATCCAGATGATATAGATGCATTATAAATCTCCCTTAACAGTTAAAAACCACACATATTAACTCTGGAGTTGTCATGTTATTAGTTTCGTTTCGTTCCAGGGGCTTGAAATTACTTAACCCAAATAAGCCCTCAGAAATCAAATGAAGGATAGTATCATAACAAAACCAACTAAAACCTCAATTTGATTCACTAATTAGTCTTGAACACTTTACACATAAGTCCACATACACATTAAAGCACAAAAAAAAAAAAAAAAAAAAAAAAAAAACACAATATTCCCCTAATTTCCTCCAGGTTCAATAGCCACAGTAGTATAATCTAGAGTCCATCTATCTTTTTTTACCCCACTTAGGTGAAACACATAACCGCCATACTAATTTTGCAAAATCACCACTATTTCCATCTATTGAATAAACTTTTATAGCACCTTTCGTTCAGCTCACACAACCAAAGACAACCACAGAATACCAAGATAGTCACATTCCAAGAAGAACAAGAAAAGGAAGAAACTTTTTGGTGATTCAAATGAAATCATGTACTATAAAATTCTCAAGTGTATAACGCGGAAAAGAGAAAAGGGTGTATAAAGATTAAAGAATTGCAGAAAGCTGAAGAGTAATTTCCAACACTTTATAGCACCTTTCGTTCAGCTCACACAACCAAAGGCAAGCACAGAATACCAAGATTATCTTGACACGTGCTAAGAAGAACAAGAAAAGGAAGACACTTTTAGGTAATTCAAATGAAATCATGTACTATAAAATTGACAAGTGTATAGCGCGAAAAAGAGAAAAGGGTATACATAAAGATTAAATATTTTGCACCTGGAAATGGATTGGGAAGGAAAGCTAGTATTGGAAGAATGGATGAAAGAGAAAGGGAGAAAAGGGTAAATAGGGAGTGTGGAGGGCGTGTGCCAGATTCAAGATTCTTCACACGACTTATCTCTGTCTTTCACTTCTCTAGCTATACGGCATCCACATGTGCCACAAATCCATCCCGTCTTTTTCTTTCTTTGTCCTCATTTTCATACTTGACCACCACCCCCCCCCCCCCGCCCTCCCCAAAAAAAAAAAAAAAAAAAAAATCAAAGAGCTACTCGTCCAAAAAGATTGGATTAATTTAATTTGGGCGAAGTTTAAGAAATAATGGAAAAGCTTTTAAAATATATGATACAAAATAAGTATTAGATCTTTATGTTACTGTCAATTATTTCATAAAGTTAAATTATTTCTAAATATAGAATTGTATCAATTTTTTTTAGACAAACTAGGGATAAGGCACTAGTACCCTTGAACTTTGGCTAAAGTTGCTGCAATACACATTACCTTTAGCAGGCGATTGGCCATGCATTTCCAAATCATGGTTTGAAATCATGACCCCAAACCAGCGTTTGGACATGTGTTTTCACTCATAGTTTGAAACCATCGTTTCAACTTTTAAAAATATAAAATTTAACCCATAAGTTTATATTTTGTAAAAAAGACCCATAAGTTGGTAGATATTTTTAACAATTACCCCCAATCAATCATATATCAATCTCATTAATTTCTACCAACCTTTATTTATGTCTACCAACCTTTAATTTATGTGGGAGGTTATATTAAAGAGTAGTTACATTACTATTCATGTTAAATTTTCGTTTTTATTGAACTAAAGTTTGATTAATTGATGTTGTATTTTTTAGAAAGGTCTTCTAGTAGTGTACTAATTTTGTTATGAACTATGACTTGCTCATTTGGTAAGATTGTACAAGAATTGAGAATGTTTTGATAGTTTTCACAATTTGTGGGGGTTTTATATCTATAAGAGAAAATACAACTTAAAATATCCAAATTGCATGTCCAAACATGGTTTGAAACCATGTTTTCAAACCATGGTTTCGAACCATGTCCAAACGGGGCCTTAATAGGGTCCTATTACCCACCCACCCCCCACAAAAAAAAATATTATACAGTATAATAAATGTCACCCTAAGTGCTGACGTGACATAGAGAACCAAACATTTGACAAACAGTGAAATACACGCGATGCCACATGTAATTCACAATTTTTTAAATTTTTTTTTAAATCTATTTCATTTTCTTCCTTTTTGTTTTCTTTTTAAGTCCGAAATGTAATGAAAATATTATTTTATATTTAGAAAAATGAAAAGGACATTTGTTATTATTATTGTTTTTGTATGAACTTGAAAAAGAAATAAAGAAGTTGAGCATATTCGAAGGTTGTTAAAGTTTTAAAGTTGAGATTTAAGAGCTAAACTCATTCTAGACCTTAGTTGCCGATGAGATTCGAAAATGAAGAAAGAATTTCAAATCCATCATTGTTGAACCTTTAAAAAGCTCGAAGAACAAAAAAATGGATTTGTCGAAATTCTTGGTTGTTGGCCAAATTGATTATTTGGGTTTGATTATGATTTTGTTGTGAAGTTGTAGTTGAAATTTGAGCTTGATTGGTGCGATTTAGTTGAGTTTTTGTTGAATTTTGAGACAAAAAATTAGATTTGGAGCTCTTGAAAATGGGTGATAAAATAGAGATGAATAGCTCTTGAAAATCAGCTTTGGAACTCACACGTAGTCATTTCGTATAGGTTAAAGCTCTTGAAGGAGGTGTTCTCACTCCCTCCTCCACCTCAGCACATAAGGTGCAAAAAAATATGGAAAAAAAAAGTTTAGGGTAGTAATAGGACCCTAGTAAAGGTAAGGCTTGTCGCAGCAACTTCGGCCAAAGTTCAGGGGATACTAGTGTCTTATAGGGAAAGTAAAACAATTAAAGTAAAACAATCTTTTTTGGACAGAGAGAGTATGTGATATTTTAAATTTAATTAGGACATAAATGCTTTTTAATATAAAAATAATATTTGAACAGAAGTAACTCTAATTAAATCAAAACTTTAATAATTAACTAGCACAATTTGCTGGAGTTTGAAACTGCAGGAACGATTTATAGAACAATTCATGGAATTTGAAGTTATAATGGTTCAAACTCCATAACAATTCACGCAGTTTGAACTTATAAAGGTACAAACTCAAAAAAAAAATCATGAAATTTGAAATAGTTACTATGAAATAATGATAAGATTTTAAAATCTTCCCGATGCGAATTCGAATCTAATCGGCCCTAATGCAAGTATTGGACACTGGATAGGAAACAAAAAAATTAAAATAAATACCAATATAGTGTGTTGGAGTTTCACCTTTAAAAGTTCTAAACTCCGGCATATTCCGTTGAAGTTTCACCTGTAAGGGAATTTCAAACTCCATCGTAGTGTAATAGAATTTCATTTATAAATATTTTGAACTTTAGCACACTATTGTGATGACCTTTCAAGTCATCTTGCCACATAAGCACATATTTTAGACATGTGGATGCTTACATGGCAAAAATCCTAGCATTTGTGCAAAGATTCTAAAGCCATGGAGAGTTTTCTTGGAGAGACTCTAGATTCTTATAAAATATTTAGGAAGACTTTCTTGAGAAGCCTTAGAATATTCTAGGCATGTAGAGAATTCTAGAGAGGGGACCTACTTGTAAATATAGAGGGACTTGGGTAACAAGTATTATTTATCCATTAGCCCCTAGGTGAGTAGTATAAATAGAGGAGCATACATTTGTAAAAACCATCAAGCAAAATCAATCAAGTCTTCTATAATAAAAAGCTTCCTTCTAGCAAATTTCTCTTGTCTTGCTTATCTACCATTCTCTTAGTGATCCTAAGTGTAGTAATCTAGGCTGACTTGGCATAGAGAGATCGTGAGCAAGTTGTGCAAGAACGTGAGCGATTTGTCAAATGCCACACGTGCGCTTAGTTGAAGACTAAGGACGTGACAACGTGGTATCAGAGCGAAGGTTACAACTAAGGGAATGACAAACGACGGAGAAATCAACGCTGCTAAAACCCAAGCCAACGTCATCCAAGATGCTGCTGGCAAGAAAGGCTATAACAAAAAGAGGATTTCCGCTAACCAGAGCCAAGAGGTGCCACCAGAGGTTGTGTCAAATGAAGGGCTTACATCCCAAGAACCATCTACTACTAAGGCGAGCGAGGATGACGTGGAGGTCCTGTCCGAGGACGCCTCGCTCGGTAAAGAGTGGGTTATAAAGGTTAACGTGGGGATGGACGCCATCGACATATTTGGACAACGTTTAGGCAAGGCAGAGGGCACTCTTAGCATTCTTGAAGGGCATACTCTTGAAGAAATTGAAAGCATCCGAAATGACTTAGAAGGGCGTATACAGGCTGAGATTGAGGTAAAGCAAACCATCACTGCCTTAGAGTGCAGACTCATGGAGGCGTTGAGTACTATCGATGCCATGAAGGCAAAGATAGTGGAACTTGAAGAGCAGGTCAATGTTGGTGTGACTGAGGCAACTAACAATATTGTTGTGATGAGGGAGGCTAAGATCGAGGCTCACAAGCCACCAGTGTTCAAAAGGGTTCGTGATGCACAAGAGGTGGAGAACTTTCTTTGGCACTTGGAGAACTATTTTAGGCATGGAAAAGTGAGGGACGATGAGGCCAAGATCAACACCGTTGTGGTGTACCTAACAAAGACTGCCATGCTATAGTGGACAAGAAAGGTAACCGATGCTGACAGAGGTCTATGCACAATCAACACATGGGATCAGTTCAAGAATGAGTTCAAGCGACAGTTCTTCCCAAATAATGTCTTGTACGAGGCAAGGCGCAAACTTAGAGAGTTGAAGCAAACAGGGAGCATTCGCGACTATGTCAAGGAGTTCACCACCCTTATGCTTCAAATTCCCAACCTTACAAGCGATGACTTGTTATTTCACTTCATGGACGGGTTGCAGAACTGGGCTAAGCAAGAGCTACAACGCTGGCAAGTCAGGGTTATAGACCAAGCCATAGTGGAGGCCGAGTCTTTGATGGATTTCAAGCATGAAAAACGCGACAAAGGCAAAGGTAATGAGTCAAGGGGTGGCAATGCCAAAAGTATGGGAGACCGTGGTAAGAACAAGGAGTCTCAAAAACACTACTCCAAGACTCAAAATGCCAACAAGTTCGACGGCAAAAAGTCAAGTAGTCGTCAGGGCTGTACTGAGAAGAAGGCGCAGATCGAGAAAAAGGGATGCTACATATGTGGAGGATCACACGGCTTCAGAAATTGCCCCGACTTGAAGAGCCTCAATGCAATGGTTCGTGAACGAAAGAAGCAGACGCAAGGGGAGAGTTCAGGCCCTGCACAGTTAGGTATGATAAGCATATGTGGCGTTGTCAAGGAGCAACCCATCCAACCCGACGAGAATAAAAATCAATACGTGGATCTCACTATAAATAACAAGCTCGCTCGGGCATTGGTGGACACTGGAGCGACTCACAATTTTGTGACCGAGGTTGCTGCGAAGAGACTGGAGTTGAAGCTCGCTCTAATTAACGCCCTCGTCAAGACCGTAAATGCTAAGCCAGAAAATGCTCGAGGTGTAGCTAATGGCGTTAGTGTCAAATTGGGCGATTGGAAAGTTACGACAAATTTTACCGCCACTACTATGGATATCTTTGACATTGTTCTGGGCCAAGAGTTCTTTAGGCATTTCCATGCGATGATCGACCCCTACCTCAAACGTCTCTTGGTCTTAGAGCGAGAAGGAGTTTGCATGGTGCTCACAGTGACTATGCCGCATGCAAAGGGCCAAACACAACTTTCAGCTATGCAGCTAATCAAAGGTCTTAAGAAAGGATAGCCGACATTTATGGCAACCATTGCAAGTTTGGAAGAATACAAGGGCCCCCAGGAGACACTGTCGCCTTGCATAAAGAAGTTGCTCGAGGAAAACAAGGATGTCATGCCCGATGAGCTACCTAAGCGCTTGCCTCCTAGACGTGAAGTGGATCATAAGATTGAGTTAGAGCCAGGGGCCAAGCCACCTGCATTCGCCCCTTATCGCATGGCACCGCCTGAGTTGGAGGAGCTTAGGAAACAACTAAAGGAGTTACTAGATGTCGGCCACATTCGCCCATGGAAGGCACCCTTTGGTGCACCGATGTTGTTTCAAAAGAAGAAGGATGGATCATTGCGCCTGTGTATAGACTATCGGGCACTTAATAAGGTCACAGTGAAGAACAAGTACCCAATCCCGCTCATTGCCGACTTATTTGATAGACTTGGACAAGCCAAGTACTTTACCAAGGTGGATCTTCGCAAGGGTTACTACCAGGTTCGGATTGCAGAAGGGGACGAACCAAAGACAGCCTGTGTGATAAGGTACGGAGCCTTCGAGTGGTTGGTGATGCCTTTCGGCTTAACCAACGCACTCGCTACATTTTGCACTCTCATGAATGAGATCTTTCATCCCTACTTGGATCAGTTCGTGGTAGTCTACTTGGATGATATAGTCATCTACAGCAATACCTTAGGAGAGCACGTGGAACACTTACGAAATGTTATCCAAGTCTTGCGAGAGAACGAGCTATACATCAAGAGGGAAAAGTGCGAGTTTACACAATCAAAGGTGCACTTCTTGGGCCATGTCATTAGCAATGGCGAGCTACGCATGGATGAGGCTAAGGTACGGGCTATCCAAGAGTGGGAGGCACCTACAAAGGTAACTGAGTTGAGATCCTTTCTTGGCCTTGTTAACTACTACCGGCATTTTATCCGTGGCTATTCAGGCAAGACATCACCCTTGACCGAGTTGTTAAAGAAGAACAAATCATGGGGATGGACGGAGTACTGCCAAAAGGCGTTTGAAGACCTTAAGGCAGCCGTGACAGAGGAGCCAGTTCTAGCGCTGCCCGACTTTAGCAAAATGTTTGAGGTGCATACAGATGCTTCTAACTTTGCCATGGGGGGTGTCCTGATGCAAGATAGGCATCCCATAGAATTTGAGAGCCGCAAGTTGAACGATACGGAGCGGCATTACACAGTGCAAGAGAAGGAGATGACTGCCATTGTGCATTGTCTTCGCACATGGAGACATTATTTGCTAGGGTCGAAGTTCGTGGTCAAGATTGAAAATGCGGCCACTAGCTACTTTCAGACACAGAAGAAGCTCACGCCGAAACAGGCTAGGTGGCAAGATTTCTTGGCTGAGTTCGACTGTGTGCTGAAGTATAAACCAGGCAAGGGTAACGTTGTAGCCGATGCCTTGAGTAGAAAGGCCAAAGTTGCTGCCATCACTTCAGCAAGTTGGGACATCCGAGAGGCTATAAAGAAGGGCATGCAATATGATTCCACAACTAAACAGCTTATGGAGTTAGCCACCCAAGGGAAGACGAGGCGCTTTTGGGTAGAAGATGGTCTATTGCTTACCACAGGTCGGAGGGTCTACGTGCCGAAGTTTGGAGATATTAGGCGGCATATTCTGAAGGAGAGCCACGACACCTTATGGGCCGGTCACCCAGGTCAACGTCGCACTAGAGCCTTGGTTGAGTCGATCTATTATTGGTCGCGCATGCGAGAGGACATAGAGTGTTATGTGCAGACTTGTCTTGTGTGCCAACAAGACAAGGTTGAGCAAAGGCAGCCCGGAGAACTTTTGGAGCCACTACCAATAGCGAAGCGTCCATGGGAGAGCGTGACTATGGACTTTAACACCTGTCTACCAAAGTCCGACGGTTATGGCACTATCATGGTGGTCGTGGATAGATTTTCGAAGTTTACCGGTTTCATGCCCGCTTCACCAGGATGTACAGCTAAGGAAGCCGCCAAACTATTCTTCAAGAACGTGGTGAAATATTGGGGCTTACCAAGGCATATCATCAGTGATCGAGGGCCCTGCTTCACTGGGAACTTCTAGAGAGAGTTGTTCGACATACTTGGCACGGAGCTACACTTTTCCACTAGTTTCCACCCGCAAACGGATGGACAAACAGAACGGGTCAATGCCTTATTGGAGTGTTATTTGAGGCATTATGTGAGTGCACATCAGAAGGATTGGTCAAGGCTCTTAGACCTAGCCCAGTTCTCTTATAACCTGTAATGGAGTGAGTCCACAGGTCGGACACCATTTGAGCTAGCCACAAGCCAACAACCACAAACTCCACATTCACTACCGGCAGCGTTCGAGGGGAAGATTTGGGGGGCTTACCATATGGCCAAGGGGTTTGAGGAGCAACTTGACACTGCTAAGTCCTACTTGGACAAGGCAGCAAAGAAGATGAAGAAGTTTGCCGACCGCAAGCGTCGTCCCACAGATTATAAGGTTGGGGACATGGTTTTGGTGAAGTTTAATCCGAGGCAGTTTAAGACACTACGGGACGTGCACCAGAACTTGGTACGGAAGTATGAGGGGCCGTTTAGGATCGTTTCCAAGGTGGGCAAGATCTCATATAAGTTAGAGTTACTGCCTCATCTTAAGATTCATCCCGTCTTCCATGCTAGCGTGCTCAAGCCATACCATGAAGACAAGGATTATCCCAACCGAGGTCAGTCGAGTCGGGCGCCGATTACTATTACCGTCTCTCATGATCGGGAGATCGAGGCTATCATTGATTACCAGGCCAGGCGAAGCCAAGGGCAGAAATCCACCGCCATGTTTTTGGTCCACTGGAAGGGACAATCACCGGAGGAGGCCACATGGGAGCGATATGAAGACTTGTGGCAATTTAAGGACAAGATTCGAGAGTTTATGTTGTAGCAATGCGCCGCGGTCGTCGCAACATCGGGTGGGGGAGAATGTGATGACCTTCCAAGTCATCTTGCCACATAAGCACATATTTTGGACGTGTGGATGCTTACATGGCAAAGATGCTAGCATTTGTGCAAAGATTCTAGAGCCATGGAGAGTTTTCTTGGAGAGACTCTAGATTCTTATAAAATATTTAGGAAGACTTTCTTGAGAAGCCTTAGAATATCCTAGGCATGTAGAGAATTCTAGAGAGGGGACCTACTTGTAAATATAGAGGGACTTGTGTAACAATTATTATTTATCCATTAGCCCCTAGGTGAGTAGTATAAGTAGAGGGGCATACATTTGTAAAAACCATCAAGCAAAATCAATCAAGTCTTCTATAATAAAAAGCTTCCTTCTAGCAAATTTCTCTTATCTTGCTTATCCACCATTCTCTTAGTGATCCTAAGTGTAGTAATCTAGGCTGACTTGACATAGCAAGATCGTGAGCAAGTTGTGCAAGAACGTGAGCGAGTTGTCAAGTGTCGCACGTGCGCTTAGTTGAAGACTAAGGACGTGACACTACACTGAAATATTTTCGTGTTTTAGATAAAATTGTTTTTATCCAAATATTTTTTGCTGCATCAAAAAGTGGCCAAACACATCATAATTCAGCGATAGTCGCTAAAATTTAATTAGCGATCCTAAAAGTGGCTATTTGTTTGGTTTGCTTCAAATGTGGCTACAAAGAAAGCACTTGTATCTTGGGAGAGGATGTGCTTGCCTAAGTCAGTTGGTGGTTTAAATATCATTAACATCAACTTGTGAAATGGAGCAGCTTGGACAAATACTTGTTGGGACCTTACTTTTAAAAAGGATAGTTTGTGGATTAAATGGATACATGCTTACTACATTAAAGGCAACCAATTGGCTAGTATGAGCATCCCTCAACAGGCTTCATGGATGGCAAAGCAAATTATTAAAGCACCAGCACTTTGCAACTTGTTCAAATAACACTTTTCCTAAGCAAATTGTGATCAGTAACATTTACCTTCAGCTGCTACCTATCTTACCAAGGGTACACTGGAAGACTTTGGTTTTCAAGTCTTCAGCTCGACCAGAAGCCCAGTTCACTATGAGGTTGCATCTACAGGGCAGGTTACTCACTGTGGAAAGATTGGCTAAATGGGGAATTCATGTAGGTCCTACTTGTTCTTTATGTCAGTTGCAAGATGAAACACAAGAACATCTATTTGTGCATTGCACTTATACAAAACAACTATGAAACCAATTGCTATGATAGCTTTGCCAAATCAGCCCTGACACTTGCCTCTTGGAATGACTACTTAAAATGGGCTGTCAAGAGTGCCAAGGAAAACTCAAATGCTGCATAAGCTTTCAGATGTGCGTTCGCTGAATGTGTTCATGCTTTGTGGATAGAGAGAAATGCCAGAGTATTTGAAGGAAGAAGCACCAACTGGAGTCAATAGCCAAACAAATTGCATACACTTTCACCGTAGAGTTATGCCTAGACTACAAATGTATTTACATAGCTTTCTTTCTAGATGCCTGCTAGTGGCTCTGTTTCTTTGTACTGCTTCGTTCATGTTGTAATTGTTGTCGTTTGAATTGTGTTTTGAGATAGCTGGTTGTGTTTGCCTAGTTATCGTTTTGTGATTCTGCACTTTTAGTGGTTAATGGAAAGTCTAAATTACCAAAAAAAAAAAAAGTGGCTATCTGCCAATTTTCCCCCCAAAAATCCTGTTTAATGTATTAGTGAATTATTATCTATTTAATTACAGATAAAAGACATGAATGTAACAACATTAATCTGTTCACCAAGTTGGTCAACTTAGACTAACCATTACTGGCTAGAATCAACTTATAAGAGAATTTTGTTAAAGTCGTAGTTTATATATATGTGTGTGTATATAGATATATGTGTGTGTGTTAATACAAATTAGAAATTCACAGAATTTTATCAATTTTAACACAAATTTTCTTTAAATAGATCATCTGAGGGTTCGCCAAGGTTTGTTGTAACGTTTTAGCCTTTAACAGTCGAGATATAGGTTGAATTCTTGCGGAGGACGTGTTAAGATTTGTGTCCAATGTAGAAGCAATAAAGTTTCTTAGTGATACCATTACTTCTGTGGAAATAGATACACATTAGGACTTCGTAAAATAAATTTATTTATCATCTTTTATAGATAATCATAGCATGTTTACTATAAACAGTTACATGTAATTAGATTTCAAGTAATTTAAAAACGTAAAAATTATCAAATTAAAAACTCTTTCGAAAACGAATTTTTAATTCACAATTGAAGCGTCGCCGCTCTCTCTATCTCTCGGGGCCAAATCAAATGCTGATGACCATAACAACATAACTTATAGGAATCCTTATAAACAAAAATGGAGGCATTGATGTAAAATACACAAATAGACTCCACTCCGGGTACATATATACAAGCAATTCATAATGAAAAAACAAGCAAGAAACTACAAAGAAAAACAGAAAACAGATGAATACTATTTCGTTTCTGGTGCCTAAAGATTTTTTCAACTCAACTACAATGATGCTTATTTTATCTCTACTACCACGAGCAATCGCTAGTTTAGCAAGTAAGATTGTTGCCTCTGCTGCAACACTTTCTTTCATGACCTTATGAGATGGCTCACTCCCATTTTTACACCTTCTAATCTGACCACTCAGGCATCTTCTTGTGATATCACAAGCAACATCATTAGGAATAACATCCCACAAACCATCACTGGCAAGTATTAAGAACTCATCTGCATCAATTCTTTTGCTCACGTCACTTCTGGCTCTGGTATCACATAAGGTTTTAGGTAGTCCTCCCCTGCGTTAATGTACCATAATTCCACCTTGCCCTATTTTTTGCTTTAAGAATTTAGCTAAAAATTTTGCAAATGCACCCACGTTTCATTTATTCTTATATCGTGTGGTGTGTGTGGGTCGGCAGATCTCAAGTTTAAATGGGTATTCAAGGTGAATTGGGGAATCCGTTAATTGGAGGGTAAATTTATACACTTTCTTAATAACGGGGATAACTTTGGTGACAGTATAACAAAAGATGGAACTAGTAAAGTAGAGGGGTAAATTTGGCCCCTCTTCCATTATAATATGATGACGTGCTCCCAAATGTCAAATGTTAACGGTTGGTTCAAAGTACGAAAGAGAATTTTACAATTAAAGGGTAATTAGACTGGTAAATACCAAGAGCCTGAAATTTGACCCTAATCCCAAAGCCCATATAACAATAATACCTAGCTCGTCTACTCCACTCTGGCACCCCACACCCACAGCGTATCCATTTTGGGGCAAAATACTGCAGCCTCATTGCAGAGGCAATTGAGCGACAAAATGCTTCTTTTTATATGTACAGAACTACTCAAGAATTGTTTCCTATAGAAACATCAAACATTAATTCAGATAAAGAGACCAACTGCGGGACAAGACACCGCGTCATAGTAGTGCAGGGAAAATTCAACATTAACCACAACCGAGAACAAAAGTTCAGCAAGCACAGAGACGGAGCAGCAGCATCAATAGAACTAAACATGTTCAGATTACGTTTACTGTTTAGATCAATGACTCCAGTAGCAGTATATAAGTAACTATCTTCGTTAGTCTACACAAAAGTCGCTATAGAATATAGGTTTCCCATATGCACAAATACATCTTGAATCCCAGACGAAGTAAAGAAGAGATGGCCAAAAATTAAAGAAGAGATGGCCAAAAAAAGGTCTAGGTTTTTTCCCATTCAGTAATATGATCGGTCAGCAAAAAAGAACCGCGAATCAGGATAGCTTCGCCCTTGAGAAGTCCATATTTGGATGCTGCAGAAGATCATGAACAAAATCAGTTAACATTGAATACTCTTCAAGGGAGGGGGGCAAGAGAAAAAAAACATTATCATTAAGTACCTGAGCCATAAATTTCTTTAGGAGATCCTGTTTTTGCGTTTCATCACTTGTTGGAAGGCCCAATGATTTCTGTCGCTGATCAAACTGCAGAAGTATCATCCATCACACGTGATTAGAAGGTATCAATATCCACAGATACAATGAGAAAGTTCTTGCAAATATGAATTCTCACCCAAAAGAAGAACAAGTAGTTAACAAGTAAATCAAGCATACTAGACTTGTCGCCTCCACAAAACGAAGATAAAAGCAACCCCACTCCTAAAGTAAGCGCGTTCAACACCATGAAGTTCGGAAATTAAGGATGGTTAGGGGGCAGATGAAGCTGGTAGTCACAGGCGATTGATTTATTTAAATACCCCCACAGGATTCAGGGGCCCCTGAATATGCCAAAATCCAGTAGATCGGAAAAAAGGGGAACCTCTAAGACCTGAAATACAAAATTCTACTAATAGTATGGAACTATCGATGTCGGCCGAACTGTGGCACTTTAAAGTTCAGTTTCTTTCTTGTGCTATACCAAAGATTCTATGAAATTTCTGTATAACCACTTAACCAAGTATCTATCTATATTATTTTATAAAACACCTTCAGTACTTAGCTTACATAACTAACCTCAAATCCAACAGACCCACTTGTAGGATTATACTGGGTATGTTGTTGATTTCATAATTGAGAACTGGAATATACAGGAACAATTTTAGTCTCGAAAGTAGCTTCCTGAACTCTCAAAAACACATTTCTATGCTAAGCTTCTACAAACTAAACCAGAAGCACTTTTTCGGCATTTACCAAGTATGTCAAAAAAGTCAAGGTGTCAGAAAGGGATCCATTCTCTCAAATGCACCTCACTTCAAACTGCGCACCCCCACCAACAAAAAAACCCCACAAAATATATAGGATAAGCACAAATTATGCAGTACCTACCATGTAAGTGAAGCTAGAAACTTCCATAATAAATAACATAAATGAGGGTTTTGGCTTAGCAGAAACAAATTTAAAAAAAAAAAAAAAAGTGATGCCACAATTCCCACATGAAAAAGAGTGTTTCCATAATAGAAAAATTTCAATTAACAATAAAACCCTACCATCATCTTTTCGACAGTAGCTCGAGTCTCTGGGTCCAAGTCCGATAGCTTGCTAGGTTCAGGTTCAACTTTCTGGGTCTCGACTTCAGGTTCACCTTTCACCACGCATTTCCACCAATCCATCTGGTCCTTTTTGGTAAGGAGTACAGATATGGATTTCTGATCCTCTGCAAAGATGTCAGCAATAGTTAGTTATCGATATTATGCTCCTCAAAATAAAGTAGCATTAGCCGTTCTTGCACAGATTGTACTAAGATAAACTAGCAAACTATTGGATTAGTAACTACATGCCCATACTTTTAAACTATGTATCACAGTGAACATCAACCAGCGGGGTACTAATAACAACAGATGTAAATAGGAACAAATTTTCAAGCAACCATGCACCAAAACATATAAGCAACTTGCCTAAGCTCCAGAAACAATCCTCGACTTTGACAGGTCGATAGAGTTCTCCCTGCAAGTGCAAAGAGAATGAACATGAACATCTGGGCTCAGAAAGATATCTTACAAAACCTTGACACATTTTGAAATGGAATACAGCAAAAGATATCTTGAATGGCTAGAAAAAGGAGAAATCACTTACATCAATTATCGGAGGCTGACCCTTTAGTCCAACTGTAAGATGGTTCTTCTTTATATCGCAAACAATAAACCGTGACTTTGTTCCATGAGGAACGGGAATGTTAAGATTGACCTCCTGCAGGGATTGACCCCAGGAGTAGTTGTCAAGATCAAGGCCATTGCCTATGTTGGGAGCTGTGTACATATCAGCAGCAAGAACAATAAGAAACTATTGAAGATGCAAAATAAGCAATGTACAGTAACATTAAAGAACATATAAAATTGGCATATGATGGCAACAAAGAATAGCCATATGTTATATGGAGTTGAAATTTTCAAGAAATTAGACAACAAATAATGTTATAGCATAGAATTGGAGTTAAAGGACCTTCTGGAAAAAAATTGAACAGTAGGCCACAAGCATACACGCCTACACAGCTTAGGAAAAAATATACTAGTTCAAAACTGAGTGACCTTTTGATAACCATAAACGTAACAAGACCAAGTCACCACATCGACCCTCCCCCAACAAATTGGCACAATGCAAATGAATCCTCTGCTATCAATTTCCAATTTCTGGAGAGCAAGAGTAGGGCTTCCATAATGGGATATTGGATATTCTTTTATCAGAAAAATTAGAATCATAACATATTTGATAAATGATAACATCTGAAACCACTTAGGCATTAACTGTCACTTAAAATTGTTGTACAAACATGACTTTGAAGATCAAGAGCAGAGCTTCAACAAAATAATGGGCTATTGGATACTCCTGTTTGTTTTCGGAACATTAGGCTCTAAACATACTTGGTAAATGCTAACATCTGAAACCACTTAGCCATCAATTGTCAATGCTTGACAAATCTAACTCAAACTAACTTTACTTATCACTAATAATCGATAACAATTATTCTTTTCCCTGAGTGGTAATCTTGAAAACCAAGGGTTCAAGGGAGTGGAGTTGGATCACAAGTACCTGCAACCCAATCTCTTAGTACAAAACTAAGGTACATACACGAAACAGAATAAAACCAGTGGGCAATATAACCATCAAATATCAATCTACCAATTTATTATGCCGCATTCCGGAAGTAGATTGGATCGGCTCAATGAATCCTTCGTATCCATTCCTCCCAATTCATAACTCATTTCGCTTCAGTACTAAATAATTAGATTTTTTTTTAAGGTATTCCAAGTGACCATTAGGCCATGAATATCTTTTACTTTTTGTCCAGAGTTAAATTCCGGAAATCACGTTTGGCCATAAAATTGCTTTGATTCGCTTGTCCTTATCTGGCCTTTTTGTCTTGTTCTCTCTTGAGCCGAGGGGCTTTCGGAAAGAGTCTCCCTACCTTTCAAGGTGGGGGTAAGGTTTGCGTACACTCTAACCTCCCCAAACCCCACATTGTGGGATTCCACTGAGTATGTTGTTGTTGTTGTAGTACTACGATTGGCCATAAAGTTCCGAAATTCAACTTTGAAAAACACCAGAAAGTTGTTTTCACTTTTTTCACTCACAAAAATTCAAAAACAACTCCAACTTGTATTCAAGGCCAAACACAAATGCCATTTTTCACTTTGAAAACAAAAATTACTTTTCTTTCTAATTTCACATTCTCATGGCCAAACGGGGCCCTAAGTCTCCCAAACACCATAGAAGTTCATAATGCCAACAAAATTAAAGCATAGATGAAACATTTCGATAGAGAAAATTACCTCTAGGACCCTTCTTGTCCTCCTCCATAGCTTCACTAGCACTCTTAGCCTCCTTAACGACAGGAACATCTTCCTTAAACTTCTTTTCGGGTTTTCCCGTTGATTCTTGTACTTTATCTTTCCTCTTCCTTTCCTCAGTATCAAGCTTTTCCTTCACCATACGAACAACAGCATTGACATCACTTACCAAAGAATCGCTCTGGAAGATATCGGACTCTCGCCCCAGAAACTCAAACACTGATTCTAGAAACCCTAGAGGGTTTGCAGGATCAAGAACAGCGTTAAATGGCTTTGCTGATACAGGTGGTTTGTTGTCTTGCTCATTGTAATCGGAAATTATCGCCATTGATTTCAGTACTCTGTAGAGTTAATAAGAGTTTTAGGGTTTTAGTGGGTGGATTTTGAAATTTGAAGAAATGGGGGAGTACTTGTATATGTGTAGAAAAGTGGGATGCCAAATGTAAGACCGGTGGGAAGCGTCGAATATTCCAGAAGATCTCGTGCCCAAGAGTCTAATGCATTATTTTGAAATTTAGGGGATGTTTTAAGAAAATACCAGTACAATCTATAACCCAGTATATTATATCCAATTTGGAATAATTACTTAGCATAGTTATTGATAATAACTACCTTTTAGTTTATTTATATTTAGTAGCTACAGTTGTTTTGTAAATTACTATTCATAATTATACCAAAATACATTAGGTTTATGGGTTTGTATTTCTCCCTCACTTCTCTCTTCTCCCTTACTCCTCCATCGCCTCTCTCTCTCCGTTCTCTCTCAGATCCGCTCCCTCACCCCTCTCTCTCCTCCACCACCGTCTCTCACCCCTTGTATGTATTGAAGGATCTAATTGACTTTCCCTTCTAATGCTTTTAGTTGTATTTTATCGATTTATCTTCGCTCAAGTGTTAATTTTCAAAAAATAATGTTGCTATGTGATAGAAATTAGAAACCCATCAAACTGTAAAATGGCAAAATATATGTGTAGAAGTTATTCATTATTCATATTTGATTGGAATACGAGTTAATCTAATAGCGTTGAGTCGTTGTTCGTTTTGGAGTTCAGACAAGGCGACAGCGCGTGGAGATTCACGCACGTCGGAAAAATCGGAATCCATGAACAACATGAGATCTCAGATTTGAGTGTATTCGCCATTTTTTTTAGTGTATTTTTTGTATTTGACCGAAGATTTGACTGGAATCCATGGCTTTTTCTCCTTCTTGTATATCTGATCTGAGTGTATTTGTCATTTTTTTAGTGTATTTTTTTATATTCGACCGAAGATTTGACCGGAATCCATGACTTCTTCACCTTCTTGTATCTCAGAATTTGAGTGTATTTTCGTCATTTTTTTAGTGTAAATATAAGTTTAATGTTTTTGATGATTTTATTTTTGGGAAAACTAGGTGTATTTGAGTGTATGTGTCGTTTGAATGATCTATATACATCCAATACAACCAAAATAAAAGAATACATCAATATATAAATAGAATAAAAAACACAGCCCCGTCATGTATTTAAATGCACTTAAATACATCATTTGAATACACATGTATTCAGAAAAATCAAAGTTACATGTATCCAAATACAGACAAATACATGTATTCAGAAAAATCAAAGTTACATGTATCCAAATACATGTGATATCATATAAGGTTGGATACAATTGAACAATATATGAATACACTGATATACATCAAATACAGCGAAAATGCCTAAATGTAGCTACAGGTTAAAAGCAAGCATCAAAAGTTGGTAATTTATATTTAGTAGCTACAGTTGTTTTGTAAATTACTATTCATAATTATACCAAAATACATTAGGTTTATGGGTTTGTATTTCTCCCTCACTTCTCTCTTCTCCCTTACTCCTCCATCGCCTCTCTCTCTCCGTTCTCTCTCAGATCCGCTCCCTCACCCCTCTCTCTCCTCCACCACCGTCTCTCACCCCTTGTATGTATTGAAGGATCTAGTTGACTTTCCCTTCTAATGCTTTTAGTTGTATTTTATCGATTTATCTTCGCTCAAGTGTTAATTTTCAAAAAGTAATGTTGCTATGTGATAGAAATTAGAAACCCATCAAACTGTAAAATGGCAAAATATATGTGTAGAAGTTATTCATTATTCATATTTGATTGGAATACGAGTTAATCTAATAGCGTTGAGTCGTTGTTCGTTTTGGAGTTCAGACAAGGCGACAGCGCGTGGAGATTCACGCACGTCGGAAAAATCGGAATCCATGAACAACATGAGATCTCAGATTTGAGTGTATTCACCATTTTTTTTAGTGTATTTTTTGTATTTGACCGAAGATTTGACTGGAATCCATGGCTTTTTCTCCTTCTTGTATATCTGATCTGAGTGTATTTGTCATTTTTTTAGTGTATTTTTTTATATTCGACCGAAGATTTGACCGGAATCCATGACTTCTTCACCTTCTTGTATCTCAGAATTTGAGTGTATTTTCGTCATTTTTTTAGTGTAAATATAAGTTTAATGTTTTTGATGATTTTATTTTTGGGAAAACTAGGTGTATTTGAGTGTATGTGTCGTTTGAATGATCTATATACATCCAATACAACCAAAATAAAAGAATACATCAATATATAAATAGAATAAAAAACACAGCCCCGTCATGTATTTAAATGCACTTAAATACATCATTTGAATACATATGTATTCAGAAAAATCAAAGTTACATGTATCCAAATACAGACAAATACATGTATTCAGAAAAATCAAAGTTACATGTATCCAAATACATGTGATATCATATAAGGTTGGATACAATTGAACAATATATGAATACACTGATATACATCAAATACAGCGAAAATGCCTAAATGTAGCTACAGGTTAAAAGCAAGCATCAAAAGTTGGTAATTTATATTTAGTAGCTACAGTTGTTTTGTAAATTACTATTCATAATTATACCAAAATACATTAGGTTTATGGGTTTGTATTTCTCCCTCACTTCTCTCTTCTCCCTTACTCCTCCATCGCCTCTCTCTCTCCGTTCTCTCTCAGATCCGCTCCCTCACCCCTCTCTCTCCTCCACCACCGTCTCTCACCCCTTGTATGTATTGAAGGATCTAATTGACTTTCCCTTCTAATGCTTTTGGTTGTATTTTATCGATTTATCTTCGCTCAAGTGTTAATTTTCAAAAAGTAATGTTGCTATGTGATAGAAATTAGAAACCCATCAAACTGTAAAATGGCAAAATATATGTGTAGAAGTTATTCATTATTCATATTTGATTGGAATACGAGTTAATCTAATAGCGTTGAGTCGTTGTTCGTTTTGGAGTTCAGACAAGGCGACAGCGCGTGGAGATTCACGCACGTCGGAAAAATCGGAATCCATGAACAACATGAGATCTCAGATTTGAGTGTATTCGCCATTTTTTTTAGTGTATTTTTTGTATTTGACCGAAGATTTGACTGGAATCCATGACTTTTTCTCCTTCTTGTATATCTGATCTGAGTGTATTTGTCATTTTTTTAGTATATTTTTTTATATTCGACCGAAGATTTGACCGGAATCCATGACTTCTTCACCTTCTTGTATTTCAGAATTTGAGTGTATTTTCGTTCGTGTATTTAAATGCACTTAAATACATCATTTGAATACACATGTATTCAGAAAAATCAAAGTTACATGTATTCAAATACATGTGACATCATATAAGGTTGGATATAATTGAACAATATATGAATACACTGATATACATCAAATACAGCGAAAATGCCTAAATGTAGCTACAGGTTAAAAGCAAGCATCACAAGGTAGTAATTTATATAAGTTGCCCATCAAATTTTCACTTTACCCCTGCATAGCCAATTCTTTTTTATCTTTTTGCGGAAAAGGACACAAATGGCCATCCGGTGAAACTATTGACACCCGATGGCCCAAGAATCTTAAAAATTATTTTTTAGCCTTTCTCAAAAGGCTGAATAGTCTGAACGACCCTTGTACTTATGCATTTTTATTATGCCGGTGTTCGTACTTACGGATTTATCAACTAAACCCCCCAACTCAAACAAAATAATTATTTTAAATCCCTCTAACTCTAACGTGGTGTATGGTTCACTCGCGCTAACATGAAAGACACGTTAGATCCACCTAGATAAATTGGTGTCATATCATCATTTATTTTTATAAAAACTAGCTTAGTGGAAATTCATCCGTTCACAAAAATTCATCCGTTCACAAAAATGTTAAGAACCCTAATATTCTTCACCATTTTGTTCATCATCATCATCTCTGTATCCTCAGCAAACCCGGATCCAAACCTGACCCAATCTCAGGCCCACAAAGAACTACTCAAATACGGGTTTCCAATCGGCTTACTTCCCAAAAACATCAACAACTATGTATTAACTATTAAACACAACTTCCAGTCACGTCATCAATTTTTTTGTTTCAACCTTTTCGGGTAGGGTCATGAATGGGGGGTTTTAATGGATAGAGAAGAAGAAGAAAGAACATAAATTGAGGATTTTGGGTTGTCCCTTTGGTAATTCTTGGTGTAGGATTGTGATTAATTTTGTGGAAGAATTTAGAAATTGATGTGTTTTGGGGGTTTAGGTTTAACTCTTTTTGAATTTTCAGTTAATGTGTGGAAAAGAAGGGTTATGTATTGGGTTTTGTTGTTCTGCTGCATTGGTAGGTTTATTGTTGAAAGAAGATTTGCAGAGATGGGTTAGGTTTTTGCCACCATCAAGATTGCAAGAAGAAGATGAACATGGGTGAGGGCTGCGTGTTTTTTTTTTTTTTTTTTGGAATGAGGGTGAACAAGACTATGAACAGGGAACAGGGCTAGGAGTTTGTTTTTGCTTAATTATTTTCTTATTTATTTTTTTATTCTTTTGAAAATATTTATTTTTAATAAAAAATATCACATTCACGCTCTTAATACGAGTGGATATCACAAATTTTGTCCAACGCAGCACGATTAATGCCACATATGCTTGGTCAACAGTCAAAGGGGTTTAAAATGTTCAATTTTTAAGGGTAGAGGGGTTTAGTTGGCAAATTCATAAGTACGAATACCGGCATGACAAAAATGAATAAGTACAAGGGCCTTCCAGGCTATTCAGCCTTTTCAAAATAATTTCATTTTCTAGCCATTTTTCAGTTATTCTATAAACTGTATCATACGTATAGAGTTGTATCATTGTTGTATAGAATATGTATCACTACTGTATATGTATAGAAAAAATGTATCATACGTATATAAATTGTATCATTAACGTATAGAATATATATCCTTAAAGTATATGTATATAATATATATCATTGTTGTATTACTTGTGTATAATAAATATATAATCAAAGTATAATTAGAAAATGTATCATTGGTGAATAATTTATGTTTAATAAATGTATAATTACTGTGTACTTACATATTATACATGTTTTGGGATATTTTCTTCTTCGGACAAAATGGTCTGTTCTTTTTGTAGTGAACTTTTAGTGACGACCTTTCAATCTTTTGTGGCGCCTAAAGTCGCCACAAAAAAGTCTAATTCTTTTTCTTTTGGGCTAGCGCTTGGCAATACTTTAGGCCAAACGACCAACTCAGATATTAAGCCCAAACATGGGCCAAATACATTTCTGATGGCCGTTGTGTGTCATTTTTCCTTTTTTCCCCCCACAGGGATCTTCGATTCCAGGAATTGTAGAACTGTTTTATTCATAAATGACGACTTAAGGTTTTTTAAGTTTTTACAGGTTAGGGAAAATAAGGTTTTTGGTTTGTGGGTCGGGTCAAAGGGACACAAGGAGGGTTTTTTTCCACGTTGGCAGCCACGTCATTTTTTTCGATAGTTCGATGGTATTTTTGACCCTGTTCTGTAATAATATATATAGACGGCATACAATAGTTATACCTACTATAAATAATGTATCAATCTTATATAAAAGTGTATAATAATGTATAAGAATATATACACCCTTTACACTGTTACATAAAACTATATAATAATATACAAATTTATATGAAATTGAATTTCGTCTCTTACAAACTTCACCAGGAACTCCATCCGAATTGGGTCATATTTTCATTGAGTAGCTTCAAATTTTAACCACAAGTTCAAATTACATCCTCGGCGAATCCCAATTATCAATTTGTCAAAAATCTCAACAAATCACAAAACACATTTGTGAGTTTTCAAGCTTTTGAAAAAACCCCAACCTTAAAATTTTCTATATGCATTACAAATTAAAATTCAGTAGGATACTAGTAAATCAAGAAAACAATTTGTTAATAGGCTTACTTTGGGGCCCCTTAAACTTTTATTCAGTATATAATATATTCAACTTTCAAGTATCTTTAATGTTGATTAAGTTATTATATTTGAATGCTATATAACTTTCACCCCTGGAGTTCTGAACGATCTCAGCTCAAGGAGGTATGATGTACTCGCTGCCACGTGAATTCTTTTCATTCACGTGAAATTTTTATTTACAAAAAAAAAATATTTTTACCATATTATATTCACTAATTTTTATGGGTCATATTTTCTTGACATATTTGTAAAAGACATGTTTGGAACTCCATTATTTATGCTAAAAGAATTATTTTGCTAGGCATAATGGAATTTTACCAGTTTGCATCACTGCATTAACAAATCATAAGTATTTCCAGACTGATGTAACCCTTACATTGCTCTTACATTCTTTGCTTTTCCAAAAATTATAGATAGGACCAATACTATTGCTAATGCACTCGTACCACTAGGCCATTCTTTGAAGATCTCTATTAAGGAATTCAGGTAGCATTTCATAGAAAGGAATTAGGCAACTCAATAGTCTACAAGGCATTTACCAGCAGGCACTAAGTGAAAGCCCACGAGGCCCGTCCAATATATATAGCTAGGGTTGGGCGTTCAGTATTCGGTTCGGTATTTTTAAAGTTCAAGTTCGGTAATTCGGTAATCGGTAATTGAAAGTATATACCAAATACCGAACTTTCAAATTTCGGTTTGGTAATTCGGTAATCGGTAAATCAAACTTCAGTTCGGTACGGTATTCGGTAATAACATATTGAAATCGAAGTCCCATTGTATCAAGTATTCTGTGCTTTCAAAGTGAAATTAGGTGATCTTTCACTGTGATTTATATGGCCTTTCTAATTTAAAGGTAAGTGTTTCTAATCATTTATGCAACAAGTGACATAAGAACAAATTGGAACACAAAGAGTAACAAAAATCTCTCATATATAAATATTAAACTGCTACAAACTTGAAAGAAAATCATATCTTAATTTCTAAAAAGGTATAAAGATTAGACTTTCACTCGAGCATAAGCATGACTAAAATCTCTGATCAATGTTCCTAATTAAAATTGGCATACATAACCAATTTCCAGGGGCAAAAAAAAAAAAAAAAAAAGAGAGAACCCCTTGACAGATCTCGCAATACTGATATACTAAAAGATGGGAAATGTTTAGGGATTTTAGATTTACACTGTGAAGTGTGAACTGATGGGTAGGCCTAGCCTATGGGCTTTGTCTATTGGGTTGGGCGTTCAATTTTATTAAATGGGCCTTTAGGCTTTATTAATTATTGGTTAAAATTTTGGTATTCGAAATTTACCGAACAGTATAATTGTAAATACCGAATATCGAAATATCGAATTTTATACTTTTAGTCCCAAAAACCGAACCGAAAATCGAATTACCGAATACCGAAATACTAAAATAGTCGGTTCGATTTGATAATTCGGTTTTCGGTATTTTATGCCCAGCCCTATATATAGCTCATGAAAATCTCGAATGATGTTTGCATTTAGAATGGAATTTGTTGAAAAAGTTCTACTAATTCTGATCAGTCTTCATAAATATTTGGAAGAATTTAACCTAAACAGCCTCTCCCAACCGCTTAAACTAAAATAGCCGGCAGATATGTGGATGCAGTGACAAAAGTTTTTTTAGAATTCAAGAAGGTCAGGGCGAGACGAGCTGTAATTGTGTATAAGCTATGATACACGGCTAGAAAAAGTAAACAGTCAACCGATCGACCATTTGCCTAAAGATCCCTATATTTATACATTACACACACTTTTGGAATACAACCTTTTAATTGTAGATTATCCCAAAATAAGTGTGATGCCCTGCTGAAAAGAAACAGGGGCCAAGTCATACTCATGCCCTTCGATTAGTATATACTTTGAGGCTCAATTCCCTGGTAGTGACTATGATGCAGCTTGTTAAAATTTGACAAATTGAATTATCAATATTTAATTTTGAGTTTATTTCTTCTGATCAAAATTAACACGAAAGTATAAGTGATATAGCCATTACCTATCCACTAGTATTAAACTAGGAGGCGTCGCCTGAAATTGCATGCACTTATCTTTAGTGACGTACCAAGTTTATTACAGCTCAGCTTGTATGCATATTGAATACGGGGCTATTAAGGTTCTAAGATTTTACTTTGTATCCCAAATTTATAATTACGTTACATTATTTTCAAGCAATATCATCTATTATATAAACGTAAACACATAATTATGTACACTTTTTCAAAGAAACTCTTATGTGCCTGAAGTTTTCCGCTGAAGCAATGTTGAATAGCATCCCAGGCGCCTCTGTCATCTGAGTCGTTTAAAACCTACAAATTGAAGTGATATATGTGGTTACTGGACTGGTATTAAACAGAAGCCGACTCACAATTTTGAGTTACGTGTTCTAGATTCTAGAAACGGAAAAGGGTCAAATATACCCTTCGTTATACTTTGGGTCCAAATGTACCTCTACCGTTATACTTTGGGTTCAAATATACCCGTCCACAGTTAAAGTTGACCGCAATCCTACATGGCATTAATATTTTAATAAAATAAATATTATGTGGCATGTCACCTCACTTACAAATCCAATTTTACCCCTCCCATCCCTATCTTCGTCCACCACACCTCCCCCTCTAGTACTACCGTCCTTATGCCCACAACCATTTTCACAAACTCAAACTTAAAGCCGATGCAATAATTTGTAGCAATAAATAGAAACTAGACGTGTTGTCAACCAATGGGACATTAATCGTAAGTCAATGTACCCCTCTATTTTTTGTTATTTCTTTGAATTAGTCCCCTGTATTCATTCTCTACTGATGATCTCCCTTCTTATATCCTCTTCTTAGCCTTCGTTGCCTGCAAAGTTCCATCACATTGAGCGAAACAAGATGTAAGAGTTAAATATGACAAAAGGATCAAAATAAAAATTAGGAGAAACAAATAAAAATAGACATGTTTTTGCCAATCAGTGAAACCTAGTGTGAATGAAAGACTAGTTGCTTGTATTGCAGAACCAACCAATAGTCCAATCCAAAGGCCCTTTGCTTATAGATTTACAAGGAAACACAATACAGCAGCGGGGATTCCCCAATAATTAATGGTGGTGGGCATAAGGACGGTAGTACTAAAGGGAGGTGTGGTGGAAGAAGCTAGGGAGGGGAGCGGTAAAATTGGGTTTGTAAGTGAGGTGACATGCCACATAATATTTATTTTATTAAAATATTAATGCCACGTAGGATTGAGGTCAACTTTAACTGTGGAGGGGTATATTTGAACCCAAAGTATAATGACAGGGGTATATTTGGACTCAAAGTATAACGAAAGATATATTTGGCCCTTCGATAGTACAAGGGTATATTTGGCCCTTCGATAGCACGGGGTATATTTGGCCCTTTTCCATTCTAGAAAAGCCAACTTATTGTGTTCAAGATAAATTACACATATTCAATGAATTTCTTAAACACAAATACAAGATTTGATTTAAAATTACTGGATTATGCTAAATCCTTAGCTAGAACTCTAGCTCCGCTCGCTTCAATTCTTTTATATTCTTCAAAGATTTTTTTTTGATGATTCTTCAAAGATTGGATGCTTGGATAAAAAATTATCTCAAAAGTGCTGGCGTACGTAGATATCCTTTCATTCAAATTGAGGGGAAAAATAAAGAAAACTAAGCGAGTTAGGATAGAAATTAAAAGAGTTGTCAGATTTAGGATTAGCTCAAAAGAAGTAATGCAGCATTATGTTTAGTTCCCAAGTCTCCATCACCCAGCGCATATTGCACATGGATTATTATAAGAAACGGACTGATGATGACAAAGTACAGTACTAGGCTAGCTACGTTGTTGTAGACATGCCCACTATTCACTGTTATATTATAACAACACGACCTAAAAAGGCTAAAACTAAAACCCAATTGTAAAAGTCGTTTTCCTTGGATTGGGTAGGTGCATTATACATTTGAATTAAAGTCACACCTTGTGCTACTTTACATATCCCTAGTTAAATTGTCAAATATGTAGCCTTATTTATACATAGAGGTCTGTATGTGCAAGCATAGTTGACGTGAGTACTACTTGAGTTATATGCTGGGAAAGCTATTTCAAAGTTTCTAAACTAACTGTTTGAGTAAAAAATCGTACTTTTCCCAAATAGTTAAATTCGTATTAAAAGTTAAATAAGGTTAACTACAGTTGATAGTAATTTGAAACGATGGTTGAATTAACACAAGCGAGTTATTAAAGGTTGATAAAGAGTAAGTAAACAAAGAAAAAAAAGTAAACTTACGCCAACTGTGATGAATAGCAGTAATGGATTTCTCCTTTGCCAAGAATGAACAAGAGCTTGATGATAAGAGAATCAGAATAATAATAAGTAGAAAGTAATCAATAATAATGTATTTTCTCTCCGTCAGTCCCCCAGATATACAAATGACAGTACTATTTATAGATATCTGATCCTATTTGGTGCCTTTCCCGTTGTGTGTATGTAACGACAATCATTAATTGTTGAATTAATGATTGTCACACACAACAATCATTAATTGTTGAATTAATGATTGTCATTTGATTCCTTGATTCTGGCTGTCAGAACCTGTTTTGCCGGTACTGCATTAACTCTATTTAATGCGTAATCAAGAGGGTCTCGTATGTTGTTCCCGTTGATGTTCTCTTCGTTGAGCATGTCATCGGTATCAACTACCTCTTCGTAAATGTTGTGCTCGACATTACCATCAGATCTTTCTACGCCATTGTATTTGACTGCCACATGTTAACTTCATGTTGGTCCACGTGTTAGGCGCGATTTTCACCCATACAGATAGTCCCTCAATTTTTCGGGTTCATCGAAAAGATGTTCCCGAGGATTTATCTCACCGATTTTCATCAATCTTTCCTTGATTAGACATTTGAATCGTTTCATTGTGGAATAGGAAATTTTGTAACTGACGTTAGATCGTGGCCCACTAACATGATGGGTACGTGGCATAACCGCAAAAGTTGAAAAGACTGGCATTAATGACGAAGTCAGACATGGGGCACGTGGCCATTACCGTGCCCTTCATTTTCTCGCCGGTTCCCGATGCAAAATGATTCCCCTATAAAGTGAATTTTTTCCTTCTCATTTTTTGCTTCCAATTCACACTTCAATTTTTTTGAATATCTTTGCTACTTCTTCTTCTTCTTCTTTAACTTCTTCGATTTCTTTGAGTTCTTTGATTTTCTACCATGTCTTCTCCTTCATCTTCCAAAAATATTTCACTAGAAAAGACCGTCATTGTTGACAGTTTCCCTCCCAATATGAGTGTTGGAAAACCTAAGAACAGATTGCCTCCTAAAAAATTTATGGGCGACGGTATTACTGTTGCTGCTTTTTCTAGGACTCCATCTTCAGTAACTTCTGATGCCGGTGATGATGAAGTCGAAATGGTAGATCTTCCCTCTGTTGATAGTGTGCTCCCCAAAAACCTTACTCATACTTCCGATTTAAAGATTATGAATGAAGATGAAACTGATGTGGAGAGAATGGCTAAGGTTTCTAGGATTAAGTCCCATATTACCGAAGACCTTGTTCCTTCTGTAGTTGAAAGATATAATTGGTGTTGACACCCAATTTTGTCTCGTCTCTCCTCCGAAATACCTATTTACGCTTCTAATATGTTGGAAAATTAAAAAATATATGTTTATGTTTTATTATAATTATTAGCTTTATTTATACCGACATTTCATTATCCTGTCATTATCTTTACTGCCGTCACTACTACCGTTATTATCATTATTAATTATTATCATTATCATTATTATTATTAATTTATTATTATTATTATTATTATTATTATTAATTTATTATTATTATTATTATCATTATTATTACTACTAATTATTATTATTAGCATTATTATCACCGCTATTCGTTACTTTCATTTTATTATTAGTATTATTATAATTTTTACGTTTCAGCATTTTTTTACCAATTTCTGCACACGTATCGCATTTTATTTCGCACAATTAAATGACAGCGTTTATTTATTGTTAAAATGATATTGCACGGCTATTATAGCATCATATAATTTTATTACCCGAGTCCTAATAATTACACATTTGTATTAGGCAATATTTTGTCATACTCAGTATATTACTAATCAATATGGGTCTTTATTTCAAATTTTAGAAGCTGAACCATTTCTTGCACTCGGTCCGTATTTTGACTTACCGGACCCCAAATCAAAGTCCGATTAACTCCTAATATTTTTTGGACTAGACCATATTTTTTATCTCAATTTTTAGACCAGTCCATGTTTTAATTCACTAGTCCATCCTTTTAATACCAGTCTAAAATTTGCCCCGGTCCACAAATGGACCGGGTCCGATCCATTTTTTCATCCAAATAAGGGAAACCCTTTTTAGGGTTTCCCCTTCACTTCCTCATTTCCACCGCCGCACCTCCTTCTTTCCCGCTCCCTTTTCTTCTCCTCCTTTCTCCTCCGCCGCGCACACCCCTCCCCCTTTTCCTCCTTCTTCTCCGCTCCCCCCACTGGTTCCTGTTCCCCACTTGATCTTGTCTCCCCCGCTCCTCTCTCTCTTCTTCACACGAGAAACCCTAGCTCGCAACTATAAATACCAGTCCTTGCATCCATTTAGAGGGAATGGTTTTGGATTGAGGAAATTCCCCAAGAACTAAGTTCTCAGCCGCACAAATCCCTCGAAAATTTGAATCCTTTAGCCTGAAAAATTCCATAGAATTGGGTGGTTCTTTTTGAGTCACAAAATTCCTAAAGAATTAAAGTTTGAGCCGCCTTGAATTCCTTAAAAATATTAACCTTTAGTAGTCCAGAATACCCGAATCAATTTTCTGTTTTCATTTGCCTTATTGCTGCTGCGAATCCGAGCATACGCAAGTTCGAAATTCAAAGTGTTGCGAGTGTAGATCGAGGATTCGTTACCCACTTCGCTGCACTCAGAAAAGGTAATCTTCCCCCCCTTTTATTTTTTATTTCTTTTAGCATTTATTAGCTATTTTCTGCTTATATGTGCTGGATTGTTTAGTGTAGTAGCGTTAATTGCTATATTAGTTGTTATTCGCACATGTTAATTACTATTCTCGCCTAGCATGTTTATTAGTCGCTGGTTTTAAGTCCATTTGAATCCAACTTAGTTATATTCGATCATGTTCAAATCTTGTTAGTTATGTTTATGAGTGTTAGCTCCCTGTTTTAGTCCCTCTAGTTTAGTTTTAGTTTGTTGGCTGAGTCTCTGTTATGTGGAACTGGACCCTGCTTGTGTTAACTCAGTTCTAAAATTATTTCTAGCTGCAGTTTATCCTGTGTAAATTTAGCCTGTGCTAAAGATAAGTTTGTGTAATCCGAATTGCATGTGTGTGTTTAGTATAGGAATAGGCCTGTCTGCTGGTGTTTTTACCTAAACATGATTAGTTGAATCAAATGTTCAGTTAAATGAGTGATGAATTATCTGAGATTAGTATAAAGCCTATTTGATTATTTGTTGACTTAGACTGATAGAGTGTAATATGATTAAGAGAAATCCTGGTCTAATTTGGAGTAAGCTTAAGTGCTATTTGCGATAATGACATATAGTGTCATTATGTATACTTAAGAGTTAGTTTAAAATGGGACCCGAGCATGCTGAATTTGGCTTAACATCATATTAGAGGCTATTGTATATTTGTTTGTTTAAAAAATGTTTAAACTAGTGGTTTGATAATCTGATGAGCATGTTTTGAGGCTCAGATCTTGAGCTGATATCAAACAAGTTATGACAAAGTTCCCCTTCTGTGTTTAATGTAGCATAAGTCCTTAAACTAATCAAGTGCCTTAATATGCTGAAAGCGGTCATATGTGTCATGCCATTGCTTTGTTGAAGTTTATATTAACTCTTAAAGCATGCTTGCTCACTCCCATTTTGCCATGTTTGATTTGCGTATCATGTAATCGTGTATACCATCCACATTTAGTTGAGATGTTCAATTATTCCTAGTCAATTCATGTCTGCATATTACATAAGCATAATGAGGAGAAATCATACATGAAGTTAGCTTAAAATTCGCATATTAAACCTAACTCGATCTCTGAAACTCTGTTGCCTAAGGCTAAGTGTCTAGCCTGTATAATAGAGCCTGTTTTCTCCTCTGTTTTCTTCCCATTAAATGGTAAATATTAGAATATAATGGAAATCACAGAGGTTATCCTCATCTTGTCCCCCTATCCCACTGCTGCCCCTGTATCTTATTTCGGAGAAGTGTAAAGTGAAGTTAGGCAGGCATGAGCTGTCAAAATTTTTCTTCTATTATTTAGATCCATTATGCAATAGCGCAAATGATGCTGGTTTGGATGTTTTGAATTAAATATGCTCAGGAAAGTGCCAAATTTAAACCACTGGCTGTGTTTAAAAGACCTTGCATAATTCCCCTCCCTGTTAGTTTATTTTCATTTATGCTTTTGCTGTTTATATGAGTTATTCTTCTATTAGTTAAGCCTAATTTAATTGAGTAGCTCTGTTTAGTACGTCAATCACGTAGCTTGTAAGTTGTTAATCTAGATTAACCTGCTTAGAAGATTAAGTATACATGATTAGTGTTAGTCTACGTGTTTAGCTTAAGTGATCTTGTGATCTCATTGGTTAGTTTGATTCCTTAGTATCTTGTTAGTTTAAAACTGTTAGTATAATCATGTAATAGATATGCGTTGAGCACAAATCCTGTTAAATCATACTAGCCAAGCCTAATTTATTCCTTTAAGGTCATTTAGCCACTGCTCATACGTCTTATGTTAGTATAAACTGTTCTTAATCAATAATCTAGCATGTTAAGTGAATAAATGGATTAGAATAACGTTTTAGCTATAGGTTGCTGCCTTAATGCGAGGTCATTTACGTTCGAATTCTGAGTTCGTGCTATGAGTTACCGAGGTATTGGATTAAAGGCATGTTTATACTAATGTAAATAACAGAACCAGCAATTCATACTTTGGTTTAGCAATCTTTTAATCTATTGCTCTCTTAAACTGTATGGGATGAGTATGCTTCCCTTTAAAAGCTGTTTATTAAAACCAGAAGTCTAGGTGATCGAAACTTACCATTAAATTATGTAGCATATTTACATGCTTATAGTTAGAGCTTCAATTGTTATCCTAGTATTAAAGCATGAAATATGTTTAGAGGTAGGTCTCCTTTCCATGTCTAGTTGATCTGTGTTTTGGTTTAAGCTAGTCTCCATTTGTGCCTTCAGTTACTGTGTTATGAATTAAATTAGATGGGATATCAATATAACCTTTATCAAGTTCATCAGACTTCCCAATTGCTCGAACATCAGCTTTCTTAATTCATCACTAAACTTCCTTCCATGTAACTGCATATGCTAGGCTAGTTGATTCCATGAAATAAGATTCTCTTGATCTATTTATGGTCCTTTGATGGGTAAACGTAGCATGATATTAATGATTAAGACCGAATCAATGGCTGATTTATGTGGCATGCTAAACCTTTTCTTCCCCTCGCATTACACTGATAGTATGTTTTATTTTCGGCATTTGTTTAAGATTTTGTATGCTTTCATACGTGCCATATTTGATTATATATGTATATGACTAGCATATTTTAGAATATGCATAATTTGCTGATTTGTTTTGAATTTATATTGCGCATTGTTTAGCGTTATTCATTGATCGCATACTAATTGCGTCCTTTCACTTTTTTGCATGAACCGTGCATATGAGTCCAAGGGACTCGTCGTCACCTTCCGCATTCGGTGTTGGGCCAAAGCCCAACAATATAATATTCCCCCTCTGTCCACAGCAAATAAAATTTTGGGCCGGGGCCCAATAGCAGAAACAGTCCACAACAGCTATTAAAAGAAGACTTCTGGGGCTAAGCCCAAGAACACACATGATCACAGCAGCCCAAAATGGGCTGAGCCCATTTATTTACATTTCTTGTGCCCCTATTTTATTTTATTGCATTCAACTTGTGTTGTTTAATTAACACTTGATTTTATTTTGTCCCTTAGCTTAGACGAATTATAGGAGAACTTAGTGGGTTTAATTTTAGTAATGAATAGTTAATTTAAGGAAAACTAATAATTAGTTCCATAAGTTTCATTTTTCTTCTTTCATATTAAAGTTATTTATAGTATTTATAATATTTACTTTAGAATAACTGATTTTCAATAGCGTAAATTCATATTTTTGAGTCAAAGGAATTATATTTTATTATCCTGAGAGTTTTCAAAACGCCATTAACCCGCAAATAGGAATTAAAATATTTTGTGGACATCTTTCAAGGTTTTATTCAAATTATGCATATTTTTAGCCAAATGTAGTTAATAAAACATAATCTTGTTTATACTTCTGAAAACGTCAAGTCAATTAATATGTCATCGTTTAGTTTGTTTCAAATATTTATTAAAATACTGTGCAAACCCGCGTTTTCCCCTACTTATATATTATATGTAAATCTTATTTTAAAGAGCATTATTATTTAAAGCCCTAGCAACCTTTATAAGTTTATTTTAAATGTCATTTGAAGGTTCCTTTCATGCAAATTATTACATTTTTACAAATCTCATTTTGAATAGCCTTTTTTTATTTAAAGCCTTAGCAACCTTATAAGTTTTATGTTAGATGACATTAAAAAATAAAATCTTCTTTTATGCAAATTGTTATATTTAAATCCTATTTTGAGCAACATTCTTGTATTTTTCTTAAAACCTTAACAACCTTTCTTAGCCCTTAAAAAATTCAAACGTCTTTAACATTAATTGACTAACCTAAGTTTGGCCGGATAACCGTAGTTAACGGATTCTAGAGGATGCCTAACCCCTTCCCTTTAGGATAATATAGAACCCTTACTTAGAATCACACTGATTAAGCAGACTATTAACGGAGGTTTAGTTAGCTTTGCCTTAGTTAATAAATTAGGTGTCCTAATTCACCATTAAACTAATTAGGTGGCGACTCCTTAAAACAAAACAATTTAGGAATCTCCAATATGTTGTACTCCGCTCTAACCCGGGTTAAAATGGGGTATAACAATTGGAAGGATCACTTCATGGAGATTATTGTTCTTGAACCAGATAGACCCGCCACTTCTCACTTGCCTGGGTTCTCTGCAGTGTACCTTCACCCCTTCACCATCGGGTTTAATTTACCGTTAACTTCGTTGATCGATCAATTATGCTGACGTCTTCAAATTTGTGTAGCGCAATTTACTCCCGGAGTTTGGCACTTAATTCAATTATACCAACATGTTGCTTGAATTTCCAACGTCCAGCTTACTTTAGATCATATTTTATATCTGAACACCCTTCGTTTTATAAGAGGTTCCATGATAATGTTTAGGGCCCGGGGTCTGAATAAGTTGTTTGATGATCCTGAGGATAACTATGATTGTTTATGGTTTAAAGAATTTGTGTTTATTCGTACTCACAAATTAGTGAATAGTGATCCCACAATCTTTCCGAAAAAATGGAATGCAAGAGCTTCTAATCCCGAGCTGAATATTCCGGAGAATATTCTTGTATTTATGGAAACAATAATCTGATTTTCAGCAAGTGTTAGGACTTGGGAATCAATGGCTATGCAACGGGGCATTCTACTTTAGATGGATCCGAAAATAATAAAAGTATTCACTCTTATTAATCTTCTTTTTCTGAGCACAATTATCCTTATTGTCTTCATTTTGTTAGGCCATTCTAATAAAAGGAGGACATCGTCAAAGGCCTTGATTCTTCCAAACGATGATGACTCGGCATTAGATAATATTTGTTCTATTATTAAAAAGAGGTCGAGCGCAGAGGCGGAAGGTTCAAAGAATGTTAATAAACCTGTTCTTAAAAAGAGGAGATTAAAGAAGCAATTTTCTTCTGGCCCTTCCGTGACTGAGAAGATTGGAGATACGCACAACTCTGAAAGTACTGATTCCGAGGAAGAGTCACCTTTAATTTTGAGAAAAGGAAGAAGATCTATTTTTTCTTTTATTGATGTGACAAATATCTAGGAGGACTCTCCGATGAAGGAGTCTGAGGAGGTAACTGGCATTCCTGAAGTTCCTTCTCAGGAAAAGGATCCATCGTCCATTTTCCATGAGGTGGTGAATATTGATGATGAGGCACCATCCGAGATATTTTCTCAAAGAAAAATCGCTGTTAATATCCCCGAGATTGAAGTTGTCAGGGTGGAGATTGCTGATGCTTCCAAAGTTGACACTTCTCGGGAAGAGGCTGCTGGCTCCTCCAAAGCTAACACCTTCCCGTGCACTACTGCTATTCCTTCAGGTCGATCTTCTGACCATGCAGAAGGAAAAAGACCTATTCAAAAAGATATCCATTCACATGAAGTTGATCCTGGTGGTGAAGCTCATCGGGCTGATGATCCGGCAGTTAAGTGGATGCAGTCTTTTGTCCCTCTTACTGTTAATCATAACCGATCCTTCAATTTATCTGATGAGGTAAATTTATTGGCTAATCCTCATGTGATGAGTACCTTTGCAAATAGTTTCATAGGACCAAAAGAATATGTCGTTCTAAAGGATATGCCTATATATCAGATGAACATAATTGCTTTTGGGCTCATGATCCAAGTATATTTTTTTTCATCTTTATGTAGATTTTCTTCCATTAGATTTTTCTCATGAGTTATAACTTTTGATAATTTGCTCGTAGGCTCAGACTTACTTGGCTGGAAGTCTTGAACGTGCTAAGGGTGAATCCAAACATATTGACAAGCTCAATGAGGACAAGGTCGCTCTAACTCAAGAATTGTTAACTTTAAAAGCAAAACAAAGTTGCCCTGATGAGGAGTTAAAGAAAGCTAAAGCTGAAGTCGATGTATACAAAGCGGAGTTGAAGCGCCTTCAAGATCAAGTATCTGATCTTCCAAAATTGAAAGGAGAAATATTCGAGAAGGATTCGGTCATCGTCAATTTGGGAGTGAAACTTATGCAAGCGGAGACTAAATTTGAGAAAGCAAGCGATGAAATCCGAAATCTCCGAGATAGATTATTTTCCCGGAATGTCGAATACGACGAGATTGATGCCAAATTCAAATCATTACAAGTGAAAATCATTCAAGATTCCGGGTATCTTACTAGAGCTTTGATTGATTTGAATCAAAGTAAGAGAGACATAACTGCTATTGAGAAGGAGTACACTGAGAAAGATCTCGAAATGAAAGCTTCACTCGAGAAGAAAGATAGATTCACTAAAAACATTTTGCGAAAAATTGAGGATCTGCAGGATCGCGGGAGACAACTCATGTACCGGAAATACAAACATAAGCTGAAGGTCAAGCGATTGGAAGATGCCCATGCCGTGGAAAAGCAAAATGCAATTAACCTGACTGTTCTTGAAACTCGCTTCAATTTTCTTAAAAGCCTTGATCTTGCTTCATTTGATCATGTCAATGCCCTCACTATTGCTGAGCGAAAACTAAAGGACGCTCGTGATCTTCTCAGTGACATGTTCGGAAATGAAAATGCCGAAGGAGAAGATGATAAAGAGCATGTTGAGGAGGAAAGTGACTCCGGGGATGCAGGTGATGGTTTGATTTTTGAAAAGAAGGATTCATCCGATGATAATCACACTGAGATCATTTCAGAGGCTCCTGTATCCGTTAAAGTCCCGGATAAAAATCAAGTAGTTGATCCTGATGTTGGGAAAGTAGTGGAAAATGTTAATCCCTCCATTCCTTCACCTAACATTTTTGTTCCTCCCAACATTTAATCGTTTCTCTCACTCTCGCTCAGCTCGTGTTGGGCGATTGCTTTGTAAGAATTTTGTTTTGTGTTGACTTGTAATGAATAAAGCTTTGCTTATCCATATTTCGTCTTTTCTTTCTTATGATAAATCTCTTGTAAGATTTCTTTGGTTAAAACCTTTCCCGACTGATCAATCAGTTTCAGAATTTCAACCTCAGAATACTTGTAAGAAGATTTGTAATTTTGCCGCAAATATATTCGGGAAGATGATTTGAACATCTCATTCATTACGAATAAATTTCTTCACTCGTAATGCCGAAAAAGAGGGTCTTACTTATAATGAGAGATTTGTTCTACTTTGTGAAAAAGAAAGTTTAAACAATATATGTGCTACTTAATCACAAAGTAATTTAAAATAGGCCAAACCCATCGACAGACACCTGTGGTTATCCACTTCTTTCACTTGAGCACCTAAAGTGATCCTTGTTCCATTTAAACACTTCAGGTGGGTCATTCCTATTCCACTTAGACACTTTTTGCACCGTTATCGGAGCAAAACCAACACCAAAGGGGGCGCCACCTCATTGCACATCCAACCAGCCCAAAAGCCTCAGTTTTTAATGGTCAAAACTCCACGAATTTACAAATTAGTGAATTTACAATTAAAATGAGTTGGCACAATTTAAATGAGCTGGCACAATTTAATTGGTCACTTAATCCACGTACGAGACGACTAGTGTTGGTTTTGCTCCGATAACGGTGCAAAAAGTGTCTAAGTGGAATAGGAATGACCCACCTGAAGTTTCTAAATGGAACAAGGGCCACTTTAGGTGCTCAAGTGAAAAAAATGAACGACCACAGGTGTTTGTCGATGGGTTTGGCCTTTAAAATACAAAAGGCAAAAATACCTAAGCATCTGATTCTTTGCATGGTTTCCGCGAGTGGAGCTTATACGTGCTCGGCATCTCCAAATACTTGGAATTAAAGATTTCCTCTATGAATATTGAAAACAGTATCTAACTGATGTATCCTCGTCAGTCCCCAGTTAAGCTTTTTGAATCGGAATTCAAAAACATGATACTAACTGGTTCGGGAATATCAAAAGATCGGAATATTTTGTCACATTTGGTATTTGAAGGGGCATCATGCAAGTAAATTGCAAGAATCTTTCATAATGTATAATTTTTTGTAACGCTTGTACTCAATGCCTTGCCGTTACAGCGTTGTACTTCCGTATTTATGCTTGTGTCATTCAAATTTGCATTTATGTTCATTACATGAACTGTTGCCATGCATGTATATAATCCCTTCTCCTTCTCGGCGAAACGATTTGGTTCCTGTGGATTCACCTGAGTTTTGGCAGGAAAATAGGACATAACTTAGACTGAAAAGACAGTTTATTTTTCTGATAAGCCTCTTCGATTTGCGTAACGTCTCATAATTACCTGTCATAAAGGCAGCTTTTTATTGGAACAGTCAGTCCCAACCCTTCGTATTCCTCTTTTGAACTTATATAAGGAAGTGAATCATTGATCAAATATCACACAATCTTCTTTCCTTTCTCAAATCGCTTAAAGTAAGCAATTTTCTCTGCAATCTTTCCATATTTTCTCTGAAACCATGGCTTCTTCTTCTGACAAAAATCCTTCTGAAATTCCATCCAATCCTCTTGAACTGGAGGTTCTTGCTAATGTGTATCTTCCAACTCGTTCTGATTACTCCAATAACTTCGGAGTTTTCCACCATTCTTCTCCCATAGAGGATATTGACTCATCTATTGCTCCTAAAAATATCGCTTTAATCGTTGAAGAATGCAGCTTGGGTCCTGATGTCATCTCAGCTGTTGACAACCGGACAAAACTCCATCACCATCTTCCTTTTACCTTGGATCATCTGATCCATCTATACATTCCCTTTATTTTTCGAGATGGTTTGGTTAATTTGTTTCCCCGTGGAGAATGCAACCTAATCGATTCTATTGATTCCGGTGATGTGGATCAATTGCATCAATTTATCAAAATTCAAACAGAATTACTCCATCTCCCCTCCGATAATGTTTTCCCAGAAACATGGAACCCAAATCTGAATCCCGTTGATCCAAAAGAGATTACAGACATTCTTGATTGGATCGCGGGTTTGTTGGAAGACTCTCGGGATGTTATCCATACTTGGAGAAGGTTAAGGTTTCTTCCCTCGGTTTTTCCTTTCGAAAGGCGTGGACTCTCTCATAAAAAATGAAAGAGGGATGTAATCGTAATAGAAAATGATGACGAGGAGGTTCAAGCTGGTATTCGTTATTTTGTTGCTCCTCCTTCACCTAATCCCGAGCCTTCGATAAGAGTGGTGTCGCCGAGGAGTGTCAACCATTTCCAACAAGAAAGCTCTTTAGGATCCTTACCGTTACTAAGAATGTCTCATGGTAATGCAGAGTTATCTTTGGATCATCTATCCGAGATGCTTCTACAAGGTCATGCTCTTGCTGCGGCTTCTTCATCACATGTTGCTAAAACGAGAAAAGAAAACGAATAGCTTAAGATAAAAATAAAAAACCTTAAGTCTGACTTTCGTGATTTTGACTCTGTTGATGCTGCTCTGATGTTGCGCCTGCAAGATGCTGCTAGTACGTTACAACATCGGGATAATTCAATGCAAGTATTGAACGCATCCTATGTGGATCTTCAGGATCTGCTTAGAAGTGTTGAAGCTTCTCGTGAACGTTGCTACTCCCGGTGAAAGCTATTGCGCCTTCAACGCGATGTGGATATCCTTAAACTCGGAAAGAGGCTTTTGAGGAAGTTCTCACTCCAGGTTTTAATTTAACCACATCTCTTCAAGCTGCCACCAATGACCTTTAAGCTGCAGTATCATCTCTTGAAGATTTAGAAGATTTCGGAGACAATTCCCGAGATTAGAATCGCTTTCTCCTCCAAGAACGTTAAGAATCTTGAAAAAGTGTGTGTTGATTTGGCTCGTGGTGTCATCAGATAATTCTAATCTTGGTGCTTGAAGTTATGATCACCATTGTTGACTCTTAGATTCCTGCTATCATCAGATAATTCTAATCTTGGTGCTTGAAGTTATGACCACCATTGTTGATTCTTAGATTCCTACTATCTTTAAGTAGAAGAGTTAATCCATGTATATTTTAGTATTTCCGAATAGATTCTATTGTACTTTCTCTGTCTTAAATGACTAAAATTTTTGCCTGAATCATCTTATGAGTGCATTTTCTCAATGATCACCGCCCACCATGGGTGCGTTATTTTTACATATTGAATTTGATGGAATTGAATCATTCCTTGAGAAACACATGATCATATAGTAAATTTATTTAAATAACCGGAGTTACAGATGAT
This sequence comes from Lycium barbarum, assembly GCF_019175385.1. NCBI lineage: Eukaryota > Viridiplantae > Streptophyta > Magnoliopsida > Solanales > Solanaceae > Lycium > Lycium barbarum. The sequence goes on from NC_083337.1 coordinate 138,956,319, forward strand.
ATAATTGCTCCATGAATCGAGATCATGTTTGTGCAATGTTCACCGATGGTATATAATTGACTGGTATTATAAGCATAATTGCCTGCTAATCAGTCAAAGTCACGACTTCGAAACCATACTAATTACTGAAACAAAGGTAGTGTAGTCTTGAGAAATTTGCAATTTCATTGATGAAATAAATACAAATAGCAGCCCGGAGGCTTTAATCGGGATGACTAGCAGTCCCTAGTGTATACATACAGACTGACAGTCCCTACTGATAGTCCCCCATTGTTAGGGTGTGAAGTATGAATATTCAAGCAATGTAACATGTATACCATTCCCGTATATCTTATTTACTGCCTCATTAAGAGCCTTCCCGGTAAATCCCAATCGGGATGAAACCCGGGTAAGAGTTCAACTCGTAGAATGTATCTCTGTGTTAGGAATAATAAAGCTTCAAATTGCTTATGTTGCAATTGTTGGCGATGATTTTTCTGTCCATAGTCTCTAATTGGAATGCTCCTGTTCCTGCATTTCCTGTATTTCCTGCAATTCGGTACGTGTCACGACCCAGCCCCGTGGGCCGCGACTGGTGCCCTATTTGGACACCCAAATAGACTTACGTACCAGATCGACATATCAAAGACTTATTCAACTTAACATACATTATTTATACGGATACTGATAACAGACATCATCTTAAGCGGTCACCTGTAGCAGAAATATCATACCAAAAGCCGGCAGGCTAGCGGAATACACATCGCCCGAATATACATACATATACAAACATATGGGCCGTTTTGGCCATAATAGCAAACGGGACCGCTTAAGGCACAAATCACGAACATAATCGAACCAACATGACCCATGACCCACATATATGTCTACAGGCCTCTGCGAACCATAACAGAAACATATAACGGGACAGGGCCCCGCCGTACCTGTTACACCTCGGAAAATTTTCCGTTGGTACGCAAGAGAATGAACTAGTGATGAATATGAGTGCATGATGTCCATGAGCAAGAAACGACGTTTGATGACCTTAGGCGAGATTTCGAAAGTATCCGATGTGAGACGAGGAAGTTGGCTAAGTTAAGATGAGATACAAGGTGAGCAATGCATGTGCATGGACGGGGGTGATTAAAATGAGAAGTCTAAGAAATATGGGAAGTTGTAGAATTGCAACTGCCTAATGGTCGTAAATTGCAAAATACGGACCGTAAATTGCTATACGGTCCATAAACTGGCAGTCGTAAACTGCCATGCAAGGTTTCAACTTTCTTCCCAGTCAAGAAATGGTAAAATACGACCAGGTGGACGGACCGTAAAGTGATTTACGGCCCATAAACCATGGTCGTAAACCACCATGAAGGCAGCCCAGCTTCTGGTTCTGGAAATGGTTAAATACGCCTATGGAGGACGAGCCGTATAGTGGAATACGGGCCGTAAACCACGATGGACGACCACTGTTCATCTCAGCACAGATTTCACAAGTCATTAAATAAAGGGACCAACACTTGTTTTATTTCATTACAACATTACACCACTTCTTTCTAAAACTTCTCTCTACATTTATTACATGAGTTTTCAAGGATTATAAGCCATCAATAACATTAAGACAAGTGAATCAAGGATAAGGGAATCATCAACGATCATCCAAGTCAAGAAATCCAAATGCAGAAAAACTAGGGTTTGGCTCAAGTGGGGTATTATCAACCAAAGCTTGTTCCTACAACTTCTAAGGTAAGATTCATGATTTTTACATGATGTTTAAGGTATTGGAGAATTAAAATACATGGATTGTAGAAAATGTGGTCAACTAGGTCATGAATGGTGAATAGTGACATTTTGAGGAATAGTTTGAATTGAATTATGAATGTTGTTGTGTTACGATATGAATGTATTATAAATGGTACTAAGATCATGAACTCGACACTTTAGACGAATGGACGAAGTTGGAGGTCATGACCATAAATATGGGAGAATTAGAAGCAAATTGAGAAATCTTGATAATGTGGATGGTGTGAACGACTAATGGCCATTGTTATGATATTAATGAAGGTATAGACGCTAGCATTGGAAGGCAACGTGCAAGTGTAGAATAGTCCGACAAAAAGGTATGTAAGGCTAACCCTTCCTTCATAAGGCATGGTTCTTGGCCAAATTTCTAATTCCTCTATACGAGTATGTTGTATTCAAGTGATTGACATTCCGAGCTCATAAGCTCACGATCCTTAACATGTACTACGATTGTACTACGCCCCTCATATGACGAGTAAGCCTAAGATATGGATGTAGCAATAATAATGATGATAGTGATGACGATAATAATAATAATGATGCCAAAGGTGCCTACGGGCTATTATACTTATATGTGCCTATGAAGGGCTATAATAATACCCCGAACTTATAACGCCGGGTAGGATATATGTATATGATTATGTATAAAGTATGTATACGATTACGTAACGCGCGCACACCTCTGCAGATGGTACGGATAACCCTGATGCCTTGGTAGGGCCAGGTATGTATGATCTTGAGCCTTGGTTGGCCAAGTATGTATGAAACACCGATCCTATAAGGTCGGGTATGCTATGTAAATGTTATGTATATGAAATGACTAAGTATATAATATGAATATGAATGTGATAAGACTATGTATAGGAATACGAATAAGGACATGTATACGAATATGGGCACAAGTATGGTACGAGTACTATTACGGAATACGGATAATGACGTAGGTGTACAAATACGTATGAAAAATGGAAAGTCCTACGAAAGGCAGGTAAGTGCTATGACGATGATGTTATTGTCTCCCCTCCTATGCTTTTTCATATGTTGATTCATTATGTCTATCTATCGATGTTGATCATGCTTTACATATTCAGTACATTCTTCGTACTGACGTCCTTTTGTTTGTGGACGCTGCGTCATTCCCGCAGGTGCACAGGGAGACAGACGTGATCAGTAGCTGCTTATTCTGAGTTTGCATAGAGAGCTCCATTTCCTTCGGAGCCATATCTTTTGGGTACTGATTCTTTTGTGTACAAAATTACGGGCATAGCGGGGTCCTGTCCCGCTCATGTGATGTGTCATACTATTCTTAGAGGCCCGTAGTCACGTGTATATGTTTAGATATGTCTGGCCTTGTTGGCCTATATTTTTGTATATTATTTTGTCGGCCATGTGGGCCCATGTACACTGATGCGGCATAAATGCCAATTATGATATTATGGTAATGTCGTCCAATGGGACTGGCTTGACGAATGAATAGAAATGTATGTCTAATTATGTGGCTCACCTAAATGTAAGTATAAGAGTAAGCTAAGAGGGTGCCCGGGTGGGCCAGCACCGGGTGCTCGTCGCGGCCCCCTAGTCGGGTCGTGACAGTACCCCAAATAGTCATATACATATATACATACAGAAATATGTACAGTGGAAGATATGTACAAAATATGGGCTCCGGATCAAAGGGAGCACTCCGAATAGCAAAATAAGTGCCCTACACTGGCGGGTCACCAGAACGAACGTCTGTACTTGCGGGCATGAAACGCAGCCCCCGAAGAAAGGGGGTCAGTACGAAATATGTATTGAGTATGTAAAGCATGAAATACAGTAATCCGGATCATAACTGAAGTGAGAAGTGCAGAAAATGGATACAGAATTAGTATATCAAAACCTGTGCTGAAAATATAAATAATACAAATAAAAAATCATGCATAGGGCTCAGGAACGTGGTCGCCACTCCGACGCTGGCGCCACAACACATCATACTCCAGAAGGTTTCAAATTTCCGTACAATCCTCGAACATATCGTATCATCATAACATATCACAACATCAGAACACATCATATGCCATATCACATCATAACGCCGTATACAAGCGGTACCCGGCCCTATGGAGAGGTCTCGGGAACCGTAACACATCATACTGCCGAAAATAACATAGTGCGCACGATCACAAAACCGGCCCGGGATCCGGCGAACGATATCATAGTAGTATGCACGAGCGGAGTAGTGAGGGAACCATATGCATATAAGTACATAATTAAATTTCAAAACTCGATGGACAAATATATGTACCCCCGTCTGAAAGCTCAAAATAAGTGTCGGGTCAATCAGAAGTAGTATAAGAAAGTTACAGAACCTTCTAAAACATTTCATAAGCCATTTTTGGAAAGTCAAGTAACAAACATATTAGGTAAGTTTCAAATATCAATACGGGTCAAACCAAATAGGGACTTTAGTGCCATATGTACATGTCAAAATATTTATTGAAGACTTATGTCACATCGATTTTCTTTTCGAACAATATCTAGAAATATGCCAACTAGAATCTTCGAAGTTCACATATACATATCAACCATATGGAACACTTGTAGGAATCAAGGACATTGGCCATCCTAATGGCTCTAAGAATAGAATTTTCTTTAGAATCATACATATACGTTACTTGTTCGTTTCTTAAAGGTCATGCCAAAAGAAAGAAAGGTAGGCTTTACATACCTCAATCGCTCGCTAACCAAATCCCGACTCAAGTCTTGGGCTCTCCAATATCTACAATAATATTATCAATTACAAAACATTAGCTACAAATACTTAGAAATCCAATTCTAACTAGTACTTGTCTACAGAAATTTCGGAAGCATCTCCCCTGTAAATTCAACATCCCCGAGAATTTAACTCGGCCAAATTCATCAACGATCATACCAACAACCATACCATTAACATCAAGAATCAATTTAAAGCGCATTCTAATATTGGTAGCCTTCTATCTCTACGTAGCTTATCACATTCAATTTAACTACGCATTTTCAAGCCAATACCAATGCTCACATATTCATTACTAATTCAAGATCAACCAAATACAATTCAAAAGCATTTCATACAATTCTACAAAATATTCAATAATCCCGCTAACACCATATTCCACTCGGAACCTCCACAAATGCGACAAGGTCACATCGTCGCATTTTCTTCTTCCAATTTCATCAACAACAACAACAATTCATACTTTAGTAATTCCATTTCCATAATTACATACAAACTATAATAAAATCACATAATTTCCTACAACAACTTACAACTAATTTTCATGCCAATCTGGAACCATTATTCTTCCATTTACATCACAAGGCTACAATCAACACAATTAATATACTAAATAAAATTTGTTCACCTTCCTCCACCAACCATACCACACGGCCATACACACACTCACACACATCCACACGGCTACACCCACAACACCCAATTTTCATATTTTTCATTCTTTTACACATACTACAACATATATGTAAGTCTTCCATAATATAAAAAGGATATAATTTTTACCTTTTCTTAAATTTTCCACTTGCCACAAAAGTAGTTTTCTCGCCTCAAAAATTATACCACGTTGAAGAGGGTCTTGAACTTAATAAGAATTCAAGAAGAAAGGAATTTTTGGATTAAAGTTGGAAGGCTTTCAATGTTTTTTTTCTTTTCTTGTTCGGCCGAATGGCCTTTTCCCTTTGCTCTCAATTTTTTTTTTCTTGAAGGTTCCAAAATGAAGACAAATGGAGGCCCTTTATCTATTTATTAGTCTTGAATTAATTGGCACATGGGCTTGGGCCCATGGCCGGCCACCCCATGGAATTGGGCCTCTTTTTTTTTTTTTTTGAGCCCAATTACTTGTGGTTTTTATTTTGTAATTCCCGAAACTAATTTCTAAAATTTCCAATTTTGCACTTGGCCTTCCTCCATATTTCCGCATTGAAATTTTTCATGAACAACATATATATTAAATAAAATCAAAATATGACCTTATCTCCTACAAGTCACAATTATTTCGAATTTTCCGAATATGCAAAATACGAGATATAACATCCTCCCCCCCTTTAAAATATTCGTCCTCGAATGTTAAATTAGCCTTATAGGGTCTTACAAGCTTTTCGGGGGAGTTTCTTTCTATGGGTAGCATATATAAATCATTCACCAATCAATATAATCAATTACGGAATTTAGATTACCTGTAGGCATAGGAAACAAGTGAGGATACTTTCAAGATCAAGAGTAGGATAATTTCTCTCGTGCGGTCTGAGCTGCCGGGAAGCATAGGCTATAACTCGACCATGCTGCATTAATACACAACCTATCCCGATACCAGAAGCATCACAATAAATAACATACCCATCTGACCCCTCTGGGAGAGTTAGAACCGGAGCTGTAATCAGTTTTTCCTTCAGCAACTGGAAGCTGCGTTCACAAGCATCGGTCCACTGAAATTTTGCTGCCTTCTGAGTTAGCTTCGTTAATGGTGCTGCAATAGAGGCAAAATTCTCCACAAATCTCCTGTAATATCCGGCCAATCCCAGAAAACTGCGTACCTCAGTCGGTGTCGTAGGCCTAGGCCAATTCTGTACAGCCTCGATCTTCTGTGTATCGACCTGAATACCATCTGCTCTGACAATATGCCCAAAGAATGTCACTGAGGTTAACCAGAATTCACATCTGGAGAACTTAGCATATAATTTCTGTTGCCGGAGAGTGCCAAGTACTGTCCTCAGATGATCTGAATGCTCCTCTGTTGATCGTGAATAAACCAGAATATCATCAATAAATACAATCACGAACATGTCGAGAAACGGCCTGAATACCCGATTCATCAGATCCATAAACACTGCTAGAGCATTAGTTAGCCCAAAAGACATCACCCTGAACTCATAATGCCCGTATCGGGTCCTGAAAGCAGTCTTTGGAATATCTGTCTCTCGTACCCGCACCTGGTGATAGCCCGAACGCAAATCTATCTTCGAAAAATATTTAGCACCTTGCAACTGGTCAAATAAATCATCAATCCGGGGGAGGGGATATTTATTCTTTATAGTCACCTTATTCAGCTATCGGTAATCAATGCACATCCGCAGCGACCCGTCTTTCTTTCTTACAAACAATATCGGCGCTCCGCAGGGTGACGTACTGGGTCTGATGAAGCCTTTTTCTAATAAATCTTTCAGTTGCTCCTTCAACTCTTTCAATTCTGCTGGTGCCATTCTGTAAGGAAGAATAGATATAGGCTGAGTATCTGGCAGCACATCTATCGTAAATTCTATCTCCCGTTCAGGGGGAAGACCTGGAAGTTCATCCGGAAATACATCTGGAAATTCATTAACAACCGGAACTAACTGGAGAGTAGGTGTTGCTGCTTTAGTATCATGCACACGGACCAAATGATAAATATAACCTTTCTGAACCATCTTCCTGGCCTTGAGGTATGAAATAAACTTACCTCTCGGCGATGCCGTATTTCCTGCCCATTCTATAACTGGTTCCCCTGGAAACTGAAAACGAACTACCTTTTTCTGGCAGTCAACATTAGCATAACAAGAGGCTAACCAATCCATACCCATGATAACGTCGAATTCCATCATATCTAATTCTACCAGATCGGCCTTAGTGCAACGGCCACATATAATCACAGAACAATCCTTATATACCTGCCTCGCTATAATAAAATCCCCAACCGGTGTAGCTACCTCGAACGACTCTATAGGTTCAGGTGTTATCCAAATTTTGCTAGCAACGAGGGGAGAAATATATGATAAAGTAGAACCTGGATCAATCAATGCATATACAGCTCGGGAAAAGACCAATAATGTACCTGTGACCACATTTGGCGACGTCTCCTGATCCTATCGGCTGGCCAATGCGTATATGCGGTTCGAAGGACCGCTAGAATCAAAAACCCCGCCACAGCCTCTACCGCGGCCCGCTGGTGCTGGCATACCTCGCCCCGCAGGGCACATAGCTGAAGGAGTGGAAGATGAACCAACAGCTGATCTCGTCGGCTGAGCTGCACCACCAGAACCACCCGCCAACGAACAATCTCTCATAATATGGCCCTGGCGGCCACAAGAAAAATAGGCACCCGTAGCTCTATAGCACTCTCCTGGGTGCGACCTCCCACAATAAGAACACCGGGGCATGGGTGGCCTAGACTGACTGGGACCCCTGCTCGTCTGCGAACCCGAAGCTCTGGAACTCTGGCCTGCTCCAGACTGTCCTGCACCGCCAAATCGTCTACCTTAGACTGTGTACCCCGGCCTGACTGAGGAGGATATCCACTAGACTGCTGCTGCTGAGGCTGCCTGCCTCCGAACTCTCCAGAATACCCAACTGACCTAGCCCGCTTGGGTTGCCTCCTATCACGATCTCTACCCGACTGATCCTCTCTGTGCCGGTCCTCCATCCCTTGCGCATAAGCCTGTAACCAGGCAATGTCCATATCGGTCTGCGATGCCATCGCTATACAGCTGTCAATCAAGTAGCGATCCAACCCTATCACGTACCGGCGCATCCGTTCAGCCATATCAGCTACTATGGTAGGTGCATATCTGGCAAGAGAATCAAACTCCAAGCTGTACTCTCGGACACTCCTGCCTCTCTGATGCAGCTGCAAAAATCTGTCAACTCTCGCCCGCCGTAACTCTGGGGGAAAAAAGTGGTTGAGAAAGGCGGCTACAAACTCGTCCCACACGGCTAGAGGAGCATCCTCGTCTCTGGACAGCTCCCAAGACTCGTACCAATTAATCGCCACGTCCCGCAATCTGTGTGAAGCCAGCTCGACAGACTCAGTCTCAGAAGCCCTGACCAGTCTCACTGTGCGCTGCATATGTCGAATGAAATCCTGAGGGTCCTCTTCGGGCTTAGACCCGTAGAACTCTGGGGGATTACAGGTCAAGAAATCACGGATCCTCAAAATGTCGCGTCTGTCACCATCATCACCCCCTAGCCCGCGTCTGCGAGCCTGTCCTGCTACTAATGTCGTCAATAACTGCACAGCCTCTCTCATTGGCCTATCCTCTGCCCCAGGCTGAGGAGCTGGAGGCTCGGGCGCTGGAGCCTCTGGAGCTGCTGGTGGAGCCGTCCCCTGATCTATAGTGGCCGCGGCTGCTGCTCCAGGCTCCTCCGCTGGTGGGGGTGTAGCAGAACCCTCTGACTGGGGTGCAATATCGGGCATAGTCTGAACACGAGCCCGAGTAACTCTCTGTATCTGGCTGGTCTCTCCTGCCACCGCTTTGCCCTTCTAGGCCGCCGCCGCCTTCCTCGGAGGCGTCACTGAAAACATAACAGTCGGTCAGAAAGAAATCATCCTAATAGCACAGCTCTATCGAACGATCTAAGATCCAAAGAAAGGTAACACCCTTAATGTCGTGTAGCCTCCTGTTTATAGATGTGGTGCACAACAAACCGATAAACAAGACTCTACTAGACACGGCCTGTAGACATTCCGAGGACAAACCGCTCTGATACCACTTTTGTCACGACCCAGCCCCGTGGGCCGTGACTGGTGCCCTATTTGGACACCCAAACAGACTTACGTACCAGATCGACATATCAAAGACTTATTCAACTTAACATACATTATTTATACGGATACTGATAACAGACATCATCTTAAGCGGTCACCTGTAGCAGAAATATTATACCAAAAACCGGCAGGCTTGCGGAATACACATCGCCCGAATATACATACATATACAAACATATGGGCCGTTTTGGCCATAATAGCAAACGGGACCGCTTAAGGCACAAATCACGAACATAATCGAACAAACATGACCCATGACCCACATATATGTCTACAGGCCTCTACGAACCATAACAGAAACATATGACGGGACAGGGCCCCGCCGTACCCCAAATAGTCATATACATATATACATACAGAAATATGTACAGTGGAAGATATGTACAAAAAATATGGGCTCCGGATCAAAGGGAGCACTCCGAATAGCAAAATAAGTGCCCTACACTGGCGGGTCACCAGAACGAACGTCTGTTCCTGCGGGCATGAAACGCAGCCCCCGAAGAAAGGGGGTCAGTACGAAATATGTTCTGAGTATGTAAAGCATGAAATACAGTAATCCAGATCATAACTGAAGTGAGAAGTACAGAAAATGGATACAAAATTAGTATATCAAAACCTGTGCTGAAAATATAAATAATACAAATAAAAAATCATGCATAGGGCTCAGGAACGTGGTCGCCACTCCGACGCTGGCGCCACAACACATCATACTCCAGAAGTTTTCAAATTTCCGTACAATTCCCGAACATATCGTATCATCATAACATATCACAACATCAGAACACATCATATGCCATATCACATCATAACGCCGTATACAAGCGGTACCCGGCCCTATGGCGAGGTCTCGGGAACCGTAACACATCATACTGCCGAAAATAACATAGTGCGCACGATCACAAAACCGGCCCGGGATCCGGCGAACGATATCATAGTAGTATGCACGAGCGGAGTAGTGAGGGAACCATATGCATATAAGTACATAATTAAATTTCAAAACTCGATGGACAAATATATGTACCCCTGTCTGAAAGCTCAAAATAAGTGTCGGGTCAATCAGAAGTAGTATAAGAAAGTTACAGAACCTTCTAAAACATTTCATAAGCCATTTTTGGAAAGTCAAGTAACAAACATATTAGGTAAGTTTCAAATATCAATACGGGTCAAACCAAATAGGGACTTTAGTGCCATATGTACATGTCAAAATATTTATCGAAGACTTATGTCACATCGATTTTCTTTTCGAACAATATCTAGAAATATGCCAACTAGAATCTTCGAAGTTCACATATACATATCAACCATATGGAACACTTGTAGGAATCAAGGACATTGGCCATCCTAATGGCTCTAAGAATAGAATTTTCTTTAGAATCATACATATACGTTACTTGTTCGTTTCTTAAAGGTCATGCCAAAAGAAAGAAAGGTAGGCTTTACATACCTCAATCGCTCACTAACCAAATCCCGACTCAAGTCTCGGGCTCTCCAATATCTACAATAATATTATCAATTACCAAACATTAGCTACAAGTACTTAGAAATCCAATTCTAACTAGTACTTGTCTACAGAAATTTCAGAAGCACCTCCCTGTAAATTCAACATCCCCGAGAATTTAACTCGGCCAAATTCATCAACCACCATACCAACAACCATACCATTAACATCAAGAATCAATTTAAAGTGCATTCTAATATTGGTAGCCTTTTATCTCTACGTAGCTTATCACATTCAATTTAACTACGCATTTTCAAGCCAATACCAATGCTCACATATTCATTACTAATTCAAGATCAACCAAATACAATTCAAAAGCATTTCATACAATTCTACAAAATATTCAATAATCCCACTAACACCATATTCCACTCAGAACCTCCACAAATGCGACAAGGTCACATCGTCGCATTTTCTTCTTCCAATTTCATCAACAACAACAACAATTCATACTTTAGCAATTCCATTTCCATAATTACATACAAACTATAATAAAATCACATAATTTCCTACAACAACTTACAACTAATTTTCATGCCAATCTTGAACCATTATTCTTTCATTTACATCACAAGGCTACAATCAACACAATTAACATACGAAATAAACTTTGTTCACCTTCCTCCACCAACCATACCACACGGCCACACACACACTCACACACATCCACACGGCTACACCCACAACACCCAATTTTCATATTTTTCATTCTTTTACACATACTACAACATATATGTAAGTCTTCCATAATATAAAAAGGATATAATTTTTACCTTTTCTTAAATTTTCCACTTGCCACAAAAGTAGTTTTCTCGCCTCAAAAATTATACCACGTTGAAGAGGGTCTTGAACTTAATAAGAATTCAAGAAGAAATTATACCACGTTGAAGAGCGTATCTTATGCTCGGCTCCATTACATCAACGAGTATTAATGCTTCTGCTCCATAAACCAAAGAGAAAAGAGTTTCTCCAGTATTGGTTTTGTGTGTCACTCGGTACCTTTAGTATTCCCAATTCTTCTTTTTAAATTGTTGAGTATAGTCTTATTTGTTGATTCTGCATGTTTAGTGCCGGATGGATGATATGGTGAACGCCTGATCCTTTTTATCCCGACTTTTGTCGAGAAAGCTAGTGATTTCTGATCCCATTAATTGAGTTCCGTTATCACAGCTAATTTCCTTCGGGATCTCAAATCGACATATAATGTCTTTCCGGAGAAAATTAATCACTTATGTTTGCCTAATGGTTGCGTAAGCGCCTTTTGATTTTGGGAATGGTCTCATGATGTCACGTCTCTATTTCATGAATAATCACGAGGAGATAACTGTATGGAGAAATTCTGTTGGCTTGTGTATCACCGATGCATACTTTTGACATTTTTTCGTATTGCCGAACAAATTCTTGAGTCTTTACCCATCGTACTCTAATAGTACCCATTCTTTGAATCTCGATGAAAGTTAAGATATTTGGGTCTGAACTTTTCGCATTCGGGGTTCTTTTATATTAAAAGCCCCATTAACTTGGTTGACAACTAGTTGAGAGTCACAAAATAACTTAATGTTATCCGCTCCATAGTCCAGGGCCAATTTTAGACAGACCTGCAATAATGGTCTCAAACTCTACCTCGTTGTTAGTTCCTTTTGTACATTTTATGGCTTTCCGTAAAATTTCACCGGTCGGAACCTTGAGAATTATGCTTAATCCCGAACCATTTTCATTCTATGACCCATCTGTTAACAGGGTCCAAATTTCAGAGGATGGTCCCGAAGCCGCAATGGCTTCTTTCTCAACCTCTAATGATATTTTTGAACTCAAATCGGCTATGAAATCATCTAAGATTTGTGATTTTATGGCATTTCGGGGTTGTATGTTGTATCGAACTTATGCCCATTTGGCTAACCTTCCTGACAATTCCGGCCTGCGAAGAATACTTCGGGGTGGGGGGGGGGGGGGGGGGGGAGGGGGGAATGTCATGACTACGGAAGTAGGATGGCTTTGAAAGTAATGTCTTAATTTTCTAGCAGCATGAATTAAAGCTAAGGCTAATTTTTCTAAGTGAGGATACCTAGTCTCAATGTCAACAAGTGTTTTACTGTCGTAATAAATTGGAGATTGTTTACCTTTTTCTTTACGTACGAGGACTGCGCTTACCGATACTTCTGAGATGGCGAGGTATATCAACAGCTTCTCTCCAGGTTTAGGCTTTGATAGCAATGACAGGCTTGATAAATATGTTTTTAGCTCCTGTAGTGCTTGTTTGCATTCCGGTGTCCATACAAAGTCTTGCTGCTTCTTAAGTACGGTGAAGAATTTGCGGCATCTCTCCGATGACCTGGGAATGAACCTGGACAATGCTGCTGCTCTTCCCGTTAGGTTTTGTACCTCTTTCTTGCTTTTAAGCTCATCGGGATTGAAGTGTTATTTGGATCCCACGTCGATGTATTTCCTGTTGTTTTATTGATTGGATCAACTAATCCTTCGTTGTTGACGTTTCTAATCTCATCAGTGTTACTTGGAGTAGCATCAGCAGGTGTAGCTCCTATCATTTCTGAAATGCAGAAACAAAAGAAAATACCAAAGTAATAACGCTTGCATAAACAGAGATCAAACTACAAAGCCAACTGTAGAATTCGCACAGACTGCGCCAAACTGTTTGAGTCAAAAATCGTACTTTGCCCAAATAGTTAAATTCGTATTAAAAGTTAAATAAGGTTAACTACAGTTGGTAGTAATTTGAAAAGATGGTTGAATTAACACAAGCGAGTTATTAAAGGTTGATAAAGAGTAAGTCAACAAAGAAAAAAAAGTAAACTTATGCCAACTGTGATAATAACAGTAATGGATTTCCCCTTTGCCAAGAATGAACAAGAGCTTGATGATAAGAGAATCAGAATAATAATAAGCAGAAAGTAATCAATAATAATGTATTTTCTCTCTGTCAGTCCCCTAGATATACAAATGACAGTACTATTTATAGATATCTAATCCTATTTAGTGTCTTTCCCGTTGTGTGTATGTAACGACAATCATTAATTGCTGAATCAATGATTGTCATTTGATTCCTTGATTCTGGCTGTCAGAAACTGTTTTGTCGTTACTGCATTAACTCTATTTAATGCGTAATCAAGAGGGTCTCGTATGTTGTTCCCGTTGATGTTCTCTTCGTTGACATGTCGTCAGTATCAGCTATCTCTTCGTAAATGCTGTGCTCGACATTATCATCAGATCTTTCTACGCCATTGTATTTGACTGACACGTATTAACTACATATTGGTCCATGTGTTAGGCGCAATTTTCACCCATAGACTAACGGAACTCCAAATGCACATTTAATTTAATCAGTTAAAGCCCTTACGGAATGCTGCAAAATTAGGTGACTTTTGTTTCCTAAATTATTGATTTTTCTTGAAAAAGGATCGGAACTTCTAACTAGGGGCATTTTATTAAAAGAGACTTTTGAGTTACTTATTTAAGAATTTAGGACTCAAGTTTTAAAAATTAGGTAAAAGGGACTCTATCCCCCTAAGTTTTTTTAATTTACACAAAAACCCCTAAGTTTTTTTAATTTACACAAAACCCCCTAAGTTTTTTCAATTTACACAAAAACCCAAAAATAAAAGCAAAAAAAAAAAAAAAAATTGTACGTTTTTCTCTTAAAAAATACGCAAGCAACTATTGGTTGCTTAAACAACTCCTTGTTGCTTATACAATAACTTTGTATCTCATTAAAACTAGGTAAACAACTAGTAGTTGTTTAAATAAATAAAGATTGCTTATAATAAACAACACGAAGTTGTTTAAGCAACTCATTATTGCTTATACATGAACTCAATTGAAAATTAATTGATTGATCACAAATAAAAATTAACTAATATAAAAACCTTGTTTCTTGTAAAAACTAGTCATTTGATGAGTGATTAAATCCAACTTATTAATTTTATCATCAATTAATTGACTATACTAATAGTTTAAACAAAAATTTACTGATCCAGTGATAATGGAATCAATGTTGTTTGATTATATGAATATTAGAACATCAACTTATTGACTTGATAGCAATCAAGTGAATACGTTGATGTTCAACTATTCATATAATCAAACAACATTGATTCCATTATCACTAGATTAGTAAGTTATTGTTAAACTATTGGTAGAGTCAATCAATTTTGCGATCAATTGTGATATTATTAATAAGTTGGGTTTAATCACTCATTGAACGACTCGTTTGATATTTAATTGTTATCAAGTGAATACGTTGACGTTCAAATATTCATATAATCAAACAACATTGATTCCATTATCACTAGATCAATAAGTTATTGTTAAACTATTAGTAGAGTCAATCAATTTTGCGATCAATTGTGATATTATTAATAAGTTGAGTTTAGCCACTCATTGGACGACTCGTTTGACATTTAATTGTTATCAAGTGAATACGTTGATGTTCAAATATTCATATAATCAACAACATTCATTCCATTATCACTAGATCAGTAAGTTATTGTTAAACTATTAGTAGAGTCAATCAATTTTGCGATCAATTATGATATTATTAATAAGTTGGGTTTAATAACTCATTGAACGACCCGTTTGATATTTAATTGTTATCAAGTTAATAAGTTGATGTTCTAATATTCATATAATCAAATAACATTGATTCCATTATCACTGGATCAGTAAATTTTTGTTTAAACTATTAGTATAGTCAATTAATTGATGATAAAATTAATAAGTTGGATTTAATCACTCATCAAATGACTAGTTTTTACAAGAAACAAGGTTTTTATATTAGTTAATTTTCATTTGTGATCAATCAATTAATTTCCAATTGAGTTCATGTATAAGCAATAATGAGTTGCTTAAACAACTTCGTGTTGTTTATTATAAGCAACCTTTATTTATTTAAACAACTACTAGTTGTTTACCTAGTTTTAATGAGATACAAAGTTATTGTATAAGCAACAAGGAGTTGTTTAAGCAACCAATAGTTGCTTGCGTATTTTTTAAGAGAAAAACGTACAGTTTTTTTTTTTTTTGTTGATAAAAAGTGCTTTTATTTGGGTTTTTGTGTAAATTAAAAAAACTTAGGGGGCCCTTAATTAAATGTTTATAACAAAAGAAAAGAAAAAAGAAATAGAAATCCCCTTTTATTCATTCCACTCTCAAACAACCCTTTTAGCTCATTTTCCCTTCTAACTAAGCACAATAAGAGAAAAGTTTGTTGAAAAAGATTTCACACGTTTTTTTTAGAAAATGCAGTTAATGGTTTATACTTCCTCCGGATAAAAAAAAGTGTTCACTTAGTCTTTTTTTTTTTGTCAAAAAAAGTGTTCACTTATTAAATTAAGAAAAAATTAACTTTATCTTTTCAGATTTGTCCCTATTAAGTGTTATGTGATCAAATTTCAATGCTTATTTAATTAGGGTTAGTTTAGTCAATTTATATATATTTGTTTTTTGGAATGAATAGTTTCTTAACAGATGTGTAAATGGCTAAGTGATTTTTTTTTTTTTAATCCCGAGGGAGTATTTTTTTAGAATATTCTTCACGTTAAATTTTCCAGCTCGAATTCTGACCTTTCCATGTCATTTACAAAAAGCTGGAATCGTTTTCTGCACAGCAGCAAATCGTCCTTTCTGCTTGACCTTTCTTTTTCAGAGATTATTCAGTACGTACATTCTTTGGGAAAAAAGGAAAGAGGAAAATGTACTAAAATATCTCATTGGCTCTACTATATGTGTACCCTTTATTGTATGATTAGTAGTTGTATTTCTGGGGCTACCATTACTCCATTAGTCATGACTAGAGAATAGGAGATGACGAATTTAGTCTAGCGTAAGTAAACATTAGGAAAGATTGGAAAATATATAAATCGTACATTAGCTACCTACACCGGAGAGACGGGGACCAGGAGAGAAGCAATAGTGATTAGCGCCTATTCATGATCAGAGAATTAAGAATGCAAATCGATGTTATACTTAGGATTCATGTGGTTGCACTTAATGAAGGTCTGAATTTGAATGGTTCAGACATCAGGTTATTAGGTGCATTTATTTAAATTAAGATCTAAGTATTTATTAGGTCTGAATAAGTCTTAATTATTAAGATCTTAAACTAAGTCTTAGACCCCGTTTGTTCATAGATACCAATTTTATTTTTTATTTTTTTTGGAATTTTGGAGTTGGAGTTGTGTTTGGCTATAGTTTTTGAAATTGTAATTTTTCGTGAAATGTAGTTGTAAAACAGTGAAAAAGTGATTTTTTTTTAAAAAAAACAAGTTTTTTGAGTTTTTGGTATTCCGGAATACAACTTCAAGTTGTATTCGGAATTTTCATGGCCAAACGCTGATTCCGGAAAAAAATGAAAAAAAAATTCGGAATAAAGTGAATAATTCTTATGGTAAATGGGGGCTTAATATCATTAAGAGATATTTTTGTATCGATAATTTTTACCACCAGCCCCACCCCCACCCTCCACCCAACCATCCATCCCCACCCCCACAACCCTACCCCCACTTTCCACCACCCCACCTTCACCCTCACAACAAACCCCAACTCACCCCCACCCTCGCCACCCCTACCCCCATGCCACCCACCACCCATCCATCCCCACCCTACCCCCACGCCACCCCACCACCCCTCCACCCCCCTCACACCCCAACCCTCCACCACCCCATCCTCCACCCCCACCCCAAAACTACTCACCTAGCCCTACCCACCACCACTACAAAGCATCTCCACCATTGCTAGCGCAAATAAATGTTTCATTTTTTATCAAATAATATTTTATTTTATTAAATTTGTATTTATTCTCTAATATTTAGTTACTTTTTTATCTGGATTATATATTTAATGTGTTTAAATAAATACATTATGCACATTCAGATGTTGAAAAACAAACAGTCTTAATCATTCAGTGTTTAGACCTAGAAACAACATCTTAACCATTCAGATATGTAATCAGATTCAAACGTCTTAATCTTGATGAAAACAAATGAGGCCTTAGAGGTTGTTCAAAACCAAGTTAGTTCAACTAATATCGTACATGATAGATTTAATTCTCAAATTTTATACCGAAAGAACCCAATTAATTCCTCTAGCCAACGGCCCCTTCTCTAACCCCCCCCCCCCCCCCCGCCCTTCCTCCCACCCCACAAACACATGCACACGGAGCTCCTCACTTTTCCCTCTTGGTGATTCAAACCTTACCGTGTGAGAACTCCTATAGACGCCACTATACTATAAACTTTAGTACAATCTCAGTGCACTTCAATTTGCTGAATATGGGACTTCTCCTATTGTTGTTACTATGTGAAAAGCAAAAAAAATCAAATAAAAAAAATACACCAAATAAATTAATGAAAAGGATATGGCATGCATTAAAGACACGACTTTTTCCGGACACGTCACAGGCTATGTTGTTCGGACTTTCCAAAAATGATGCCGCACCCGTGTTGGATCCTTAAAAAATGCACTACTTTGGAGGATTCGACGCGCACCCATGTCCATTTTTGAAGAATCCGAGTAACATAGGTCACAGGTAATGAGTTTCAAGAGATTAGTGCATCTGTATCATTGGACTAAAACATTAACGCCCTTGTTTCAGTTTAGCCTCGTTGTGTTTTAAAGGTTCTAGTTAAGGGGCCAATGGTACGATTCAGACTATTATTTTATAAAATTTATATCATATTTTTTTGGTTATTTCATTTTGTAGAATCAAAATTAAACTTGCTGAAACCGTCCTATCATTTCGATTTCTCTTCAGTATCGGTACGGTTCGGTATTTTGTTTTTTAAAAAGAACATCATGTTATATTCACTAGTAAAAGTTATGACACGATATCATGCATACTTCTATAGGACTTTAGCAAAAACTTCCGAGGCATTTTCTCTTTAAAAGATGATGAATCAAGAAAATATGAAAGACGAAAAGAAAAAAGATTAATCCGCCTATTTTATGATAGTGTAAAATAATGTTAAGCAAAGACAAAAAGTATAAATTAGCTCGCACGTGGGGGCGAAAATCAATCAAGATTGGACTCAGAAATTGAGTTTACTAAGATTAAAAGTATCCAAAATAAGAGAAATATAAAATCATACGAGAGAAAAGATATTTAATATTTTGTAGCTTTCTATCCAAGATCGTTGGAATACCTCGTAGTTTACAAGCTAGTTACTATTCGAGATGGTAGAACTAATTTAATTTCAATAGGAGTGGTATAATAGATTTTAGAGTTGGAACTTTAGGTGTTAATTATGTTGCTGACTTGTTGTCGTTTTCATCATCCTGAACCTAGGACGAAAATTTTATATTTAAATTTAATATATAGAATATGTTTTACACATATAAACTTATTCGGTACGGTTCGGTATTTTTTCAATTTATTTTTATAAAATTAAAAACCAACCTAATTATTCGGTACAATTATAAATTTATATAAAACCGTCGATTTTATTAAAATAAACCTATAAATTAATTCGATACGATACGATTCGGTCAGTTAAGTCGATTTTTTAAAACCATCGACACCCTAGTAAGCAATTCATAGGTAGAAGGAAAAGAATAATGCAACTTCCATGGTAAAAGTAGGATCAGCACTTGCGAGATATGCACTGGATGAGCGTGAAACGGATGAGTACAAAAAAGAGTTGCAGACAAAATAGAATAATAGATTGGGATCAGTGGCCACACAAAGGCATAAAAACGCGTCATTTTGCTGCTTTTTCAATTAGGAATAGTCTCCGCCTTATCCTCTTTCCTTGTTTTTCTTTTTGACTCTATGTTCTATTTTAGCTTTTGGGTGGCTGTCCCATTTTCTGCTATGTGTGCTTGTACAACAGCAATTGTAGGACGCATTTAAAATGGATTTCGTATATTTAACCGTGTTTAGTATTATTTTTATTTAAATTATGCATAATACATTTATATATTTATAAATAATTCAACTTCATACTCTTATTTTACCCTTAATGAAGTATCTTACAACCTAAAAAAGTCTAACATATTTTAGATCAGAAATTTTGAAAATAAATCAAAAATCTCAATATTCCTTATTATTCCCAATAATCATAAGTGATCAAATTGCAATTTATTTTTTGCATCTGCATAAAAATAATTTGAGGCATCTATGATAGATATGAGAAGATGAGCGCAAAAAGAAATTTGATCATTCAAGCAATAAATCCAAATTAATAATTGAATTAAAGAAGGCAAAAAAAAAAAAAAATCATGTGTGAGAAAGTGCAAATATACCCCTGGAATTTGTGAAAAGTTGCAAATATACTCCTACAATGGCTTTTATTTTAATAAAAAGAACTTGTTAGGAAAAATAGTATATTTGCACTATTTGTAACGACAGGGGTATATATGCATCTTTTTTTTTAACGAGGAATATACCTGTTTTAAATCGCAAAGTTAAGGGGTATTTTTTGCACCTTTTCCCTTAAAATAATATACAGCATTAACATTGAGCTTGTGCCGATCAACGTTTTATTTATCTATATTCTTTTATCTACATCATCCCAAAAGATTGATCAATAATTAGTTCTGTACCTTTTGGTATGAGTTGAACCTCAAACTACTGATTGAAAGTAGGGAAGTCTCACCAATTGAACCACTTCCTTGCTGATATTTCCAACTCTTTTTTCTTTGTCCTTTAGGATTGGGTTTCAAATCAATACCCTACCAAATACCAATAGTGGATAGCCATCAATTTATACACGAAATTTTAAAAGAAGTAGAGTGCTACATCTTAGAATTTGAACTTTTAATGTACGGGTTATTTTTTAATCTCCTTTGCTGCTTCAATAAAACTTTCCTCGTGTAAAGCTCACGATTTAACTGTTCATATAAAATCAACAAAATTCGTTCACTCCTATTTGTGGAAGCACAATTTTTCAACGAAAGAGATACAATTGAACTCTCTTAATTATCTCCCTTTCTCCACCACTGCCTATTAACTCAACTAATTTAAATTCAATGTAAGTAAGTTCATTAAGGAATGCAAAGTGCTCCCTGTCAAGATTCTTAATTATTAGTTTCCAAAGGTCGATTACAGACCTTTAGCTTAGGGTAAATTTGACGTATGCACGATTTTTCGTAAGCACACAGTGTCAGTGCTTAAAAAACCAAGAAAACAAATAAATAGTTGCAATAAAGCGATGATATTTTCTATATTTACACTCAATATTTTCATTTTGATTATTATTTATATATACATATATGTAATAAAGAAAATGACGAAGCGATGTTTCGTAGTAATACCACTTGGGCTGAAAGTACCCAACTATTCTACACAACTCTTTGTGGTTAGATGTTCCTAACAACTGTGTAAATAGGTGCATGCTTTTAGTAGAATGCTCAGAGGCCACAACAGCCAACAGGGCCCATTTTCAACCCACCATTACAAATTTACAATTGGTGTTGGGTGATGCAAAATCATCTATAGGCAGTTCGTTGTCTTTCAGACCCATTCAAATTTTATATTTTTTTTTATAGTAGGCCAAATCCATCGACAGACACCTGATCGTCTACTTCTTTCACCTAAACATCTCAATTAACTTTTGTTTCATTTAGACATCTGAGATAAGGTTCGACTGTGTCATTTAGACACTTTTTAAACAATTAGCCAAATATGTGAAATGTGCGTAATACACTCGCCGATGACGTGGGAAAATGACAAATTAAGTTAGGACGTATGGCGTTTGATCAAATAATAATATTAAAATAAATTTTGAGAAAAAAATAATATTTCAAAAAAGAGAAAAATACCCTATCCCTGCCCCCACGCCCCATAGTCGTCTTCTCCTTCGTACCCCTCCTTTTCCATTGTCGTTTTCGGCCACCCTCCCCACCACAAACATCATTTTTTCATTGCTCCAATGACCCATCTTTTTCTCCGTACGAATATTTTCGTACAGAGCACGTAATCTGAATGAGAAATGAATTGATAGCATTGAATTAATCAATCCGAGAATGTTAAGAACAAAATCAGTTATCCATTTGTTTTTTTTTAAGAATCCAAATGAAGCAAATGTTAACTGTATGCATAAAACTACCACTGCACCCACTTTTTCATTTTCCAAAGTTATTAGACAACTTCATTGCATTCTGAGGTGGTGAACAATGTCATTTAAATTCAATCTGACCCTTTTTCTTTTGGGAATTATTATCTGATATAGTGTTTTCCATTGATACGTTTTTCAAAAGTTGTTGAAATTAGAAGTGTTTTATCCTATTTTGGTGAATATTAAGAACAAAATCAATTATCCATTTGTTTTTTTTTTTTTAAGAATCCAAATGAAGCAAATGATGAAACAGAATTTTGGTAGATTGATTATTAGGTGTAGCAGTTGTGGTGGTGGAAATGGCAGCAATAGCGGTAACAGATTTGAGTCGAAAAATCCGACCTCCATTAAAGGAGTAAGCTTGGTGATGGTAGAGAAAAAGAATGAAGAAGAAGAAGAAATAAAAAGAAAAAAAAACTGTTTTTTGGGGCTCTTCACGCGCCTGTTCACTCAAGTTGCCAGATCAGCAAAAAATGTCTAAGTGACATAGTTGAACTTTAACTGAAGTGTCTAAATGAAACAAAGACCACTTTAGGTGTTCAAGTGAAAGAAGTGAATGACCACATATGTCTATCGATGAGTTTAACCTTTATAGAAGAGCCCGTTCTTTCCGGGATCGATATGTCAGTTTTCTGATAATCAATTCATATCCGAGGGTAGTATTGTCTTCAAGCACAATCGTCCATTAGTTTGGTAACCATTTTTTCTACTATATAGAAGAGCGAAGTTAGAAACGACCAAGGACAATTATGTAATTTTACTCAATCCAAGTCTCTATCAAAGTGCAGGCTATTGAATTTCCAAATTAACATGTGTGCGTGTCATCATATTGGGTACATTTCTAAAAATTTGGGTCCCGATTGTGGGCCCTATTTAGTACCATTCAAATTCAAGACCATTCAAATTCTTTTTTCTTTCTTTTTAAAATTAACGTGATATCTAAGCTAATTACTTGTTCTATACTTCTATTTTGCTACTTTGAATTAAAGTAAACCAATGGATTAATTATAAATTTAAACAGAAAATATATTTGAACGATGTGTCGTTTAGACATTTGAATTTAATTTATATATTATGAACTAATAAAAGTTTGATTTATTTTCCAATACCAAATTAAAATTTGATAAACTAATAAGTGTGCTTTGGGTCCAATTTATAACAATGACAAAAAAAAAAATTACATTTTAAAATTAATCAAATCAAAATTTAATCTCTTGTAATAGACTGCTTGCATTATTTTTCAAATTAGTTCATAATTCTTAATACTAATATTGTTTTGTCTCAAATAAGAAAGGGAAAAGAATTTCTTTTTATGCAAATTATCTCTTTTAAAATATTAATGAATTCTATGTAATATTATATTGGAAAATTTTGAGTTTTCATAAGCTTTATGTTCAGAGCCAAACATAACAATTTTCCATTTTACTATTTGGGACAAGAAATTATTTATTTTAATTGATTTGATATATATCTATAAATCGTAAACAAAGAAAACTTCAGTAAAAGAATTTAAAACTAAATCTTGATAGCATAGTCTAAAATACGCTTATGATTATGTAATATTTTTCATTACAATGACATAAATGATACAAATACTTTATTATGCATCATTTTATTATGAATGAAGTATTGAAATAAATATTGTATCATGCTAACATTCTTTTTTACTATCTGTTAAGATAAATTACACACTTAGTTTAAGCTTTTCAGGATAATAACATATAATAATTCAAACTCGTGAAATTATAGATTCAACTTATGAGCAAGAAATTGGAAGGAATGACCTTTAGGCATAAAAAATCAACCTCGTGAATTTATATTATTATATTATACAATGGTAAAAAGAAATTTGAATGCTAGATTCATAGTACTTTATATTTTATATGTATAAAAAAAGAATTTTGTCATAATTAATACTATGCTTATATCAAGCATGTTTCAATTGAGGTTGATGAGTAAATGAGGTGACTTTTTTTTTAAGTAGTTAACTTATTTACATAATAGGCATTTGAAAATACGTATATAAAATTTATCGAAATTTAAGTTTGAAGTATCTAGTAGGAATAATTTATCATGTGTTCAAGTGTTTAATTGAAAAAGACATATACTTAAATGTCTAAATAAAATTTGTTGGCAAGTTTGAGAAAATGTCAATGTATTAAGGCCTAATACTAACAATACTTGACAAAATTGTAGGATTAAATTACTTTATTACTTTAATTGATATGGAGTATGAAATTTCAAAAAAGTCACATCGGGCCCAGGCGAGCACGGGCTTCAGATTATCTAGTATTAATAGATGAGGTGAATTTACCATGTTATTAGGCCAATACAGCTAAGCTCTTTCAATTTTAACAAACACAACTTTCTTTCAATATTGGAATATATATACCTCATCCGTTTTAATTTATGTGGCATTTTTTAAATTTTTGGAATTAAATTTTTAAGTTTTGATTGTAAGTTCTGACATGAAATTTTAAGTTCTTTTGAAACAAAATCTACATATATTTGAAAACTACGTAAAAAGTACTATGAGTAACAATAATGGACAATTCAAAATATTTAAAAGACACTTTGACTAACATTTAAAGATGTATTTTTTCACTAAAGTGATGAGAAAAATTGCAACCTATAATACTTTTTGTGTAGTTTTCAAATAATTAAATTTTAATAAATTCGGAAGTTTGAGAAGGCCACTACCTTTTTGAGTAATTTAATTAACTTTTAAAGCATGTTTAAGGAAATTCTTTGATCAATCAACAAAAAAGATCTCCACGTGTGTTGTGATAAGAAATGCTAGAATGATCGATCGAAATTTTCCCCAATCGGATATTGGTCAAAATAAGATAATGAATTTTCTTAGTAAACAATAGTTAATTCTTCACTAATCTTTTGTAGATGGACAAAAAAGATTAACTAAAATTTCAAATTTCCTCTACGTAATTAACCCGAAATAGCTGGTTATTATCATTATTGGTAGGGGTATCAATGGTACGGTTCGGACGGTTATTTTATAAAATTTATACCATACCAATTTTTCGGTTATTTCACTTTGTAGAACCAAAATTAGACTTTCGAAACCGTCCCATCATCTCGGTTTTTCTTGGGTATCGGTACAGTTCGATTATTATTTTTTTTTTTTTAAAATAAAGCAACATCATGTCATATTCACTAGTAAAAGTTAAAGACACGATATCATGCATACTTCAATAGAACTTTGGCTAAAGTTCTAGACATTTTTACAGTTTAAAAGGTGATGAATCAAGAAAGACATGAAAGACGACGAGAATAAAGATTGATCCCACTAATTTACGGTAGTGCTCCTTCGGGGGCCGGGGCCTTTGGCTCAGGATCAGGTGAGGGCGCTGGAGGAAGGGGCTTCAAGTGGACTGATTTATTTGGTGATTTATTTGGAAGCATTTCCCCTCATAATTCCGAAGCCAGTGCCAACCAACCGGCCCCGGACTCTCCCAAGAAAGTATAATTCATTAATTTTGGCATCTCAATCGTGCCACCAATGCCGGTGGAAGAACCTCTAATTTTTCACTCATTATTTTATGGGTAAAGCTTTATGGTAGTTACATGTGCGTTTTAACCTTAGTTTTACCCGAAATTTAAGACATAACCTAAATTCATTAAAATGAATTTCAAGAATCAATTTAGTTCCTATACATATTTTATGCTCAAAAAGATTAATTCTTAGTTAACCAAAAAAAAAAACAAGAGGCTTTAAAGACATTCTATCTTGATTGATCACACTCCCTTTTTTTGAACACTACATGACACCATGTAATAATTCTTATTTTCTATTTGTAAGCACATATATGAGCTTACTAAAGAAACAAAATTTTGGAGGTTTAAAATAAATAGTGAATAGAATATAAAGAGGAACATATGACATGGACTGTTTAAATGTAAAGTAAAACCTAATCAATGCTTTAGTTAAAAAAGGAATGTTTGTCCAAAGTTACCTAAATTAATGTGTAAGGACAAATAATGTAAAAAGGTACTCCTCCAGTTCATGTTTAAAAGTGTTTTAGCTTGAACACATCCCTTAGGAAATCACTCATCGTTAAAAAGTAAGAAGTGTTTTCACTAATTATTCAGGTTCTTGATTATGTTAAAATTCACTATCTAAATGAGGGTAAATTTGAAAAAAAATACCTTCTTTATTATGTAAAATATTATTTATTTTGGACTAAATATAAAAGTTAAAAACACCACATACTCTAAGTAAAAATTCACTATCTAAATAAGGGTAAATTTGAAAAAAAAAATACATTCTTTATTATGTAAATATTATTTATTTTGGACTAAATATAAAAGTTAAAACACCACATACTCTAAGTAAACTTATACCTGAGTAGATGAAATATAAGACTGCAGCAAATTTGTGAAGGATTAGAATTGTTTTTAAACTTTTAACTGTAATTCTAAAATTGTTGATTATAAAAATTATGCTATTTTTAGATTATTAGAAATAGAAATTTGAGCTTGCTATTGCCTCTACTGTCATACAATTTAAGAGAAGGCCTTAAAAGATAACACGCTGTGAGAAATCCTCATCTATTATGGTATGATTTTGATTGCATCTCATCTCTAATTTGTCAGTTATGACTTATATAGAAAGGCATGTAAAGTGGTCTTATTTATAAAAATATACAAAGTAATTGAAGTAATAAGATGAAAAACAAGGGCAATATATAATTACAGAAGTGGAATAGGACGTGGGACCCACTGCAAGAAGAGATCCTTTTAAAAGTTTCACAATACGATAATTATAAAATTCCATCGGCTAGTCTTCATAAATAAATGAGCACAATGTAAGAAATAGTCAAATTACAACAGGTCACGTGTAAAGGTTGGAAGGCCTACTAGGTCCCTATGAGGACGACAAAAGGGAGCTATCCTCCCTTGTATATATAGTTAATAATGATGATATTGATGATGATGAAAATAATAACAATGGTATTATAAATAGACGACGACCAAGCATTTAAAGTTCGAACCTACCATTGACTACATATTATCCAGGACATATATCCTAGCTGTTAGGGCCAGCTAGAGGGCCAAGCTACTAAAGCGGGGGCTTTAGGCTTCAAAATTTTGGGGCTTCATTTTTTTTTTTCATTCGGTATTCGGTATTTATATTAAATTTTTCGATTAATTTGATTTCGAAACACGCAAGACCGGTTAAAGAGGGAAGCATTCCTAGCAAGATTGTTTTGTTCTGAAGCTCAAATCCAAGACTTCTAGTTAAGGAGGATGAGGCCTAATTTTTATCTACAACAGATTTTAGGTTAATTTTTTAAAAAAAAAATATTGAGCAGAAAAAATAAAGTCTTCCGTTAAAATTAATTTTAGGCCACCGTTCTTATTGAGCCGCCCCTGCTAGCTGTGTGCGGAAACTTTAAATCTCATTTTCTCACTTGTCTGGACTATGTCATGCTGGTAATGAAGTGATATGTCATGCTGGTAATGAGGCGACACCTAATATATTAATGCTAGGTATACCTGCAGTATAACGAACACAAAAGGGATAACATATGTTACCTCTTAAGTTGTCCCGAAATACAACTATATATACCCTGAAACAAGGCAAAATACATCAAATCAACTCTAAACTATACTCAAAATATCGATGTCACACTTAAACTATACCAGTGACCTAATACACACTCGAACATCTTAAAAGTGAATTACTTTACTCCCTGAGCTGTTGATGTGGCACAAAACATCAAAATAAAAATTAAAAAGCGCGTTTTGAGTATAATTTTTCATTTTTTTTAATTTAAAGATTTAATATTTTTAACCCCACCCCACTCCACCCTCACCCGCCCCTTTCCTCTTCATTTCCTCCCACCCCACACTTCTTCTTCATCACCCCTCCCCCTCCCCCCCCCCCCCCCGGTCCCTTTCTTCTTCCCCATCCCCATGCCTTTTCTTCTTCACTACTGCCCCCTAACCCCAACTCCACCCCACCTCCTTCTCTTCTCCTATATGCCCCCCGACCCCCCTCTTCCTCATCTTCTTCCATGCCCCCTCCCTCCGTCACTGCCGCCCCCGACCCCCTCTTTCTCATCTTCCCCTTTTCCTCCACACCCCTCGGTCACTGCTGCCCTCCACGTTACCCCACTCCCTCTTCTCCTCCACCTTCATGCCACCCCCACCCCGACGCCCACCTCCACCCCACCGAAAAAATTAAATTGAGGAACAATGAAGAAATTGCACGAACTGCCCTTCAAATGGATTGGATAATTTTTCTTCATTGTTGTTAAACAATGAAGAAATTGCACGAACTACCTTCAAATGGATTGGATAATTTTACTTCATTGTTGTTAAACAATGAAGAAATTGCACGAACTGCCCTTCAAATGGAGTGGATAATTTTTCTTCATTGTTGTTAAACAATGAAGAAATTGCACGAACTGCCCTTCAAATGGAGTGGATAATTTTTCTTCAAGTGGATAATTGAATCTAATAGTGGTAGTGGGATGAATTTGGTGGTGGGTGATTATATCCATGGTGGTTGAGTGGTTGCATTTTTAATGAATGTGAAGAAGAAGCAATTACACATTACTTGCTTGAATCTTGGTGTTATAAATGTATGAGGGGTAAAGTGTATTCTAGAGGGGGTAAATT
This sequence comes from Lycium barbarum, assembly GCF_019175385.1. Classification (NCBI taxonomy): domain Eukaryota; kingdom Viridiplantae; phylum Streptophyta; class Magnoliopsida; order Solanales; family Solanaceae; genus Lycium; species Lycium barbarum. Next base: position 138,984,860 of record NC_083337.1, read on the forward strand.
ACACATTACTTGCTTGAATCTTGGTGTTCCATTTTGTAAGGGGATACTGACGCAGAAGAAATAAAATCAATAAAGGTCATGTAATGGTAAGGGGGGATGGAGGAGAGGGGGGATGGGGGAGGAGGGGAGAGGAAAAAAATATAAAATTAAAAATTAGAAGATTTTTTGACGTGGCGCTGATGTGGGGAGAGAGTGTGTACACTCTCCCCTAGTGCAACTGGTCATATTATATGAGGGAGTAAAAAATATCACTTTTTCATATATTAGGTGTGTAATGAGTCGCCAGGATAGTTTAAGTGTGATATCGACATTTTGGGTATAGTTTAGGAGTGTTTTGATGTATTTTGCCATGAAACAAAAAGGATAATGTTCTTAAATTTCTTATGTATGGATACCAAAAGTGTGTATATTACTAATTGGTTTATTCGAATTAATATTATCATGAGCAAAACGAGAATCTAACAATAAATGAGTGTTTACCGACGTACAATTCATTTTAGAAAAGTTGCAAATTAATAATCATAGAAAAGGAAATGAAGTCTAAAGGTTTTGAAAACTTGACGGTAATTTTTTTTATTCCAACTCTGAACATCTAATTAATTTAAACTTGACCATAATAGGAAATTTACAAAGTTTAACTCAATCAGAAATGCAGTCGTATGGGGAGGTAAAAGCGCATCCGGGCTCGGTCATGAAACCGGTACTCGATATGATCACGGGGTGTGTGCAGCTGTCCTCCATTACTCAACCAACTTGGGTCACGTCTACAGGCCTCGATCAGAGTGTAGCAGCAGAAAGGCACGTTGTGCTGCAGTCTTGTCACATCACAAGAACGATAGGGTTGAAAAGTCCAAAGTTGATATATATGGTAGCTTAGCAAAGAAAGAACTGGAATTTATTCTCATTACTTATATCTTATACCCTTGATAATGGTGAGGACTTTTTATGAGGAACGAACACGGAAATAATATTTTTCTCTCTTTTAGCTATTTAAATCTTAATTTATTCCTTGCTATTTGTTAAAACATATATCACGATCCAAGTTACTCCGGATCGGGCTCACACGAAAAGTTCTCGGGATTGGATAAGACTCAATTGTCTTCAAACCCTAGAAAAATAAATCTCTAACTGACTTTTTGGTTAAGCTCCATTTCGCCGGAAAACAGTTTAGCGCCGTCTGTGGGGATAGACAGTTGTGGTTTTGTCCCGACCTGAAGCAGAAAACCTTGAAAAGCCTAATCGGGTCTGGAATTGATATATCAAAAAGAAAAAAAAATGCACTTGACCATGTTTGACACGACTAGTAGCACGTCGAGGAGCAGTGCTCGACGGGGACGAGAAACCCACAAGGCTCGCAACTGGGAAACCAGTGATGCTTTTCCTGGGAAATCAACCCGGGATTAGGGAAACAAATAGAAATGAAAGAAGTAGTGCCGCCCCCGGTAGGGGGTCCGCAACGAGATCCATTCTCAGAAGACAACCCTAACAATTCGGCTGAAAGAAGGGAGAGGCATCCCCGAGGATGCTATTTCGGAAAAAGAAGGAGGCGCCCTCATCCTATGGTAGAAGGGATGTACAAATTGGAAGTCAACCTGGTGGAAATTTTGGAGTCGAACAGCGCCATGATGGAACGCATGGAAATAATCACGAAATATCGTGGCTAGGGGAACACCAATAACATGCCCTGTGGATAACCCGAAAGTCATAAAAGCACCTGGGACTCTCAAGATGATTACGGAACAGCTAGAGCTGGGGGAAACCGAGCGGAGTAGAGACCCATCAAGAATCACCAAACTAGAAAAAGAACTCCACGACCGGATGAGTCGGATACCCGAGGCTCCTTCTGTCCTAAAGGGAGCTGGAGTGAGGCTATACGGAAAGATTCCGTATAAACAGAGTGCGGCTCCCGCGCTCATTCCAAAGAAGTTTAAAATGCCAGACATACCCAAATACGAATGCCCCCTCCCCTGCCAGGCAAAGGAATCCAAGAGATTGGTACGAACCATACATAACCCGCCTCTTCCCGAGATGCGACGCAGGAACCAGAAAACCACGATACAATCAGGACCAACCCAGGAAGGTGAGAGAGATGCCAGCGAGAAGGCCATCAAATGATTTGGGCCTCCCAAGCGTGGCGTAGTACAATTTCAACGTGGAAGATGTTGAACTGGTTATGGCCATGAAAAAAATGAAGAAGTCTAGGTTTCTGGTAGCAACCCGGTCCAACCCAAACAGACATGATGTGGAGTTATGGTGTGAGTTCCACACCCTTCCAGGGCACTCAACCAAATATTGCAAACACCTGCGTTATAAGGTAGCAGACTTACTACGAAAAAGGCACCTGAAAGTGTACTTAAATAATCAATCCAAGGATATTCGGGAAAAAAATACCGGGACTCCTCACGGATAGCAGATGCCCTCTGGCAAAATAAACTCGATCTTCAAGGGAAGAACCTTGGGGATAATAGCACGAGATTCTCACGAAAAGGGGAAAGAAACCATCCGGAGGATCGCGTTACATTTGAAGCAGCGGAGGGAAGGAACGTCGATGGTCCGCAAGCCTATGCACTGGTAATATCCCTTCAAATTTCTAATTTTAACATTAAGCATGTGCTTTTCAATCCAGGTAGCGATGTGAATGTGGTACAACTCCGAGTTCTCAAAGACATGCAATTGATGGAGCAAGTGATTTTAGTTAGCAAAATCCTGTCCGGATTCAACTTGTTGAGTGAGACCATACGAGGGTAGATCGAGCTGGTCACACATATGCAGGGGGTCTCAGGTAAGGCCTTGTTTGACGTCTTTGGCGGAGACATGCCTTATAATCTTGTGATACGAAGACCATGGTTACATAGTATGAAAGCGGTCCTCTACTTTCCACCGAGTCATGAAATTCCCTACCCCTTGGGGGATAACTGAAGTTCGGGGGGACCCAGAGCCTGGTTAAGGAAGCGCTGCACCTGGGATTGTCGAGAGCAACCGTGAAGATGACGACTGCTAGAAATTACAGAATGCCGACCTCAGGGCCCAGCCTGCGGTCTAACATGAAGAAGCAGTAATTACAGGGCTTGAATTGGCTCGGGGCTTAGAGGTCGACAGAGTGGAGTTACAAAGTGATTCTCAGCTAATCATAAATCAGATCCATGGAGAGTATGTGGCCAAAGACGAGCGAATGCAGGTATACCTGAGTAGAGTTGTGATTTTGTTGTCTCGCTTCCAGCAATGGAAAGCTACCCAAATCCCTCAAAAGATAAATGCGCAAGCCGACGCCCTGAAAAATCTAGGGTCTGCAACCGAAACCTTTGAGGTAGGGCCGAATTCCATAGTCCACCTGTTACATTCCATACTGGATCCGGGCCTGCATGAGATAAATGCCATCAGCATGACATGGGATCGGTGGAACGAAATCGTGAACTACCTACAAGATTGGACACTCCCCGAAGATGCCAAGGCCGCGCGAGCTGTAAGAACCAATGCTGCACGGTATTACATGGATAGAGGGGAGTTGTATCGAATGTCGTAACTCGGCCCGTTCGCTAAATGCCTGGGGCCTATGGAATCAGAATACGTGATGAGAGAAATAGATGAGGGAAGCTGCGGGAATCATTTCGGGTCCGAATTATTGGTTAGGAAGATAATAAGGGCTGGGCACTACTGGTCATGAATGGACGAGGATGCCAAAGACTTTGTTAAAAAATGTGACAAGTGTCAGCGACATTCTCCTATGATACATCGGCACACAAAACTGCTCTATTTGGTAACGGACCCATGGCCCTTCCTTAAGTGGGGGATGGATATCGTAGGGACGATGCCGAGGGCAGCAGGAGATGTTTAATTCTTTTTGGTAATGAAGAATTATTTCCCAAAGTGGATGGAGGTGAAGGCATACAAAAAGATCCGAAAAAAGGAGGTGATGGATTTCATCCGGGATCATATCATATGCAGGTTCGGGGTGCTAAGGGACATCACGTGTGATAATAGTCTTCAGTTCGTAGGGGCAAAGATCTTCGAGTTCCTAGAGGGTTTGAAGATCAAGCGTAGTGCCTCTTCCCCGTACCACCCGTGCGCGAACGGTCAGGCTGAATCCACCAGCAAGATCTTGGTGCAGAACATCAAGAAAAAGATAGAAGATGACAAAGGAAGGTGGCTAAAGGAATTGCCTGGAATGTTATGGGCATATAGGACCACGGCCAAGGCCAGCACCGGGGAAACTCCGTTCTTTCTGGTATATGGGTCGGAAGCTCTGATACCCACAGAAATTGGAGAGCCAAGCATCAGATACACCCGGAGAAGTCTAATAAGGAAGAAATGACAATTAGTCTGGACTTGTTAGAAGAACGCAGGGAGATGGCAATCATAAGAATGGTGGCGCAAAAGCAGATGGTGGAAAGATATTTTAACAGAAAGAGGAACTTGAGGCATTTTAAGGTTGGGGATTACGTCCTACAGAAGGTCACTTTCACAACTCGAGATGTCAATGCTGGCAAGCTGGGGCCTAATTGGAAAGGCCCATATCAGATAGTGGGAATCGCAGTGAAATGATCCTATCGAATCAAGGACAAACACAGGAAGGAGTTGAAAAATAGCTGGTACATTAGCCACCTCAAACGATTTTATCTCTAGAAAAGGCCTCAGGTATGTTTTTGGAATAAATATTTTGAGCTAACTTGCTCCATCTCCTCGACAAGGGCTACCCCTAGGAGGACACGTCATGATCAAACCTTGGATGTACACAACCCTCTTTTCCTTGACCGTGGTTTTGTCCCAAATTGGTTTTACCGGTAAGGTTTTTAATAAGGCAACTTCTCAGAAGCGCATCGTATCTGGCCAAGGGTGGGATCTTTGGAAAATCTCTTGATCGTTGAATACCCGACACTGGGGTCTACCACGCTTACTTTTCTGTTTGTATATCTCGCAAAAACTCTGTAAAGCCTTAAAATGGTTGTTGTATAGGGATGGCCAGTTTCTCCCAGGATACATAGCGGAATAAACACTCCCACTTATTTTTTGATTGTTGTCATAAAAAATGATATGTAAAAAAAAAAAAAAGAAAAAAAAAGAAGGGCCTCAAGCCGCACTCGAAAGCCACACGACCCATAAAATCGCTTCCAACACATGACATGGTTATAGAGCCTCAGAGCGTGTATGTTTCATGAACCTTTGTGCCATTAAATAGGGTCGAGACGTCTTCCCCATCAGCACTGAAAATTGAGGGCCCTCCTTCATGGCGAATTGGATAATTAGATCCACAATATCGCGAAAGAATTTCCGTAAGTAACATTCTAGGATTGGGTCAAGTATGTTAACCTCAAACACAAAACGCAGATGTAACTCGAGCGTACACTGGTCAGCGTATCTCGACTTAAACAACATAGGCTAGAATATTAGCATAGTTTCGATAGACGGGCATTGCGGTTACACCTGACGGTTAAGTGCAAAAAAAAAGTCAACAGATCATTTTATGATCACCAGTGTTGTAAAAACTAAGCACACGTCGAAGCGCAGAAACAAAAACTTAAGGATAGGAACAACCTAATAATTATCATTAAACGAGGAGCAAGGAAACCGCGCAGGTTCGTACAAAAGATACTTAAAGGCATCCCGAAAAAACGATTGGAGTATGAGGTTTCAGAACCAAAGTTGAAAGGGCATGCAGGCCTTAAGATGTCCATCAAACCCAAACGGCGCGCAGGCCTGATTGAAACAAAAATACTACAAAAGGACACGCAGGCCCGCCACTAACGTCCGCAAATTATAAGCTAGTTATCTTGCCAAGGCATGCTAAAGAAGGCCTCCAACTCAATGTCCAGAGGCCCAAGACTTACAAAGCTAAGCCGGGGATGGATTGGCCTCTTCCTCGCTTGAGGAGTTGGTGGAAGAATTGGAGGCAGGGAACGTTTCGTCGCGAAGATCATCTATGTCCACCTCAGCTGCACCCAAATCCACCTCCGCATCCATTAAGGCCGAGGAGACATCAATTCGTCCCTCTTCAACACCTTGCAAAACCTCATGCCGGCTGCGAAAAATAGTATGATCCCGAAGCAAGGTGTCCCGCCGCTGTTCAGACTCTCGATGAAGTGAAAAGCGCTGGTTTCGAGTCTTGAGCCGAACGCGGGAAGTTTCTAGGACTCGTACCTATCTCCGAGCTGCATCGGCCTCTGCCCGATCCAACATTTCCCAGGGCTTGCTTGGTCTCTTTCCATTGAAGCTCCAAAGAGGTCTTCAGGGATTGAAAGCCTCTACTTTCTGTCCGGAGCTAGGCGATATCGTCTCAGAGGTATCGTTCTGGTCTAACAGCTTCTCTGCATCGCTAGAGGAGGAAGGAAGCGAGCCCTTAAGAAGCTCGAGGTCGGAATGTCCCTAAAAAAGCCAAATGAATAAGGTATGTACATGCGTTTGATATGTAAGTAATGGATAAAATGAAAAGCGGTTCATTTTACCTGAAGGAAAATACCCACAAGTTGAATCAAGAAAGCTTCCAAGACAGGGCCCCGATTAGTGGTAAGAGTAGGTAGAATGAAGGATCCAATACCTACGCTCCCGGTGATGCCTTCATTAGCTTCTGACCCTGCCATGGCCTCGCTGGAAGGGATCCTCGCTCCTTCGGCCTTGCCGGCTCCATCGCCGTCTCCCCTTGCGTGGGTAGTGCAATACACTTCCTCCTTTACTGTACCATACGAACTACGCTGACTTGATTCCCGTGGCGGGATACGTTGGCAACCTACATAGGGTTCGGTTGCATTATAACAGAAAATCCAAAATCCATGTACAAGGAGAACTACGCATGGCCTGATTCTCGGTGGGATTCGCAGACTATCAACATACGGACAGTCGTATTTAGGTAGAAATCCAACAAACCTTTTACCATTTACATAACGGAACTACGCTGACCTGATTCCCTCGGTGGGATACGTAGGCAATCCATATCGGGTTAGGTCCCTTTATTAGAAAATCTCAAGCCGTATTTACCTACAGAACTACGCTGACCTGATTCCCTTGGTAGGATACGTAGGCGATCCACATCGGGTTCGGTCCCTTTATTAAAATCTCAAACCATACTTGTGTACCTTACGAACTACGTTCTGACCTGATTCCCTTGGCGGGATACGTAGGCAACCTATATAAGGTTCGGTCACACCATAACATAGGTTTAGTATACCCTTCGAAGTCAAAACTGGGGCAGATTTTGAAAGGATATAGACAAGAGAATGGTTGGACATCGACAAGATTAAGGCTACCAAACAGGAAATATTATAGAAAAATAACGTTTCAATTGTTTTAGAAGTGTCGCAATCTAAAGTTGGCAGATATATTTTACAACTTACATACATATATATTTACATATATATCTTTCCTTACATACATATACTCATGTATATATCTTTCCTTATACATACATACCTTTCAAATGAAATACTTTCTTTCAATTGTTTCACTACTGTTCATCTACCGAGGCTTGAACGGAGATCACAAGATCCAAATAAGCAAGACGAATGGAGCGCCAACAACGTCAAGCTTCGAGTCAACACGAATTAACTTCCCCCTCCCAAACTAAGAATTTTTCTTTGAGTGCAGGAACCTAAAACCGCAAGATCAACAGTCAAGCCTATTAATCATGGCCGAAAAGCATCATTTGGCTCATTATGGCCTCGCCTCAAAAGCCAAACGACTTTATTTCCAACTTTATCTTTAATTTTATTTTTTATCACAATAACTTTATGACTTTATTAACAAATATACCTGTTTTGTAGGTTGTCGAGATTGAAGATGAATTAAATCAGGATTACGTGTCATTAGTTTGGCCTGTCACGATACCGTTAACATCATCATCCAAACGGCTATGCTATCACTTTATGCCATACTTTATCAATTATTTTATCATTCACTTTACCTACTTTAACCACTTTACCCTGAACTTTATAGGAATCAACATTAAGTCTCCGAAGACAACCGGAGGCATCATTTGGCTATTCAGCCTCTTCCGCATTAGCCAAACGGCTACACCATCACTTTACTTTACCAATTACTTTATCATTTACTTTACCAACTTTAACGACTTTATCCTAAACTTTGCAGGGATTATCATTAAGTCTCCGAAGACAACCGGGGGCATCATTCGGCTATACAGCCTCATATGCATAAGCCAGACGGCTACACTATGACTTTACTCTCTACTTCATCATTCACTTTACCAACTTTAACGACTTTACCCTGAACTTTACAGGAATTATCATTAAGTCTCCGAAGACAACCGGAGACATCATCCACTTTACGACTTTACCCTGAACTTTACAAGAATTTTCATTAAGTCTCCGAAGACAACCAGAGATATCATATGGCTATACAACCTCATTTTCATAAGCCAGACGGCTACACTCTTACTTCACTTTCTACTTCATCAATTACCTTATCATTCACTTTAATAACTTTAACTTAATTTCGCAGATATCATCGAGTCCCCGAAACAACCGGAGACATAGTTTGGCTGTAGGGCCTCATCAGCATATCATTTACCATCAAGTCCCCGAAAGCAACCGGAGACATTATATGGCTACACGACCTCATCTACACAAGCCAAACGGCTACACTTTTACTTTACTCTCTATTTTATTACTTTACTTTATCATCCACTTTACCTACTTTAATGACTTTACCTTAAATTCCACAGACATCATTTATCATCAAGTCCCGGAAGACAGCCGGAGGCCTTATTACTATCATTAAAATCTCCAAATACAACTGGAGATATTATTACATCTTCAGCATAAACATCACGCATTCATTAAAGTCCCTGAAGACAACCAGAGACAACATTTGGACACACGACCTCACTATAAGCCACACGGCTTCATATTCATTCTCACACTTATATTTATTATCATTTTACATTCTTAATAAGATTTACATGTTCAAATTTACCCCAGACTTTATTACTGATTTTGACATGAATTTTAGTTTTTGACAGAAAGTACGACCCACATACAGAGACACAGCACAACGTGGAACTTTATCTTACGCAGTGAACTGGGGTGAACATGCTGAAGAGGATTATCAAACTCACAAGCAAAGGTCACGGATCTACTCTCGAACCCGACTCCGCCTACGTTCACAAACACGTGATACGTAGGTTAATTTCTCCTTCATATCCACCGCTAAAACTCTACTCAATCAACTCCTTTCACAATCTTGCAAGCCTTTTCTATATCCAGTCTCACCATAATTCAACACTGGGGCAAAAAGCGTAGCGTCAGGATCGACCCGCTTCTTTCAAACTTCATACAGCTTGATTTTCACAAAACCCGAGATATGTAGGCAACTCGAGATTGGGTTCGGCCATAATTCTTTCCATCCCATAATATTTTCCACCAATTCTCCTAAACGTATTTCTCAAAGTTCTTCCAAGTTCATATTTATTGGTCAGAACAAAATTGGCCACTACGTCAACTTCTTCGCCCGAAAACTCTTACATCGTCTCCAGTCGAAGAGGGGCATCTGTTGACACCCAATTTCGTCCCTCCTTTACTCCTATTTTTTATTTCTGCGGGCTTCTAAATTTATTAGTGAGCTAAACATTTTTCACTATTAATATTGTTATTTTCATTTTTTACTATTACTAGCATCACTTTATCACAAATTTCAAAAGGGGTTCGTCATCACTTTATTTTCGTTAAATTAATTATACTTTATCAAGTCCTTTATTTTCTACATATTAATCACTAATTATCATAGTCTATATTGTACTAGTTATTAAATTAGAAGCTCAAAAAATAATTAAATAGAGGAGGAAAAGGGCCAAATTCGGATTTCACCCAGCCCACACTTTAAACCCATTAAAACAAATCAGCTCACCATTACTCCACTTACCCGACCAGCCCATTACCCTTTAAAACAAATCAGCCCATGTCCTAATAACTAGCCCAACTCCCGACCAGCCCTACCCACTTACCCGGACCAGCCCACCATCTGTTGACCCGATCCAGCCCAACATCTACCCGACCCGGCCCGTCTCTTTCATATTTTGTTCAACCTAAACCTAACAGAACCAAGGCCGCACCTCTCTTTTCGTCTCTCTCTCATCTCTTTCTCTTTTGGACAAAGCTCCATTTTTCTTCAACAATGGCAGGTTGGAAATGTTCCATTTTCGTGCAACGCTGCTGATCCCCTGTCCTCTTCTCCTTCTCTCTTATCCCTCTCTCGTCACCCCTTCACTCGTCCCTTTCCTCTTTCAGCAAGAAGCCAAATTTCCACAGCCATGGCAGAAAAACAGATACTATTTCCGTATATCCAATAAACGTCTCCCTCACCTCTTTCCTTTTCCAACAATGATTCATTTTGCCTCGACGATGGCAGATCTTTGTCACGCCATTTTCGTGTAAATACTTTCCCTTCTTGTCTTCAACGTTCGGGTCAACATAAACGACCAAAAACGCCTCTGAAATTTCTGAAAAGGAGCAGCTTTAAGGATTCGAATTTTGATTTTCAAATGGCGAATTCAAGCTCAAAACCCCGCCCAAATTGAAACCCTAGATTTGGATTTGATACCTATAAATACATCTCTAAGTCTTCAGTGAAAGGGAGGTTTTTTTTTTAACAACCGACTCTACCACATTCAACATTTCGATATTTCCGATTATTACTCAAAATCTTGGATTTGTTGAAATTGAGTTCTTTTTCGGGTCTCAAAAGCAGTAGCCGTATATTACTCTAAATCACTATATTCTCATACAATCGAATTTTGGGTTCAATCGGAGCACCCTCTGTTCGTCGTGTTCGAATAGATTCGAGGCCTCTACAGCCTAGTTCGCTGCACCCGCAAGAGGTAAATCCAATCCCTTTGTTTGTTTCTTTATTTCGCTTGAGGTTGTGGTAAAAAATGGAACATACGAAATGATGACAGTGCAATATGATTGCTGTTTTTAGTCTGTTTTAGAACCTTATTCTTTGCCCTGTTTGAATTATGTTTGTCGAAGTGTTTTAAGGAAGCCCTGCGTATGCGATTTGTGTTCTCGGATGTTGTAAAATCGTATTCGCTTGTTTAGATTCAAGGTCATATTTTCTAGTTGTACATCGTCTAAATTATGAGTATTCGACAAATGCTCGTGAGCATTTCATAGATTCCAAAACATTTGCCTTGCGTGTTAGGAGACCAATTTACGTTCTGTTTGCGCATCTGCTGATGAAACCCATGCTCTCTCTGTTATATAGTGGAATAGTCTGAATCTGTATTAAAGTTTTGTTAACCTTAACTTGGTTTAGTTTCTTGTGGAATATGTATTTTTATGAGTTAGAAACGAGGTGTTAAACTTTCTCTAGAAGTTAAATCCCTGGTCTGCCAATAAAATTCAGTATGTTAGTTTGATACAAAGTATTACAGAGGGGTAAAATCACTGGTTCATGTGTTATTTTGAGATTAATCAGTTATGAACATATTTTCTAAAATGTCTTTTTTGTGTGTCCAAATACCTGTAATCTGCAAGTTACCTGAAGACGATAGAACATGTTAGTGAAGATAACAATGCTAAGAAAGAAATTTTGTGTGTCTATCTGTGATCAATGATGACGATGCTCTATTTTTTTTTTTTAATTCCAGCTCTAAGATTTTTGACTAGTGAAGGAATTCTCATAAACATAGGGGATTTGTGTGAAGTACTTGATTAATATGCTTAATTCTTTTCTTCAATTGAATCCCCCAGTGATTACTTTTAATCGCTAAAATCTGATCATTTGGTATGTGTAATTTTACCTTGTATCTATCTGCCTTGGTGGATGTTGTTTAATCAATGCAAGTTTGATTTGCTAATTGCAATTTGGTTCTGCACTGATAAAAAAAAAAAACAGATTTAGCTACTGGTTGTTCCATGTGGTAAGGAAATATACTAGAAACTAAACAGATCATAATGACAAAAACTATGCCTTGATCCTGCTATATCCTCTTCAAGTGTGAATTGACAAATATGTGATCAATACATAAGATTCTAGACTGCTAGCATGTGCTGAATACATGCATAAAATGGAACAGAATATAGTAGTTAGGTATCAGATTGATTTTTCTTTTTCGTTGCAACATTCTGCCTGTTATTGATGTACCCACTTTAATTTATATTATGCATGTTTAGCCTTGTTTGTTGATTGCATAATAATCTTTTCTTTCTTTTTGTGCATGACCATCGCTTACGAGTCCGAGAGACTCGTCTTCTTCCGCATTCGGTGTTAGGCTAAAAGCCCAACATAATATTCTCGGGTCATCTTCCCTCAGTCCTGTCCGTAGCAAAGAAAATAGAAAACAAATTCTGGGCTAAAGCCCAATAACAAAGCAGATCGTAGCAGCAAAAAAAAAATGGGCTGAGCCATTCCCAACAGCAACCCAAAATGGGCTGAGCCCATCTCATTACGTTTTTTACACCTTTATTTTACTTTATTGCATTTAACTTGTATTGTTTTGACTAACACTTCATCTTACTCTTGTTTCTACTTAGCTTAGACGAATTATAGGAGAATTAGCATAGATAGTGTTAGAAATAACGGATAGTTAATTTAGAAGGAAACTAATAATTAATGCCATAAGTTTCATCTTTTCTATTTATGTTTAAACTATTTATAGTATTTACAATATTTATTTTCATTAGAATAATTGATTTTTCAAAATAGTATGACTACATATTTTGAGTTAAAAGAATCAAGATTCACTCTAACTATCCTAGAAATTTGAAACTTCATAAATTTTACACTAACGTTAGTTTATTTTGAGAAATAAAAGGCAAACTAATTCTGTGGATAACTTCTTCACTTTAGCTCTTTTTTTTCAACACTTGAAACATGTATTTGAACAACCTTTACATAATCTATATTGAACTAATAGTCTCTCTCTATAAAACCTTTAAACTTTACCGATATTAATCTCACAAACAACTGTTTAAATTTGTTGGTCAACATAACTTATTTTCTCCAATATTGATAAAACGTTACATATCCCGCGTTCTTTCAGTTTATAACTAAACTCTTTTATGTATATTATTATTTCTTACAAGTCCTATTTTAAATAGCATTCTTATATATCTATCTATAACTTTAGCAATACTTACAAAGCTATTTTCTTTTCTATAATATTGTACTTATACTTAGCCTAATTAATTGTAAGTCCGGTCGGTTAACCATTATTAATGAAATTTATAGGATGCTTAATACCTTCCCTCTATATTAGTTGAACCCTTGCCTAGAATCTTAAGTTTCGTAGACCTTAAAACAGAGTTAACTTTAAAAATAACTTTAATGAACTTTAGGTGCCCTAATTCACCATAAATAATTAGGTGGCGACTCCTAACTTTAATTAACCCCGGAATTACCGGAATGTTGTAAACTATTTTGACTTCGGTTAAAATAGGGTATAACACCCATCACCCACTTAAAGTAATCTGGTAGGGGTACAGGGACAATCGGAGCGGCTACAAAGAAAATGAAAAGCAGAGTCATACGAGCCACAAAAAATGATAAGGAGAAAGTACAAGGAGATAAGGAAGCGGAAACTCATTAGCGTCGTTCCATTGCTCCGGGAGACGATCGCAAGCAGGGTTGTGGAGATGGCTGGTACGGATCATCACGAATCAATCACGCCATCCTTGGTCATGATCATCCTCGACACTGGTGATGAGACCTCGAGAGCCTTGAAACACAGAGCTTATTATCCCTTTGCAGAGAACCCGAGGGAAATATAGGTGGATCAGATGATCCAGGGTAAACGGGAGGTTAGCCAAAATTGCCAGGTACTGCAGGGATCGAACTTTTCTCCAAATTTGGAGGTCCAATTGCCCCAGGCAAATGCCATACCGACAACAGAAGGCCTCAATAACTTCATGAATCAGGAGGCCGAACCCGGTGGTAAAAGGGTAAGTATAGATCATAGACATACCTGGGGCGTGCTGGGTAATCCTAGCATTAGTAGAAGGAGAGAACACGACAACTTCAGGCCCCCAACGACAATCGATGCGGACTTGGGGGACGATAGAGTCATCGATTAGAGAAGTGATGCCTTCTATGGGTTCATGCTGCAGAATGATGCGAAAGTCCCCCTTAAAATTGAAATTAGAGGGAACGATGATGCCGAGGAACCCAGATCTATCGTTTAGGTAAGTGGGGACGACGTAAGTTTGCGGCGGACATCGATCACCGAGGTTGCGCCCAACTGTTCGCTCATGCTGGCAAGCGTAAGGTCAAGAGATGAAGATGTGGATGTTGATGTGGATGACGAAGACATTGTTAAAAGGGTCCGGAATCGAATTTGCACAAAGAAGGGAAAAATGGGAGTCAAGATGGAGAAATTCAAATGGGATTATTTGTTTAAATAGCCGAACAGGAGAAATCATTCGGCTCGAAAAGCGAAGCGACGTGCCCTGTCAGTGAATGTTATTCTTTATCTTTGAACAAGCGTCGTCGAATGATGCTTAGTTGCATTGGAAATTAATGTATCAAAGCGTTTGATCGCGGGAAAAGAGGTAACGCTTCATTTCTTAAGATGAGTTTTGAATATGCGCAGGCTCTTCCACTTCCCGGGCTCATGATATGACGAGCTCGAAAAGTGGGGGACTATCTGTATGGGGGTGGTAAAGGCGCATCCCGGCTTGGTCATGAAACCGAGTACTCGATAGGACCACGAGGTGTGTGCAGCGGTCCTCCACTCCCACCAACTCGGGTCACGTCTGCAGGTCTCGATCAGAGTGTGACAGCAGAAAGGCACGTTGTGCTGCAGTCTTGTCACATTACACAAACGTTAGGGTTGAAAAGTCCAAAGTTTGTATATATGGTAGCTTAGCAAAGAAGGAACTGGGATTTATTCTCATTACTTATATCTTAGCTCTTACCCTTTGTAATGGTGAGGACTTCTTTCTGAGGAACGAATATGGAAACAATATTTTTCTCTTTTGAGCTATTTCAGTCTTAATTTATTCCTTGTTATTTGTTAAAACATATGTCACGACCCTAGTTACTCCGGACTGGGCTCATACGAAGAGTTCTCGGGGTTGGATACGGCTCACTTGTCTTCAAACCCTAGAAAAATAAATTTCTAACTGATTTTTAGGTTAAACCCGATTTCGCCGGAAAACAGTTGGGTCAAGTTCGGATTTCAGTAATATTTTGACCACTATTGTCCCGTTAAATCTATTATATTATACTCCTTTATCAACCGTGTATGGAATTTTAAAACAGAAAAAGAGGAGAGCATTATCCGTATCATCACCGTCAGCAGAGCTTGAAAACATTAAATTAAAGTAGGGCACGCTACTTTTCCAGTTAACTAACACAGACATGCGCTTAAATATATATAATCATGAATTGAATAATCTCAAACATCTATTTACTAATGAATATTATCCAAATACTTGAAAAGCCAGCAACGAACTGATAATAAAACTGATTGAGCAACAAAGAACCCAAGCATGTGGTTCGCGTCCCCCACCACTTGCCCCATTTAATTGATTTATAATTGTTAGCTATGCTCAGCTTTCAGTGTTATCACTGGAGCTTATAATGGAGTCTATTAGTTTTGTGGGTCCATTCCAATTTCTTTATATGTCAAATCTTTCAAACAGGTCTTATTTTTTTGTAAGAGATATGAAATTAAAATACAAGATATATTCTGATAGCTTTCCTAAATGCATGCGTTTATAGGCACACATTATATGTTTGCTGATTGTAAATGTTTTAAGGTAGTTTCCTATCATCTCGTCTACGTGCGGTGCTAGATGAGGAGTTTGATGATTTTCAAGCCTGAAGTAATCACAATCCACTAAAAAAAAATGGGTAATTTGCGGAGGTTGAAAGTTGCAATTCACTGAGGTTTTAGCCTCCGCTGATTGCTAAAAAAAGCTAAAACCTCCGCGAATTACAACTTTCAACCTTCACAAACTATCCATTTTTTTTTTGTAGTGATCTTGCATTGAAAGGTCAAAGAATAGAATTTAGAAGAAAATTGACGAATGCAAGGAACTAATTATGAAAAAAGACCCTCCTTTAGCTTAGTTCAACCAAAGTTATTTTGACTGCAATTAGAGGATTTTATCAAGAAAATATGAGCTATTGGACAAAGTGCTACGGTTTAAGGCTTTACTTACACCAAAAATATTCTAGGGGCATCACAGAGTGATGTTTATTCTTATAATAACTTCCTACAATGCAAGGTAATTAATTATATTTTTATAACAATTTTTTTTTTTGGTTCAATTGAAAATTCCTGCCAATTAGTGTAATTTTTCATGAGTAATTGTTGATTCCCTTTAAGTAAGATCTTAGTACCGATTTTAGTTTTAAAAACTTTATTTTCGACTAAAGCAATTGTTACAAAACTATTAAAATCATTCCATAAGCAATATAAACATTTTGAGACAGAATTAAGACTTCACCTTAAAACAAGACTCAAGCTAGAAGAGAATCTTTACCGAGTTCCACCCAAGTTAAGGCTTTCTCAAGGAGAAGAGACCAAGATTTGTGAATCTTTCCCTTTAATTTTTGCTCGCTTAGTTGTTTTAGCTTTGTCTCTTATTTATATCTTTGGTGACTTGAACTTCATTAAGAAGTAGACTTCTATATTATATTGGAAGATTTATGGATCTTGATGTGTTTTATAAATTAAAGTTTAATCTTTCATACGCTACCCGGCCATAAGTTTGTATGTTTCCCACATTAGCACTAAGCTTTAGCTTTACAAAATATTTGTTGAAGAGAGTGACCTTAGCTTCCGTTAATGGTTGTTTGTGAACATGAGTTTGCATTAATGGATATACACTAAATTAAGTCGAAAGATTCTTAATAGTCTTAAACATAAAACTATAAACGTATTTGCCTAAACTATCATTTGTCTCTTCATTAAAAGATTCACTTAATTAATCCTCCATTAGTTGGAGCAATAATGATACTTAGAAACAAGTTTAGTTTTGACAAAACAAGTACTCCAATAGACGGGAGGTAACATGTTTCCTTTCTTGAACTCCAGTTTTCATCATTTTAGTGTTTAAGTTATATACCTAAAGAAATTAATATTGCTTGCCAACTTTTTAATGAAAAGGTTAGGTTGGTGTTTTTAGCTTGTCCCTGGAGAAAACTTAAAAGGGTAACACTTAAAAAAAATAAAAATAAAAATAAAAAATAGCGACCGACAAATGTCGTAGCTAAATAACAAATTCGTGGCTAATTTCATTCCCCCCTCCCCCCGTGTATAACACCTGCAATTCTCTTTAGCCAATTACGAAAAGAAGCCTACGAAGCGCTAATTAAGTGCACACCATATTGTTACGTGTAAGATCTACAAACTTGTCTAAACATGAACATTTTATTTTTCCCTCGTATCATGAATTTGTTAAGGCCTATATGTAAAGCATGAATGTGTTGTGAACGAGTCCGGAGCCTAAAGGGTATAAAAATACACGGTTTTTACCAAAAGGGATATCCAAAAATTTATATACCAAAAGGGGTATATCGTGGGCTGATCCACGATATACCCCAAAGTTTTTCACGAAAAAAAAATAAAAAAAAAATTGAACGCATAACGTGGATCAGTCCACGTTATACAATATATTTTGTATAACGTGGACCAGTCCACGTTTTACAAACATATTTAGTAAAATGTGGACCAGTCCACGTTTTACAAATATATTTAGTAAAACGTGGACTGATCCACGTTTTACCAATAACGTTTTTTTTTTTTTTTTTTCGAGCACTAAAAATTTAGTAAACTTTTTTTTTTGTAACACTTAGTGTGTTTTTTCATACTTTGATCAATAATTAATCGTGCGTGAAGACTCCGAATCGTCAATATTTTATATAGAACATGATATTTTTTTCTGCGTACAATAATGTAGGCTCAATACATCAAGGATATGTAGACGTTCGGATCGTCATTTTAGGGGTTGAAAAGGTGCCCGAAGTAAGTTTTGTTTGAAAAAACTTAGTGTTTTTTCATACTTTGACCAATGATTAGTCGTGTGTGAAGACTCCGAAACGTCAATATTTTATATAGAACTTGATATTTTTTCTGCGTACAATAATGTAGGCTCAATACATCAAGGATACGTAGACGTTCGGATAATCATTTTAGCGGTTGAAAAGGTACCCGAAGTAAGTTTTGTTTAAGGTTTAAGTGTTTTGTTTTTTAAGGTTTTGATTTAAGCGTGTTATTTTTTAATCACGACAAAACATTATTTTGAATATAAATATAATTCTAAAAAATATAGGGAGAAAAACTAGTTGTAAAGTGGTCAAACTTTAGATGGTCATAACTTTGCGCTCGGACGTCCTTTTTATGCGTTTTTTTTTTAACTTGCGTATGTTTTCGAGATCTACGCGGAGCCGATTTTTGAAATAACACCTTTTATCCCATTCAATTTCAATTTTCTCCCAAATTGTCCTGAAATTTTCAGTTTTATTTACTTATAAGATGATGATACGCAATATATTTCAACGTAAAAATCCCGGGATAATGTAGCTGTGAATGTCAATTTCACTTCTGCGGTTTCAATTTTTGAAAATAAAGCTGACTAATTTTCTCGACATATAAAGTTGACTAAAATAACCGTACAGTCAAACACTAAGTTTTTTCAAACAAAACTTACTTCGGGTACCTTTTCAACCGCTAAAATGATTATCCGAACGTCTACGTATCCTTGATGTATTGAGCCTACATTATTGTACGCAGAAAAAATATCTAGTTCTATATGAAATATTGACGTTTCGGAGTCTTCACACACGACTAATCATTGGTCAAAGTATGAAAAAACACTAAGTTTTTTCAAACAAAACTTACTTCGGGCACCTTTTCAACCCCTAAAATGACGATCCGAACGTCTACATATCCTTGATGTATTGAGCCTACATTATTGTACGCAGAAAAAAATATCATGTTCTATATAAAATATTGACGTTTCGGAGTCTTCACGCACGATTAATTATTGATCAAAGTATGAAAAAACACACTAAGTGTTACAAAAGAAAAAGTTTACTAAATTTTTAGTGCTCAAAAAAAAAAAAAAAAAAAAACGTTATTGGTAAAACGTGGATCAGTCCACGTTTTACTAAATATATTTGTAAAACGTGGACTGGTCCACGTTTTACTAAATATGTTTGTAAAACGTGGACTGGTCCACGTTATACAAAATATATTGTATAACGTGGTCCACGTTATGCGTTCAATTTTTTTTTTTTTTAATTTTTCGTGAAAAACTTTGGGGTATATCGTGGATCAGCCCACGATATACCCCTTTTGGTATATAAATTTTTGGACATCCCCTTTTGGTAAAAACCGTGTATTTTTATACCCTTTAGGCTCCGGACTCGTTGTGAACTGTTGGGAACTGAACATTCGAATAGTCGATTTCCTTTTTGCTGCTAATCTATCTTTTATTGTAGCATTTCCTAATTTCAACGTACTTGCATAGTTGCAGGGATCCTTCTAATAAATTTACCTTCGTCTCGGTGTTTGATATCAAATGAATAACTCCAAGACATGTTTTTATATATACATTTATCATTTAATAAATAATTAAGTGATTTAATTTGTATCTCACTAGGTAATTGTCAATGGCTAAGGTTAAATTAATTAATTTGATATTAACATTTGAGGTGAGTAAGTATTTATTGATTTTGTACCTACATATATCATTATTTGGATTTGGGTCAATTTTGTTTTTTTTTTAAAAAAAAAAAAAACTGTACTCGATAGTTATATCAAATCGACAAATAGAAAAAATTTGTCTTGCATATATACATTTTCACAAGTTAAACTGATAAAGTAAATAGTATCGCATACTAAACAATACTTTTTTTTTTTTTTGACATTCGTTTATGTCAATGAGCTTTAGGTTCAAGTTCAACTTTGCGGATTTGACTCCCCTCCAATAGCCAATCCCTCCATTTCCTCCGGTTGTGGGTTAAATTTATTACACGTACAACCATAAAAATTGGATGGTTCAGATTTGCCATTCATGTATGGCGGCTTCTCTTTCTTACGACAAGCCATTAGGTCTGCCACAGCCTACAAAGCTAGCTGCCTCCTACCTATATAAATTTCACCTTTTTCTCTTTACTTCACATTTTCTTTCTATCTTTAGTTAGTATTTTGGCTGTAAAGGAGTAAGTGATACTATCGTTTTCCCAAAAGAAGCAATGCGCTTTTAATACACTTTTATTATGTTGTTTAAACTACATATTATATGATTAGATCACCTTCGCCACAAAGATATGTGCCTCAAGAAAAGCCACCTCTTTCCTTAACAAATGCAGAATTTAGATTCAAAAGATTAGATAAAAGACTTGAAAGACATTTAAAAGTTGGGAAAGATCTCATCATCATATTCAACAAGTGAAATTGTTTAAATACGCATTACAAGTGAGCGTCTACAGCAAACTAAGTTGACTCATCATAACTAATCTTTTATAGTCCATTAAACAATTATCACTGTATATCGAAATCTGAAAATATAAGCACCGACTTTTTTTATTTGCTTAATAACTATTAATCCCTCCGTCCCATAATGAGTGTCACTTTAATAAAAAACACACATATTAAGAAATCAATAGTGTAAATGTGCAATGTGAAGTTTACTAAATTACTCTTATATAATAAAAATAAATTATTTTTTCCTTTTGATTAGAACATGCACAAGTAGTAATCCTTTTGACATTAGGAACCTAACAATACCAAGCTACTATGTGATTTTTTCAATCATCCTTTAGATGTTACTTTAACTTGTTATTTTTTATCTAATGGTAGAGTTGAAAAAGACTAGTCAATTTATGTCTTAATTTCTTAAAATAACACTTATTATGAAATAATTTTTTTTAACTAATTAAGATGACACTTGATATGAAATGGAGCGAATACAATATACTCAGCAAAGTTAAAAAAGATTCTAGCAGTCCTATGAGGTGGGACATTATGTTTTATTTTCCTCGGGGGTAGGGTGGTTAATTATACAATCAAACTTTGTGGAAGAATAATCGAGAGCAGCATGAAAATATCAACTTCACATCATTTTTTGGAGCCTATATATGCTTCTAGAAAGTATTATTACTAATAAGTGAATTCATTTTCCTTTTTCAATCTAGTGTTAAAGAGTAAGGCACCCTCTTTAAGTTTAACTTATAGACATTCATTTCGTTCTATTCGACCACTAAATGATGATTTTAAAAATGTAATAGCAGTACTTATTTTATCCTCTATATTATTGATCCCTTCCTTTCTACAAATTTTAAATACTATAAGAATAAGAGGTCGAAAATTTCAGAAGATACTCAAAAGAAAAAAACAAATTAATTAAGAGAGACAGTGGAACTAAGCCATGTTCAAGCACATTCTACTACTCCATCTAGTTCTACTACTCCCAAAATTGTCTTAATCCATCTAATCTGAAATGACCCTTTTCTTGTAACAATTCATCTCATCTGGCCCCACTTCTTAATCCATATAATCTCCGTGCAAAAACTCCATCACCAAAATTTGAACAAACTTATCCAAAAGTATTTACCAGCAATTGGGTAAATATAATGTACAAGTTGTTGTGCATTTAACTACTATAACAAATGGATGACCCTCACCAGTCACCAAACTCCAGCGTGAATATTCTTGCTTCAAATTAAATACCACTACTACTAACAAATTAAAGTATTACCAGCAATTGGGTAGCACAAGCTGTTGTACATTTAACATAATGCACACCGGATTGATCAAAGAATACAACAAAAAGAAGTCAAGTAGAGATACTATCCGAGTCTACCACTATCCTCCATTCACTGCTCCTGTAAGTCGAGGACAGCTAATTCTCCTCTTGATATTGACCTCACACCAACCTTGCCCTTTTTCCCAACATTGGCACTTACATTCCTAGGGGTGGGAGGAGACCCTTTATTTTTACCTCAAAACACACGTTCACTTAATTAAGGGCAGATTATACCCGTTCAGCTGAATATTGAACCAAATATTTTATACGAAATATAAATATATATTCTATGTGAAAAGTTATTAAATTTCAATCAATGTCAAAATTTAGTAACAGTTATTTAAGTGATAAAAATCTAAAATTAAAACCATTAAATTATATTTCGAATTTGCTTATCCACCATTACACAAGGGCAGAATTATATACTATATTTAGTACAAGCTAGGACGAATCCAATAACTTTCTTTAAATCCTATATTTATATTAAAAAAATCAATATATATATATATAAAAAAAGATTTAATTATGAATTTAATAACTAAATGAACTAATTCAATGATAAATTTGGAATTTCTAAACTTTAAATCCTGACGCTATCCTATCCTTACATAGTTCCACCGCCCTACTATATATGTATGAATTTCCTCAGTCTATCCAACACTCAAGTCTTTTAACTCTACTTTCTTCTTTTGTCACTCACAACAAAGAAAACACTATTCTTGCCCGGCCTCCATGCTCCATTAGTTCACTCTACTTATTGTCGACAACTGCATTTCCCTTCTTATTGTACTACTAGAAAATTAAAACCCAAAATGGAATATGGCAGGCTTGGAAAACCCAAGCCTAAAGATCTCTCACGCCGAGAAATACTCCCAAAATATGAAGAGAATGTCACCTCTAGGCCCAATCAATGGTCCAAACTTAAAATCCTACTCATTATCTCCACCATTCTTATACTTGCATCAGCAATCTCCGCCACAGTTTTGGTTACAGTCCGAAATAAAACGGGCGCCCGTACAGTGCGACACTTAAAGCCTAGCAAGGCAATATCAAGAACATGTAGTCGTACTCGTTTCAAAACACTATGTTTAAACTCATTACATGAATTCCCCGAAGCACTCTCCGCCTCCAACGCCGACCTGGTTCACATTTCCATCAATGTGACGCTCCAACGCTTCGGCAAAGCATTTTACATGGCTTCCGAAATTAGTACCCTTGACATGAACACGCGTACAAGGTCCGCTTACGAGGATTGCCTTGAGCTGTTAGAAGATTCAGTTTACCTCCTATCCCGTTCCTTAACCTCCGTGTCCCCTGGCGGGAACAATCACGACGTGCAGACGTGGCTAAGCGCCGCCCTCACAAATCAGGACACGTGTGCGGAAGGTTTCGCTGATGTCAGCGGGATCGTCAAGGACCAAATGATGGCAAACATAAAGGACTTGTCTCAATTGGTTAGTAATTGCTTAGCCATTTACTCCGCCGCGAACGGTAACGATGATTTCGCTGGGGTGCCAATACACGATCGACGGCGTAGATTAATGGGATCATATGATCGTGATCGTGTTAGTACTGTTGTGTCGGTGAAAAATCATGAGGATTTTCCGAAATGGTTGTCACGTAAAGACCGAATGTTACTAGACGCGCCAGTGTCGGTAATTAAAGCAGATATAATCGTGTCAAAAGATGGTAACGGGACGTTTAAGACAATAGCAGAGGCAATTAAGAAGGTCCCAAATTACAATTCTCGAAGGATAATAATTTACGTCAAGGAAGGAAGGTAAAAAATTACTAAATTATTTTACCTTTACGCTTTCACTACTTCTTTAATCAAAGGGTACTTTATCTTTTTGTCCTTGTTTTCATCCCACGTGATAGATTCAGTACTCCGTACGTACTTATAGCATTGGCCTTCTCATTTCTTTGTGGTAATGACTGCTGTTATTGAGTAGTTCAATTTTCCTCAACATGCTATTCTATTAGCTCAAGTGTTATCGAATTGATTCCCCTCCCCCTCCCCGAATTGGACTTAAAATCGTTTAATTGACATTTTTAGAAGGGTATTTTATTAGAGGTCGTTTGTTTGTAGCATATCTTAGTATTAATAATGCAGGAATTAAATATGGAGGTATTAGTGGTTTAATTATACATGGTTTAGTTATTCTATTTCCTATCCTACATTTTTAGAAGGGTATTTAATTTAGAGGTCGTTTGTTTGTAGCATAACTTAGTTTTAATAATGCAGGGATTAAATATGGAGGTATTAGTGGTTTAATTATACATGGTTTATCAGTTATTCCATTTCTATTCTTCATAAAATAAGACGTAGATTCCCTCGTAATTTTATTATACATGTATTAGTTATATATGAGGGATTCTAAATTGCTAACCAAACCATATATGGTGTATTGAATTTTATACATAGCAAAACAATGCTATCAAACATGGTACAAGTTATGCAAAATTTAATACATGAATAAATTGTCTCCTAACACAACAACCAAACAACCCCATAATGCAAAATTTGAAATTTCATGGCTCAATTGACCTGTAATCTGATTTTTTCTGCATGTAAATTGACAGGTATGAAGAAGATAACCTGAAAATAGGGAGGAAAAAGACGAATGTCATGTTCATAGGTGACGGTAAGGGCAAGACGTTGATATCAGGTGGCAAAAGTATATCACAGAATCTGACGACATTCCATACCGCGTCTTTCGGTACAGACCAAACCTTTTTATTTATTCGCTTTGACTACATGTTTTAAAATAGCCGTGATATATACTTCAGTCGTTAATTTGTACGTACCTTAATTATTACATGTCAATTTTGTATGTACCTTGACTATATTACATGTGGAATGATGTTTGTTTGAAAATATAAGCATTAGTGTCTCGTTGCTAGGCTGGTGCCTCTTGTTACTCTATTTATGTTTTATGTTTTCTGGTGTGTGGTGGAAATTGGTGGAAAATTGCACTTGGCCTTATCATTGAATTCGTAATTAAGTCTCTTACGCCTCCTCACGTGGTTAGTCGTCACTTGTATGCTACCCTCCAAACATCTTAGTCTAATTCTTTTCTCTTTTTAGCTGGTATAGAAAAAAAATTCTGATCCCAATTAGTCTATTATTCTGTCAAAGCATATGTTAGATACATTATTACAAAAGGTGGAGGCACGAATAGTGGTGTTTTACCAATTATGGGAAGTGGTGGTGTTTCACATAGATGGTAACATTAGTCCCAAGACATAGGATGTTAGCCCCACAATTTTTGTTTTCAACAAAATTGTGAAAAATTATTGAGAATATAATATATAACTTCCTCCATTTATTTTTATTTGTCCACTATATTAAAAATTGATTTTCAATTTTACTTGTCCACTTTGGCATATCAAGAGAATTTTTTTTATTTTTTTCCTGTTTGTCCTTAGCATTAATTACTCATTCCAAATCATTTAAGTCTGTACACTAATATTATGGGTATTATGGTAAAATATGCACTTCATTTATTATTACCGAATGTGCAAAGTTGATTGTGTGGACACGTAAAAGTGAACGGAGTAAGTATTACAATAAAATTACAAATATTTGATCCTTATCCATGGCATGATTGGCTTTTTCATCCATAATCTGGAGAGCAGCACTAAGGATAGTGAGATGACCTTACTAATATGGTAGGCTCATTTTGAAAGAGATAATCACATGTTAGGAGGTGGGGTCATTAATACTCACGGCCCTCTAAAATTAATGTCACTTGACTGTCTTTCTTAATCACATGACTTATAAATTTTTTATTCGTCACCTCCTGCATGTAACCCCAAGACTATACTATTTACTACTTTAACCCATCATAGTCTGTTACCACTCACCACCTCTGTAACATTGGACCATGTCATTTTAACTAAAGGTTCATGGCCTAACCGTGCAACTTTATTGATCTACAGCGGCAACTGGAGCTGGTTTCATTGCAAGGGACATAACATTTGAAAATTCGGCAGGACCAAGCAAGCATCAAGCAGTTGCTCTTCGCGTTGGCGCTGATCATGCTGTGATCTATCGTTGCAACATCATCGGATACCAAGACACTCTCTACGTGCACTCCCAGCGCCAATTCTATCGCGAGTGTGACATTTATGGGACAGTTGATTTCATCTTCGGTAATGCAGCAGTGGTCCTCCAAAAATGCAGCATTTATGCTCGAAAGCCTATGGACTTTCAAAAGAACACCATCACTGCTCAAAACAGGAAAGATCCTAATCAAAACACTGGCATTTCAATCCACAATTGCAAAATCGTAGCTGCATCCGACCTCGAGGCATCTAAAGGGAGCTTCCCCACATATCTAGGACGACCATGGAAGTTGTACTCGCGAACCGTTGTCATGTTATCTTACTTGGGTGATCATATACACCCGCATGGTTGGTTAGAGTGGAATGCTACATTCGCGCTTGATACGTTGTATTATGGGGAGTATATGAATTATGGTCCAGGAGCAGCATTAGGACAACGGGTGACTTGGCCTGGATATCGTGTGATCAATTCCACGGAAGAGGCCAGCAAATTCACCGTAGCTCAGTTCATTTTCGGATCATCGTGGTTGCCTTCAACAGGGGTGGCTTTCTTAGCAGGGTTGAATACCTAAAATTAATGGTTATAATGAACATACTCCAATATGGAGTTTTATGTATTTGTGCAGTGGTATATGAATAACATATATATGTACCATTAATAGTATTCACTTCAAGTTACAATAATTAGGCCTCTAAATTGTATTTGCTCCATTATTGGTGATCTGACTGAAGAAATATTCCAAATTTCAGCTTTCAATTGTTTAGTAAGTGCATGTAATCTGTTTTTCTTTTTTGTTATTATTAGATCATATATACTAGCAAAAGGTATCCTTTCAATGAGAAGGTGAAAGCTTTCACATTTGTGCAACAATGGGATTCAAGCTGTTTAATTTTCAACTTAATTAGTGGTGAATTTCGTGGATGTTGAGCTTAGAATGTACGTAAGAGCCAGTTTGGTTGGGCTTATAACTTATTACTCCTATAACTTATGACTTGACTTAATTTTGCTATTTTGACTTAAAAACGAATGATTAAAAGGTACCCACGGATGGAATCTAGGTCATTTCATCGAGGAATTATAAAAGTGACGCGCTAAAGTTTAATTGAAAAAACTGATTGACTTCATCGATGTCTTAATAAAAACAAATGAAAAGTAAAATATGATTATTGAGGAAGTCCATCGG
The DNA here is from genome assembly GCF_019175385.1 of Lycium barbarum. Lineage (NCBI taxonomy): Eukaryota > Viridiplantae > Streptophyta > Magnoliopsida > Solanales > Solanaceae > Lycium > Lycium barbarum. The sequence goes on from NC_083337.1 coordinate 139,011,813, forward strand.
TTATATATATACAACTAGTAAAGACACCCGCGCTTCGCGCTTCGCGCGGTTGATAAAGAAAATCAAAATATATTGCTAAATAATCTATAATAATTTTATATTAGGAAATAGTCTATATATCATGAAGTGGGCAGTAACACTTCCTTTCTTCTCTTTATGCATATTCAAATAGCAACCTAACCGAGAACAATACAATATGTAAACTCAAGATTTTGAGATAATACATACAACAAAAATTGCTAAAGAGTCATCTTGAAGACATAATAAACTTAAATCCATGTCTGATTCCTTATCTACTTGATAATAATTCTGGCAAATTTTCTTCAGATTACATCGGATGGATTCTAATTAGCAAAAGTATAACTTCGTGACATTTGATAGCTATAAAAAGTAAAATTAATTTAATTTCTATAAAGAACGCTGAAGTTATGTTTAACCTTTAAACCTCTCCGATCTTTTCATGGACGAATGAATCTAAATGGCAAAGAATAATGAATAAAAGAGGAGATCATGCAAATAATGACTCAAAATTGTTCAAACTTAGCAAGTAAGCCAGTGCATTCTCTGGCATATTAAAAATAACTGTAGTTATAAGCCCATTTACATTTTTAATAATTTTCTACAAATTTAAAAGTAAATTTTAAGAAAAAGGAAATGATAAGTGGATAATGAAAAATATAACACTACGAAATGTTAAAAGATTTATATAAATGATTAATGACAAATATAACATACTGTTACGATTCACATTTCGCAGGCGAAGTTAGAGTTCGGAAAGCTACTAAGAACTTGCTGGTGCTCTTTCGGGCTTGTTTTGAAAAAGAGTCACCACCTAATTTTTAGAAAATTAGAAAAATCGGGTTGAAGGGTTTATTCAAATACAGTGAAAAAACCTTCGTAATCCAAAGTTCTAGGTAAGGGTTTTGGTGATCCCCTAGAGAAGGTGCTAGGCACCCTAGTATTAAGGATCCGTACATACAATTGACCTTCGAATTCCAGTGTGTGATTATTTGCTTAAACTGTTTACTCAGTGATTATTTTTCGCGTTTATAAAAGGTTGTCACTGTTTGTATATCGTTTAATTTTTTAGAAGAACTGAATATATTCCCTTTACATATAGGGTACTTTAGATTCGGATTTTGGATATCCGGCTAATAATAGCCTCCTCTTATATACAAGGATAGTGTATTTTCATTTGTAAAAGTATATATATAAACGTGTTTTTGGATTTTGGCACATGTACATATATGGGTGTATTTATATTCTTTGCTTAATCACACACTTTGCCCAGGTCAATCCGTATAATACGTCGGAACATCTTATCTCGAAAACTTTATATTGCGGACACATTTCGCTTATATGAATGAACCTGAAAAATTGGTTTAACTCTTTATTATCCGTGTATACTTTATATTGCGGACACATTTCGCTTATATGAATGAACCTGAAAAATTGGTTTAACTCTTTATTATCCGTGTATATGAATGATAACGATTCTGATTAGCCTTTGTACTATTGAGCTTTAAAACAACTTTAAATAAAAGATGTTTCAGTGGGCTTTGGCCCAAGTCTTTTAATCTAACCTTTTTCTAAAACCAGGTGGGCCTCGGCCCACAACGTTCATCTTTTTTCTGTTGGACCTGGTCCTAGAATCATTTAGCTTTATCTCAATTTTACCCAGAACTTGGTTCATTTTGTAAAATATAATCCTTTGTTTTAAAAACGGATCAGGTTTAGAGAGAATGCCATATAGTACTTGTGACTTTGAAATCTTTTTAGCTTTTCCATTCAGACTTACACCAAAATTGTTTTGTTATTCTTTTAAAATCTTGAAATCATTATACTTAAGCCGATTTTTTTGGAAATCGTTTAGGGACTTAAAGTCTACTAAACGGCATATATACCGTTGTCCTAAGACGACTAGTTCTAAAAATAAAGATTCTAATATAATGTGAATGTTTACAAGTTTACATAAATATAATACAACAGTTTGAAAAATAAAAGGACATAATAAATAAAAGAGAAGGGGTAGGCTAGGGGGGTACCAAGCCCCTAGTTGGCCATTTTTACCCATGGTTGGGCCTTCATGCGCATCCACAATATTTGCTTCCCTTTCTCTTCATTGGACTTGTCTTTATTATGAAAGAATTGGTCTATTGGGCCTCAACCCAACAACCTCGATTTTGACTCGGCCCAAGTGGCCCATGCAGTGAAGAGGAAAAAGAAGAAAGGGGAAACCGGTTAGTAATTATACTACTGAATTTATATATATGGACACCCCAAACACATACATACACATTCAGTTAGATTAGTGGGCCTGAAGGCCTATTAGCTCACTCCTAAGATTCTGCTGTGTCCCATTTTGACTTAGTTAAATTATGGGCTACCTTAGTATTTAGCTGAAATGACCCAGGCCCATATGCTTCCTAAATTTGAATTTGGACTGAGTATTCAAGCCTAAGCGAAGCCTATCCTTTGGTTCGTTAATATACACCACATATACGGCTAAATTGTCCATATATACACATGATATACCAATGATATACACATTTGATATGTATATCAGGCGTACTCCTTATGTATGCTCCCTCTTTCTTTGGCCAATTCATATACATTTCAAGTCTAGCTAGTCCACAAACTTAAAACTTGAAACTTGAAAACTCATTGGCCGATTAACATACTTAATTATTTTTCCTATTTTTCAAAGCAGTAACCAACCTAGACTAAGGCCACTATTGAACTCAACTTAGGCAGATATAACACCCCCCCCCCCCCCCCCCATGTAAGCAGTTCACACTAATTCCACTCCTAGTATCAAATGATTAGTAATTCTCATAGCACCTATACATTTCATGTCTCACAAATAGGGCTGGGCATAAAACACCGAAAACCGAATTACCGAACCGAACCGAGGGTTTCGGTATTTCGGTATTCGGTTCGATTTTCGGTAATAAAATTAAAAAAGTTCGGTATTCGGTTTCGGTATTCGGTATTCGGTAATTATAAGTTCGGTAATTCGGTATTTCCCGAATACCGAAATTCTATGGATTCATTTGTACCGGTACTTGTAGGACTGCTCAATAACGAGAACAATCCTGATATTATGCTTCTTGCTGCCCGGGCTCTTACGCACTTGGTTGATGTTTTGCCCTCTTCGTGTGCTGCTGTTGTCCATTATGGAAATAACAGATAATAGCAGAAATCGGAGCACAAGAAACTATATTGCAATAGTGTGACTACTAATAAGAACGGATAACGAGACTATCTACTAGCCTTCTACCCTAATTTGGGTCCTCCAAACCCTCCTATCTAAGGTCATGTCCTCGGTAAGTTGTAGTTGCGCCATGTCGTGCCTAATTACCTCTCCCCAATACTTCTTCGGCCTACCCCTATCTCGTCTAAAACCATCCATGGCCAACCTCTCACACCTCCGCACTGGGGCATCTGTGTCTCTCCTCTTCACATGCCCAAACCATCTCAATCTCGCTTCTCGCATCTTGTCTTCCACCGAGGCCACCCCCACCTTATCCCGAATATCCTCATTCCTAATCCTGTCACTCCTGGTGTGGCCACACATCCATCTCAACATTCTCATCTCGGCAACTTTCATCTTTTGAACGTGAGAGATCTTAATTGGCCAACACTCCGCCCCATACAACATAGTCGGTCTAACCACCACTTTGTAGAACTTGCCCTTAAGTTTTGGTGGCACCTTCTTGTCACATAGCACTCCGGAAGCAAGCCTCCATTTCATCCACCCTGCCCCAATACGATGTGTGACATCATCGTCAATCTCCCCGCTGCCTTGCATAATAGACCCAAGGTACTTGAAACTACTTTTCTTCTGGATGGCCTGGGTACCAAGCCTTACTTCCAAGTCAGCCTCCTGAGGTGCTTCACTGAACTTACACTCCAAGTACTCTGTCTTGGTCCTACTCAGCTTAAACCCTTTAGACTCCAGAGTATGTCTCCAACACTCCAGCTTAGCGTTAACTCCGCTACGAGTCTCGTCAATCAGGACTATGTCGTCCGCGAAAAGCATACACCATGGCACCTCACCTTGAATTTGTCGTGTCAATCCATCCATCACCAAGGCAAATAAAAACGGACTAAGAGCTGATCCTTGATGCAACCCCATCACAACTGGAAAGTGCTCTGAGTCTCCTCCTACTGTCCTCACCCTGGTTTTGGCTCCCTCATACATGTCCTTGATCACCTTAATGTACGCCACAGGTACACTTGTAGCCTCCAAGCATTTCCATAGGATCTGTCTTGGAACTTTGTCATAAGTCTTTTCTAGGTCGATGAATACCATGTGTAAGTCCCTCTTCCTCTCCCTATACTGCTCCAACAGCCTTCTCATAAGATGGATGGCTTCTGTAGTTGAACGTCCCGGCATGAATCCAAACTGGTTTTCTAAAATAGACACACCTCTCCTCACCCTCATCTCCACCACCCTTTCCCACACTTTCATAGTATGGCTTAACAGCTTGATACCTCTATAGTTGTTGCAACTCTGGATATCTCCCTTATTCTTGTATAGAGGGATCATTACACTCGCCCTCCATTCTTCGGGCATCAATGCTGTCTTAAAGATGACATTAAACAACCTAGTCAGCCACTCCAAACCTGCCGGGCCCGCGCTCTTCCAGAATTCTCCCGGAATCTCATCAGGTCCGGTCGCTCTTTCCCTGCGCATCCTACGAACAGCACCCTTAACCTCGTCAACCTTAATACTCCTGCAATAGCCAAAATCGCGACGCCTTCCTGTATGTTCTAAATCACCCAACACAATGTCTATGTCCCCTTCTTCATTCAAGAGTTTGAGAAGTATGACTGCCATCTCCATCTAATGAGAGTCTCCTCTAGCAATACTTTGCCATGCTCGTCCTTGATGCATTTTACTTGATCCACATCACGTGCCTTTCTCTCCCTCGCCTTGGCTAGCCTGAACAATTTCTGGTCCCCTCCTTTCTCTTCTAGTTCAGCATACATGCGTTCAAAAGCGGCCGTTTTTGCCGTCGAAACCGCCAACTTCGCCTCCTTCCTTGCCATCTTATAAAGTTCTGTATTCGTCCACTTCTCCACCTCATCCGTGCTTTCTATCAACTTCGCATACGCCACCTTCTTTGCTTCCACCTTCCCTTGAAATTCTCCATTCCACCACCAGTCCCCTCGATGCTGACCACGACTACCTTTTTTACTTTTAAAACTGACAGATTATATTTCATGAAGCCACTGAAGCTTTGTGATAAGCTCTAGGCACAGATTATTGAAAAGGACGGTGATTGATTCATGTTTTGTCCTACTATAACTAAGTGGGATATTCAAGGTCAAAGCAAACTCCAACTTACTTAAACTTAACACATAGATGGACCATTTAAAGCAAGATATTCATATGTTCAGGTAAAACAACCTTGCACACAGGATTATAGCACTTTTCATTCCCAAAATTTATTTAGTTTCAAACAAAGACCATTACCAGTTAGTTTCAGCATTATATAGCAAACTCAGATAATCGCACTTAAACTGGGGACAAGTCAATTAGAAAACACATATTCAAACTAAAGTCTTAAAGAGGGATTCAGACTCGTATGGCACTAAGCAATCGGAATAACTCCATGTTTCAACCTAACTACCAATTGAGGTTGTTAAGCTATGTATTTAAAGCAGGTGAACAATACTATCATTTCACTTTTCTAGTTCACAAATTAACAGGTCCAATTAATGCTTACATAGCAAAAACACAGTACCAACATTTCCCCTTTTAACTTGCACTAAATAGTTTTCAGATTTCCTTTACTTAAGGTGGTCAATCACCTAGACTTAATTAAACTAGTCACAATAAATTCTTATCTGGCTTAGACTGTTTAGAACATTAAGATTCAAAACAAGATACACAAGTACTCAATGATCTAAATGGCTAATCAATAACCAAGGCATTTTTTAGAAGCAACTTAGTCTAAGCAGAATCATAGAACCAATGAACTAAGACTAACACTAACAGCATAACAAATAAACCAACATCTAAATCAACAAGCACAATATTAAACTAAGCAGAGCACATAACTAAATTAACATCTAAACTAAGCAAAATTAAATAAAAGGTAATAAAATGACAAACAGTTACCTTTTTGTTGCGCAGCTGAGACAAGAATGAATCTGGAGCCTTTTGTGCTTCCAAATCTCGAACTCAGCCACCCAAATAAAAACAAGTAAGAAGCAAATTTTAAGACTAGATACCTAACTTTTGTAGCTAAGTATAATTTTTTTTACTAATAGCCTTAATTTCGAGTTAAAGGCTCAAAATCCAGGCTTTGTGCGTATCAAGGTGTGTCAAACTTTGAGGTTTGGGATAAATAGAATCCTAAAAAAATTAGAGAAACCCAAACTTTTCAATATGGGACTTGTGCGTTTTTGAGATGCAAACCTTTGATTTTTGAAGTCTACGGCTAGGATTTGAAGAAAGATAAGCATACACGGTCGATCCGACCAAGACCTCAAGGACCAATAAGAATCAACCTTTAATAATTCAAATACAACAAAAATCTGCGAAAATACTTATTGTTTGGCTCAGAAAAGGTTAAAAAGGGGTGCGTATTACCTTGCTTTGGCGTCGTTTGGTAGAGAGAAGGTGGTGAATTGTTGAAGCAATTAATGCTTTGCCAAAACAAACCATGGCAAGCACTGAACGAACTGTGGTTATTTGAAAATTTGATACATGTATGTCCGTGTATATATACATATATGCATGAGAGCTTGGCACTTATTTTAATACATGACCACGATTAGGAAAAGACCAAGTAATTTGAATCTTACAATTGTGGTCAAAACATGATTAAACATGGTTAATGGACTCAAATTGCAAGCATAGCCTCAATTGACCTTAACCTTACAGATAAATTATTTCAATTATGGCCTAATTTGGTCCAATTAGCCAACTTAAAGTAACATTTGCAAAAATGACCTTAATTAATCAAACCAATGAGTTTGGCCTCTTCACATAAGGTCACAATTAAACTACACAAACAATTAAAAGGCTGTTTTTTGTAACAATGACCTCAACTGGGTCAAATCACAAAAATTGGCTTTCAATTAAGGTCAGAATTGACCATTTCAATTGTAGCCACTGTCAATTTTATAATAAACAATTTTAAGGAATTAACCACAATTAAGCATTTAATTAATTATAGTAAAATCCTAATAAAAATGGGGAAATCAAGAGTTGAGAGGGTAAAATGATTAATTATTTTAATTAATCAAATTCCTTGAATTAAACAGAGTAAAATATTTGCTAATTGATTTTTGGTAATTTAAACAATCAAATAAATAATTATTTAGAGTAGCTTTCTCTTGGCTAAATCTAGCAAATATATCATAATTGTTGAAAAATACATAAAAATATGTAAATAAATTTCTAAATGATTTATAATATTATAGAAATTATTTTACCAAAATAAGAATGGTAAAATATTATCTAAATAATTTTATAAAATCATTTTGACTTCTAAATATACATATTTCACTTTGTTTATCATCCAAGGACTTTGGGTAATTAAAATAAATTATGGGAGGTCAAAATTAGGTGTCAACACATACAAAAATTGGGGGGCTACAATGCGAAATTTAAAACGATCATTATGAAAAGTATATTTAATTTACAACTCCAGAAAATAGTTAGTTAGCAAATTACAGTTTTATATAAAACATGAAGGTGAAATATGAGTGATTAAAATGTGAAAGTGCAGGTTTACGTCCTTGATAATAGAAAACAGATTTTTAACTTTCATCTTTTTTGGTCACCATATCTTTTTTTCTTTTTGGGAAAACTCAAAAGATAATTCTCACATACTAGTCAAAGGTGAAATTCATGAAGTTGATCAATATGCCTCTTCTTTTTTTATCTCACTGGATAATGTTTTAATTTGAAATTCATTGCCTAAATATATTGGCTGCCTGAAAATACACCAAATTCATGCGGATAATTTTCATTGTATTATTTGTTTCAACAAAGGAAAAGATGTCGATAAAAAGATAAAAGCACCCCAAACCGTCAACTAGGTGCCCATTCACGTTAGATACCCCTTCGTAGGAATTTTTAATTAGATATCCATACAAAAAATGTGCAATACATATATATTATTAGCAAATGAACTCACTTGATAGAAGATGATGCGTGTCACTGTGCCAAAATAAGATTAAACCAATGCACCAAGACTGAGTTATGTACAACGAAAGCAACAAAAAAACTCTTCATTTGTTGTAATTTGCAACTGTCTCGTGTTATAATTGTGATTTGTTCAATTTGTCAAATATCTCCGTGCTTATAAAAAATTCTGCATAGTCGCCACTGTTCGTCAACCTCTTTGTTTCCAATTCAAAACTTAAACTAAACCTAATTCAATTTAGCGTCTCATTCGCCACTGCTGATGAAATTTATATAGCCAGTACAATCGCCGATCTTCATCTCCTATATCGCTCTGTCCGTACTATATAGTATATGTTGTCGCTTAAGTTTCACCAAAGTAACATTCATGGCCTGCTGATGTTTAAGTGTGTTAACACTTTAGTTTCATACAGTGCCATTTGTTGTTCTACATGAAATTTGGAATGTTTGGCCATTGTTTCATGAATATTGGTTTGCAGTCACAGCCGTTATTATTTGCAGGGAATAGATGGGAGAAAAGCAGGAAGATAGAGACGAGTAACAAAGAGAATTTGGAAGTAACGATTTTGAGTTTTTTTTTTTTTTTTTTTTGACGAAAGCAGCGTCTTGGCGTAACTGGTAAAGTTGTTGTCATGTGACCAGGAGGTCACGGGTTCGAGCCGTGGAAACAGCCTCTTGCAGAAATGCAAGGTAAGACTGCGTACAATAGACTCTTGTGGTCCGGTCCTTCCCCGGACCCCGCGCATAGCGGGAGCTTAGTGCACCGGGCTGCCTTTTTTTTTTTTTTTTCAGCCATATAGCCGTAATTAAGAGACTTGAAAGAAAGGTAGCGTTTCACAATATTTGGGATGGGAAAACAAAGCGAGGTTTTATTTTCTTTTCCAGATGGTAAACGTTTTTTATTTTATTTTGTAAATTGGGAAAAGCAAAATTCTAATAAAAAAGATAAAAACTAATGCTGGCCTTAGGGAGCGCCACGTCACCGGGCCTATGTCCTGCTTTTATAATATATATAGATTTTTTGAATTTTTTTTACTGTACCAATGGATACCGCCAGACAGTTGATAAATACTCCCTCGTCCTAACTCACCTTCTATTCTGGTGTCTTGCTTTATTGGTATTCTAAAAGTACTGTAACTCCCATTTACAATTCTCAAGATCTGTACATGTCCATGAAGAAAAGTTAGAAAATTAGGTTAATTTTTTTAAGAGGTGATGCCTTCACTATTTACTTCAAAGCTTTTATATTCCACCTATTGTCTATGGCTTTGGTAAAGATCTTTTCTGATATAGGTTTTAAGCCATGATCTAAGATTATTTTCAACTATTTCTCATAGATGTGATTGTTACTATTTGATCCAGGAAGGACTTTTGACATAGTAAGAGTTGCAGAGGAGAAAGAAATTGAAAATAGTCGTCATCATCTTGGTCCAAATCATAAAAATAGTTATAAGCCTACGCTACAGTGAGTATTACTTTTGCTAAATGTTTCATAAATTACGAATTTTACTAAATTGTGGTTAATGCGATAGTGACTTATACTCTACTGAAAGCTCTGGAGAATAAAGTAATAATCATCAACCATTGATCATGAGGAACTAGCTATTGGTATGAATGGGTAATTATTATAGCTTCAACTTGGTTGGAAAAGATACAAGTTTATAGAGAAGGATGTCCATGAGCGTATCAATATTTTGAGGTAGTTTCTTTTCGACTTGATCAAAATGCCCCTTTGGATTGCAAATGTTGGTTGAGTATCATACAGGATCAATGGAATTGGCATTCATATTGGCATAAATTGCTAAATGCAACTCTTTTAATCCTTCCTCCTACTTACTTGTGGTGAAGGGGGTGACACCCTACAATGAAGTGTTAAATTTCTCCTTTTTGTGTAAGGAACTGGTGATTTATTTCTAAAATTGTTCTACTTTTGATGAATCTCTTTGTAGCCGTGTCTTAAGATTATGTATTCAAAGAAAATACAACATTCTTGGATGAAAACTTATGATGCCTATCTTTGCGTATGAATATGTTAATCTTTGGACTCATTTTGTCAAGTTAGTTGCTCATTACAGATTGTAAATGAAAACATATATTATACTATATCGTTGCTGAATATTGTGAGGTGCATTTCAAATCAAAGCGAAGACCTTTAGTCTAAGTGACATTTTGATGGTTCGTCAATGAAAGTCATTGTAAAGCGAAAGAAAAAGATTTACTATTAGTGCGCCTATGTCTGTGTTTGCAACTAGCTTTAGTCTGGCTCATTGATTAGTTTCATTGACGACTTGAAAATGCTTTCTTTTTCAGATCCCTCTAGGTTTGGTTGATGCTTGGCTCGGAAGACATGAGAGAATATTTGATAGCCAATGGGTTATTATTTGTGTTGCGACATTGAATCTCTCTGGTGCAATTAAGCTTGCTACACTAACAACAACAATTAAGCTTGCTACACTATGAATATTTAATGTTACAACAATTAATTAGTGATTAAAGTTGTTCCTTTATTTGATAGAGTTCATATGTATTGAAGCTAATTTATATGTTAACAAATATTCTACGTGTAATACTTGATATGCCTCTGAAATTTTGGATTAATCGTGATCCTCCTGAAAAAATTAATTAAATAAATTTCTAGCATAGTATTTTGTTTCTACCTATATTATATGAAAAAGGAATAGTTGGTTATGTTTAAGAATGCTACAAACTTGAATAAATGTATATTAATTTGTGTGCACGAAGCCAACTCCAAGAGGATTAGTTAAATAACTTTTTAGCATATATAGTTATTTTGTTTATGATGAGTTAGCTTCTGGACTAACAATGAAAAACTATTGGAGAATTAGTGAATACAGATAGGTGAATTTCTTTCTTAATCTTCATAAATTAATGTGTTGGGGTTAGAATAATTTTTAGTACATTGTTCATCGAGTTCTTCATTTCATTTCTTTATTATTTTGAAAAAAAGATTTTAAGACCATAATAATCAAGGACAAAGATAAGTCGTGAAAAATACATTTCATAAATAATGTGTTTGTGTTTTCTATTATCTTTTTTTGATAAAGTTAACAGAAAAAACATTATTATAATTTTAAATAGTCTTAAAGTGAAAAATTCCGAGGAAGACAAGTTGTGAAAGATCCATATCAACTGTATTCTCTATTATCAGTAAATAGTCTAAAAGGTTATTGTTAATCATACCAATTTAACGTGGTTAAATAAGATAATAATTTCTTATGATTTATTTTAATATAGGCCGCGCAACGCGCGGGTACAAATAGTAGTTCTAATAAAAAAGATAAAAACTAATGTTACCTTAGGGAGCGCCACATCACCGGGCCTATGTCCTGCTTTTATAATATATATAGATTGTTTGAAATTTTTTTACTGTACCAATGGATACCGCCAGACAGTTGATAAATACTCCCTCATCCCAATTTATGTGATGTAGTTTGACTGAGCACGAGTTTAAGAAATAAGGGAAGACTTTTAAATCTTGTCGTCTAATATAATTCAAAGAAATTTGTATAGTTATAAATCATCTCGTTAAGTTTAAAGTTGACTTGTTGCCAAGTAAGAAAATATGTTATTCTTTTATGAACTGACTAAAAAGAAAGTGTGTCAAATAAATTGGGACGAATGAAGTATAAGTTGAGAATATCGAGGGAATCTCTCAATAATTGTTTGTAGGTTTATTATTTTTCTCTTTTCGGCTTGTTACTTTACATTACCTTCCTAATCTCAATTGATAATTATACTTAGTACAAGTTAATTAGTGGTATCTCAAAGAAAATAATGCTAGAGATTGATTAGCTTGTGATTTGTTATAAACTAACAATTCTCTAAGAAGAGGATTAGGTATCTTTCAGATGGTAGTGATTGAGTAGTTTATGATTTATTATAAACTAGAGAATTTGCCTACACTTCGGGCGGTCTGGAAGTACTTTTTCTAATAAATTTCTAAATAAAAAATTTAAAGAAAACGAAAATATAAGGCAAGACATAAGTAATATATAAGAGAAAAATAAAATCGTAAAACAAATCCAAATAAAAGAATAACATGTCTTTTTGTTGTTTTTGTCAACAATACAAATATATTGTAGACTTGCCTGTAATTACTTGGCTAGCCAATCAAAATTAATTATATAAGCAACAAACTCTCTATATAATGCATATATTAAAGAGTGTAAAACTAAAAGTCTTAAGAGAATTAATTAGAAAATATTTGTTCATCAATAATTTTTCTTTGATTTTCTTGTTGAGAGTTAACCGGTAACGCCAAAAGTCCAGAAAACGTATCACTTCCTCCGTAATTTCAACCCTTGACCTCCTTCAAATATAGTATCCATAATTCTATTTCACTGAAACACAAAAACCAATGTAAATTAATTGATTTATTTGAACGACATTTATTCTTATCATACATGTACCAAGAGATAGAGTGAATAGAAAATGGTGATAATCTCTCGTTACAATATCCACTTTTATGAATTTGCAACAATATAGTTTTGCCTTCTTTTTCGTTGTATCATAAGATCCAAATGGTTAATGCGCGAGCAATATTCACCATTCCAAATCTATAAGAGCACGATTACGAATCACCACAGAATACTTTGGTCATTAATGTTGTGAAACAACTTTAAAAAATCCCAAATTTTTTTACTTAGTCATTCACAAGAACCACCAACATACGGCACAAACGAAAAAGAACTACAAATAAAAAAAATAAAAAAATAAAATCACAGAAAACAAGCGTTTCATGTGATCGAGAGAAAAGCTTTGACTAACTCAATAGAATACGTGAATCTTCTAGGAGATTGATCTTTGACCGATGGTAACTTTGGAATCGGCGGAAAATCATTCTTGCTTCCAAAAGCTACATACAAAGAAGAACATCAGTATCTATTAATTTTTATGGTATCATGATAGTTCAAAAAATGAAGTAGGCATTGCAGATGATATAAGGAGACATATCATATAACCTTTGTGTCGTTCTTTTTTGGACCAACTAAAAAGGAAAGTGTGTCATATAAATCGGGACGGATGGAGTATAAGTTGAGAATACCGAGGGAATGTCTCAATAATTGTTTGTAGGTTTATTATTTTTTTCTTTTCGGCCTGTTACTTTACATTACCTTCCTCATTTCAATTGATCATTAGTCATAGTACACGTAAATTAGTGGTATCTCAAAGAAAATAATGCTAGTGATTGATTAGCTTGTGATTTGTTATAAACTAACAATTCTCTAAGAAGAGGATTAGGTATCTTTCAGATGGTAGCGATTGAGTAGTTTATGATTTATTATAAACTAGAGAATTTGCCTGCACTTCGCGCGGTCTGGAAGTACTTTTTCTAATAAATTTCTAAATAAAAAATTTAAAGAAAACAAAAATATAAGGCAAGACATAAGTAATATATAAGAGAAAAATAAAATTGTAACACAAATCCAAATAAAAGAATAACATGTCTTTTTGTTGTTTTTGTCAACAATACAAAAATATTGTAGACTTGCCTGTAATTACTTGGCTAGCCAATCAAAATTAATTATATAAGCAACAAACTCTCTATATAATGCATAAATTAAAGAGTGTAAAACTAAAAGTCTTAGAGAGAATTAATTGGAAAATATTTGTTCATCAATAATTTTTCTTTGATTTTCTTGTTGATAGTTAACCGGTAACGCCAAAAGTTCAGAAAACGTATCACTTCCTTCGTAATTTCGACCCTTGACCTCCTTCAAATATAGTATCCATAATTCTATTTCACTGAAACACAAAAACCAATGCAAATTAATTGATTTATTTGAACGACATTTATTCTTATCGTACATGTACCAAGAGATAGAGTGAATAGAAAATGGTGATAATCTCTCGTTACAATATCCACTTTTATGAATTTGCAACAATATAGTTTTGCCTTCTTTTTCGTTGTATCATAAGATCCAAATGGTTAATGCACGAGCAATATTCACCATTCCAAATCTATAAGAGCACGATTACGAATCACCACAGAATACTTTGGTCATTAATGTTGTGAAACAACTTTAAAAAATCCTAAAACTTTTAACTTAGTCATTCACAAGAACCACCAACATACGGCACAAACGAAAAAGAACTACAAATAAAAAAAAATCACAGAAAACGAGCGTTTCATGTGATCGAGAGAAAAGCTTTGACTAACTCAATAGAATATGTGAATCTTCTAGGAGATTGATCTTTGACCGATGGTTACTTTGGAATCGGCGGAAAATCATTCTTGCTTCCAAAAGCTACATACAAAGAAGAACATCAATATCTATTAATTTTTATGGTATCATGATAATTCAAAAAATGAAGTAGGCATTGCAGATGATATAAGGAGACATGTCATATAGCCTCTGTGTCGTTCTTTTTTGGACCAACTAAAAAGGAAAGTGTCATATAAATTGGGACGGATGGAGTATAAGTTGAGAATACCGAGGGAATGTCTCAATAATTGTTTGTAGGTTTATTATTTTTCTCTTTTCGGCCTGTTACTTTACATTACCTTCCTCATTTCAATTGATCATAAGTCATAGTACACGTAAATTAGTGGTATCTTTAAGAAAATGCTAGTGATTGATTAGCTTGTGATTTGTGATAAATTGACTATTCTCTAGAAGAAGTGGATTAGGTATCTTTCAGATGGTAGTGATTGATTAGTTTATGATTTATTATAAACTAGAGAATTTGACTGCGCTGCGCGCGGTCTGGAAGTACTTTTTCTAATATTTCTAAATAAAAAAAATCAAAGAAAACGAAAATATAAGGCAAGACATAAATAATATATAAGAGAAAAATAAAATCGTAGAACAAATCCAAATAAAAGAATAACATGTCTTTTGTTGTTTTTGTCAACAATATAAAAATATTGTAGACTTGCCAAAAATTACTTGGCTGGCCAATCAAAATTAATTATGTAAGCAACAAACTCTCTTTATAATGCATATATATTAAAGAGTGTAAAACTAAAAGTCTTAGAGAGAATTAATTAACAAATATTTGTTCATCAATAATTTTTCTTTGATTTTCTTGTTGAGAGTTAACCGGTAGCGCCAAAAGTCCAGAAAACGTATCACTTCCTCCATAATTTCGACCCTTGACCTCCTTCAAATATAGTATCCATAATTCTATTTCACTGCTACACAAAAACCAATGCAAATTAAATGATTTATTTGAACGACATTTATTCTTATCATACATGTACCAAGAGATAGAGTGAATAGAAAATGGTGATAATCTCTCGTTACAGTATACACTTTTATTAATTTACAACAGTATAATTTTGCCTTATTTTTCGTTGTATCATAGTATCCAAATGATTAATGCGTGAGCAATATTCACCATTCCAAATCTATAAGAGCAGGATTATGAATCGCCACAGAATACTTAATATTCACCATTCCAAATCTATAAGAGCAGGATTATGAATCGCCACAGAATACTTTGGTCATTAATGTTGTAAAACAACTTTAAAAAATCCCAAATTTTTTTACTTAGTCATTCACAAGAACCACCAACATACGACACAAACGAAAAAGAACTACAAATAAAAAAATAAAATCACAGAAAACAAGCGTTTCATGTGATCGAGAGAAAAGCTTTGACTAACTCAATAGAATATGTGAATCTTCTAGGAGATTGATTTTTGACTGATGGTAACTTTGGAATCGGCGGAAAATCATTCTTGCTTCCAAAAGCTACATACAAAGAAGAACATTAGTATCTATTAATTTTTATGGTATCATGATAATTCAAAAAATGAAGTAGACGTTGCAGATGAAATAAGGAGACATATCATATAACCTCTGTGTCATTTGTTTTTGGACCGACTAAAAAGAAAATGTGTCATATAAATTGGGATGGATGGAGTATAAGTTGAGAATACCGAGGGAATGTCTCAATAATTGTTTGTAGGTTTATTATTTTTTCTCTTTTCGGCCTGTTACTTTACATTACCTTCCTAATTTCAATTGATCATTAGTCATAGTACACGTAAATTAGTGGTATCTTTAAGAAAATGCTACTGATTGATTAGCTTGTGATTTGTGATAAATTGACTATTTTCTAGAAGAAGTGGATTAGGTATCTTTCATATGGTAGTGATTGGTTAGTTTATGATTTATTATAAACTAGAGAATTTGTCTGCGCTTCGCGCGGTCTAAGTTTATTCGAATTTATATAATGGAAGTACTTTTTCTAATAAATTTCTAAATTAAAAAAAAATCAAGGAAAACAAAAATATAAGGTAAGACATAAGTAATATATGAGAGAAAAATAAATTTGAAAAATAAAATCGTAAAACAAATCCAAATAAAAGAATAACATGACTTTTTGTTGCTTTTGTCAACAATACAAAAATATTGTAGACTTGCCGGTAATTACTTGGTTGGCCAATTAAAATTAATTATATAAGCAACAAACTCTCTATTTAATGCTTATATTAAAAGTGTAAAAGTAAAAGTCCTAGACAGAATTAATTAGAAAATATTTGTTCATCAATAATTTTTCTTTGGTTTTCTTGTTGAGAGTTAACTGGTAGCATCAAAAGTCCAGAAAAAGTATCACTTCCTCCACAATCTCGAGTCTTGACCTCCTTCATATATATTATTCATAAGTCTATCTCGCTGCAACACAAAAACCAATGCAAATGAAATGATTTATGTGAACGACATTTATTCTTATCATACATATACCAAGAGATAGAGTAAATAGAAAATGGTGATAATCTCTCGTTACAATATCCACTTTTATGAATTTGCAACAATTTAATTTTGCCTTCTTTTTCGTTGTATCATAAGATCCAAATAGTTAATGCGCGAGCAATATTCACCGTTCAAAATCTATAAGAGCAGGATTACGAACCACCACAGAATACTTTGGTCATTAATGTTGTGAAACAACTTTAAAAATTCCAAAAAAATTTACTTAGTCAATCACAAGAACCACCAACATACGAGCACAAATGAAAAAGAACTATAAATACAAAAAAAAGAACTCACAGAAAACATGTGTTTCATGCGATCGAGAGAAAAACTTTGATTAACTCAATAGAATATGTGAATCTTCGAGGATATTCATCTTTGGCCGATGCTAACTTCGGAATCGGGGAAAATCACTCGTGTTTCCAACAGCTACAAACAAAGAAGATTAACAGTATCTATTAGTTTTTATGGTACCAGGATAATTCAAAAAATGAAGTAGGCATTGCATGTAAACCAAACTCAGGCTCATGTACGGTGGGATATCTTTTATGCTCAGGTGATATGGAAAGACTGAAAGGATTTAGAAGAGAAATCTATGGTTGATGCAAGCATATGAGTATCTGTAAAGTTTAAGCTAGAATATTTGTTGAGCTGAAATCAGATCTTCATTGCAATATGCTTTTGGTACTTTCAAGGTTGTGCAAAAGAAGATATGTGCACTGGGAGTAGATACTGCAATTAAGAACTGAACAAACATATGATGTCATGGTTAAAGAGCCAATGAAGAAGAGGTCATGGCACCAAGAGATTGTTAATTAGCAACATAATATTGATATTTCAAAAAATTTATACAATTGTCATTCATATTAAATGGATATTCTACAAGTGTTTGTGTATGAAGAGGACAAGTGGCAATTCATAAATGGCAGAGGAGATATGGCACTTGTCTCAAGAAGTTATCATCATCAAGCCAATAACTAGGCCTCCGTCTCAAGTCATCTTGTGTATCCGCTTATAAATAATATTGCAATGTTATCTTTTTTTTATTTCCCCGTTATTGTTCTACTACAATCTAAGAAACTATATCAGTAGTATGAATTGTTTCCCCGGGATTAAACAAGCCTACCTTTAAAATAGAAACAAAACAATAATTTAAACCAGCAAATCTAGAAGAAAAAATAAGAAAAGGGGAATGCTAAGAGAAAAGAAAGGATGAGAAGAGGAAGGAAAGGAGACAGAATGTAGTAATTTAGCTAATGATTCGCTTGTTTCTCTTGGTGAGTAATTCAGATGGAGATGGAGGCCTATTTATAGGCTTGATTATGATAACTTCTTCAGACAAGTGTCGTGTGTCCTCTGCCATTTGCTAATTGGCTTATGCCACTTATCCAAGACCAAAAGAATGGATGCCACATCTACTGCACTTGTCCTCTTCATACAAAAATACTTGTAGAATGTCCATTTAATATGAATGACAATTGTATAAATTTTTTGAATTATCAATGTTATTTTGCTAACAATTACACCCCTTCCCACATGTGCGCCACCATCGAAACATAAGCGCCTAGAGAAAGTGAGAATAGTGAAGCTGTCTTTAAAGCTCCAGAGTTTGAAGGATATATGAAATACAATTGAAAGGAGAAACCCCGAAATGAGAAAATACTGACCACATTTTCATAGCAAGTTTTTGAAAAGGAAGGTCCCATGTTGGCTTTCCTACTTTCGATTTTGGGTTAGAAAATGGCTCCACTTAAAAGAAAAACTTTTTGCCTATACTTTTTCTGTTCTTCTATTTTCATGAAGGTACTATTTTATGACCATATTAGAGCCCGTTTGGATTGGCTTACAGCTTAAAGCTGTTTGCAGCTTATAAGCTGAAAAAAATAAGTTGGGGTAGTCCAACTTATTTTTTTTGGCTTATAAGCTGTTTTCAGCTTATAAGCTGCTTTAGATAAACTAAGTCAAATGGGTCCAATTATTTTTTTGAGCTTATTTTAAGCATAAAATGACTTTAAGCTGGCCAGCCAAACACTCAAAAAAGCTGAAAACAACTTATAAGCCAACTTATAAGCCAATCCAAACGGGCTCTTAATATTAACATAAATAATACCACACCAGCACATCTGGTACCCATTTTCTCTTCCCTCTCTCTTCTCCTTCTCTTCCTTCCACCCTCTCTGCCATTTCCAGATTCATCTTCACTATCAAGTAAAAGGATTCATGGCCATAATCTTTAATAATTTAGAAGTGTCTTTCAGTTTTGATGCCCCGATTTATTTGATTAAATCCCATTTCTTCTCTGGCATTTTGTTTTAGATATTTCGGAACAATCTTGATATTACACTAGAACATCAATGGAGTTACACATGTAATCAATGGGCACTTTTGTTTTAAGGAGCTTATCATAAATGTTTTGCAACTTGTCTACTGGCGAGATTATTTCTTACCTAAAAATATTACATTGCTTTTTTTTTTTTTTTTTAATCTTAAAGTGGGTTTAGATTTTGATTTATCAATGTAGCTTCGAGGAGTTACAAATGATTTCAAGTTGGATTTGCTAAGAAATTTATGCTCTTAAGTTGAAAGGGTATTAATGGTTGAAAGAATCTCAGTTTAAAAACATAACTTACAATCCATCTAGAAGGAAACTGAAGTTAAGGAGATGGCTTGAAATCTGTAAAGCAAGTGCAAACCCATCAACGTTTCCAGTCTATTTCTTTACTCCAGCCATCTTTTCTATTTGTTTAGTATTTAAGAAAAATGCGCGTTCAGAGACATCTAGAATCAAATTTTAGAATATTTAGGTGACAAGAATATGAACAAATGAGAGATTTGAAACTAAGATGTTAAAATTGAAGAGGAAACGAGAGAATTGTGAAGAAGAAAGGGGATTTTATAGTAAAAGACAAAAATGTGCCCATTTTAAATGAGTTGGCTGCAAATAATAAGGGTATTTAAAAGAAAGCAAAAATGGGGAGATTGCTAAAGTACTACCTTCATGCAGTATGTTAGCAAGACCCTAAATATAAATATAAAACCATTTCTTCTGGTTGACGCACAAACTACCCCATGACCAACATCTCAGTAAGTCAATTGTAAGCTTTGGGATAACTCTATCTCATGAGTTGTGACAGGACAGTGTAGGAACAAATGGGAGTTGTCTTCAGCCTCCTTTTTACATAAATAAAATCTGGAACTCGATTGATAACCCCTCCTCCTTACTTTTCATGTGCTAGCCACAAGCCATGCAAAACATAATATCTTAGAAGGTTCATTTACACTTCCAAATTTGTTTCCCAGGCCATTCCCTGCCTTCCTAGTAGTACCTCATTAGAAACATATAAGCTGATTTTACTGAGAAGTACTAGTCCATTCCATATTTAAGAGTCTTCACGTCTGCTATCCCTCGTGTGTTATGTCATGGGCGGCTTTCCAGCCATGCCCCATGACCTTTTGGATGCGCCCCATGGCGCCATGGCAAGCCTCTCAGCGCCTAGCGCCCCGTGGTCTTGGATGCACCAACTGACAAGGTTGCTTCTGCCTATGTCACCCCATCGATGTCCCTCGCCCCTATGCTGGCCATGCCCCAACGCGTGCCCAGCGCCCAGTGATAGTACAACCCTGCTACAGCGCCCAGTGCCTGCGCGCACGACAGTGTGCGCGCGCCCTGTGCCCTGCGCGCACAACAGTGTCACGACCGAGGGTGCACATGGACCTGCTCTAGTTAGGTCTCTTTTGTTGTAAATATAGAGTAGTTTACTTTATGTATTTTTGGTTGTGATTCTATAGCAAAGTTATGTATAGTCCTGTAACTTTGGTTTTTCTTTTTAAAGCATTATTAGGGGGGATCAAGCAATCAAAAACTTTCATGCAAGCAATCAATTATCTGTATTGGTGTCTCTCCCCCTCGACACCGCTTGCTCTCATTGTAATAGCTTTCATTAATGCAATCAAGCTCTCTTTCTTTCTCATTCTCACTCACTTTTCTGTTCTCTGATTTGCTATTGACATTGGTTTTCCCGCACGGCACTGACTGTCTCGTCTAGCGTGCGGAGGGGACCCCGGTTGGCGGATAGTAACTTTAGAATCATCGATTGCTTAGCCTTACGTCGCCCTTCAAAGAAGTCTCAGGAAGGCGCGCGTAATAGTTGGTATCAGAGCTTAGGCTCGACATCGGATGAGGGAACACATTGCTATTGTCATCATTTTCTGACCATGGTGAACCATGGAGACCGCCTCTTGATTTTGGAAACTGCGGTTAACAGATTACGACCCGTGACTGAAAGAGTGGATGGCCTGGACCGCAGGATGCGGCAGGCCGAACAAGACATTGTAAATATTACTGGTGATACATATGCAGCCGCCCAAACGGCTGCTACACAACGAGATGAGGATCTGGCCCACAGGACTCAGGAGGCAGACAGGATGACTGCCATGCAGCAAACCATCGTCAACTTAGCTAATCAGCTCAACGTTGTCAACGCTGCACTACAAGGCCTACTCCGATGAGGGGCAATCCTATTGGGGGCGCGGCAAATATTGCCTCGGCACCCCAGAAACTCAATATTCCTGAACCAACGCCCTATCAGGGTGCTCGAAATGCAAAATAGGTAGAAAATTTCATCTTTGACATCGAGCAGTACTTCGACGCTGTGGGAGAGTTGGAAGAGCCCAAGAAGGTAGCAATTGCTGCCATGTATTTACAAGGCGATGCCAAACTCTAGTGGCATGTAAAATATGAAGCCATTAAGGCGGGTGAGGATGATCTTGAGACATGGGAAGAACTAAAAGCAGCTATACGCTTACAATTCTTCCCCGAGAACGTCGAGTATAACGCACAGAGGAAGCTTCGGGAACTCAGGCAAACGAAGTCAGTCCGAGATTATGTGTACAAGTTCTCTGCACTCATGCTGAACATAAGGGACATGGGAGACAAGGACAAGCTTTTCACGTTCATGGAAGGCTTGAAGCCCTATGCCCGTATGGAAATACAAAGACAGAGGGTTGATTCCTTGCCCAAAGTTATCCAAGCTGCGGAATGCCTTGGTGACTAGCAAGTGAAAGCTCGAAAGGATAGACCTCAACCACCAATCCGTGGGGGATTCAAAGGGGGCCAATCTCACAGTGGTGGCCCCAGCAGAAGTGGAAGAGATCGTAGTGCAGCCAAACCCAAAGGTTCCTCCTCAGGCAGCAACAGTGCTACGTCTCACAATAATGATCGGGGGAGAAAATCCCCCTCAGGATGTCGTCATTGCGGCGGACCACATTGGAACAATGAATGCCCACAGGCACATATGAATGCCCATCAAACTCTGGATGATGGGAAAAACGACGATGAGGATGATGCGAATCAGACAGAACCGATAGGTGCCTTCAATGCACTTGTTTGTTCCATTTCTGATGCTGTAGAGGGTACCAGTGTCGGCATATGCAAAAAGAAGGACCCAAGCTCAACTTACAAGAAAAGAAAGACAAAGGCAAGCGAGGGGCCTCCTCCCAGAAAGGAGAAGACCCTGATGTTTGTCGACTTGAGAGTAAATGGCAAACCTATTAAGGCCATGATAGATTCAGGCGCTACGCACAACTATTTGGCCACAATAGAGGTAAAATGCCTTGGCCTAGTTGTTGGAAAGGGTAAGGGTCGCGTCAAAGCTATCAACTCACCTCCACAATTGGTAGGTGGACTAGCTAGAGGAGTGTCGGTAAAAATGGGTCCTTATGAAGGCAAATTCGACCTGCGGGTAGTAATCATTGACGACTTCGACTTGATAGTGGGGTTGGAATTCATGAGACAAACTAACACCATTCCCATACCCTACGCGGATGTGCTACTGATGATGGGAGCAAACGGGGCCAAACTCTGCATTGTCCCGTGCACAACCGTAAAGATGGCCTTAGGAAATATCTCTGCATTGCAGCTGAAGAAGGGGGTCCATCGACAAGAACCCACGTTTCTGGCTACCCTTTGCATTGAAGAGATTGAGCGTTGTTCAGGCCCCATTCCGGCGCTTGTGAAGGAGTTCATGAAGGAGTTTGAGGATGTCATGCCGCAGGACATGCCAAAGCGACTCCCGCCTAGGCGGATGGTCGACCATGAAATTGAACTGGTGTCGGGTGCGAAGCCACCTGCCCGAGCACCCTACAGGATGTCACAACCCGAACTCACCAAGCTTCGGAGATAGTTGACGGAGATGCTGGACACGGGGATCATTGTGCCCTCCAAATCGCCTTACGGGTCACCTGTGCTATTCCAAAAGAAGCACGATGGTACCCTAAGGCTTTGTGTTGACTATCGGGCTCTCAACAAGATCACCGTGAAGAATAAGTACCCTATACCACTAATGGCGGACTTGTTTGAAAGATTGGGCGGTGCCAAAGTGTTCACCAAAATAGACCTGAAGACAGGTTATTGGCAAGTCCGCATTGCAGAGGGAGACGAGTCCAAGACGACATGTGTGACAAGATATGGGTCGTATGACTTCCTAGTCATGTCGTCGGCTTGACTAATGCTCCAGCCACGTTTTGCACTTTGATGAACCAGGTCTTTCGAGAATACATTGATGAATTTGTGGTGGTATACTTGGATGACATTGTGGTGTATAGCAAAACGCTGGGCGAACACCTGGAGCACCTGAGGAAAGTCCTAACTCGGCTGCGGGAACATGAGTTGTACGTGAAGTTATCTAATGCTCCTTTGCCCAAAAATCGATTGACTTTCTCGGACATGTTGTCGAAGAGGGTCGCATCAAGATGGACCAGCAAAAGATCCATGCTGTCACAGATTGGCCGCCACCCAAGGACATCCATGCCTTGAGGGCGTTCCTTGGCCTATGCAACTTTTATCGACGGTTCGTCAAGAACTACTCTCTTATTGCATTGCCGCTGACAGAGCTCCTCAAGAAGATTACACCTTGGGATTGGGCGCCAAAGAGAGCAGAAGCCTTCGAATTACTGAAAGTGGCTATGTCTAGTAGCCCTATACTGGCCTTGCCTGACTTGACCAAACCGTTCGAAGTACAAACGGATTCCTCTGACTATGCATTGGGTGGAGTCTTACTACAAGAAGGGCACCCGGTTGCATATGAGAGCCGAAAGCTGAAGGATGCAGAACGGCGTTATGCTGCCCACGAGAAGGAATTATTGGCTATCGTCTATTGCTTACGATTTTGGAGGCACTATCTTCTGGGGACCCCATTCGTGGTGAAGACGGACAACACGGCTGTAAGTCATTTCATGACCCAGCCAAAGCTAAATGGTCGACAGCCAGGTGGCGGGAACTCCTAGCAGAATTTCACTTCAATCTGGAATACCAAAATGGGAAGACCAATCATGTTGCGGATGCACTAAGTCGAAGGGCTGATCTAGCGTCGGTATGCCTGCTTGCCACCCTTAGGGGGAGTGAGGTGGATACCACCAGGACCTCCTCACCAAGGACCTTCTACACAGTACTTGGTCGACCTAGCAGGTCAAGGAAAAACTCGCAAGTTCTACATAGACGATGGATTTCTGAAGGCAAAAGGAAACCGTCTTTATGTTCCTAAATGAGGGGATCTGTGAAGGACTCTCCTGATGGAATGCCACGACACTCTATGGGTAGGACACCCAGGAGAGGAACATACCATGGCACTGCTATGTCGTGCTTATTATTGGCCCCAGATGGTAGACGATGAGGCTCAATATGTGAAGACTTGCCTAGTATGCCAGAAAGACAAGTCTGACCGCTTAACACAAGCGGGCCTGTTGGAGCCATTACCTGTCCCAAAGAGGCCTTGGGAAAGCGTTTCATTGGATTTCATCACCGGCTTGCCCAAGGTTGGAGATCTCACGACTATTTTGGTTGTGGTCGATCGGTTCTCTAAGTACGCCACTTTTATTGCGGCCCCTAAGTATATATCAGCAGAGGATACAGCTCGACTCTTCTTCACCCATGTTGTCAAATATTAGGGTCTGCCTAAGGACATCGTTAGTGATCACGACTCTTGCTTCACTAACAACTTTTGGACTCAGCTCTTTAAGTGCCTAGGGTCCAAACTGAGTCACAACTCAAGTTTCCACCCGCAATCTGATGGTCAGACGAAGCGGTTCAATGGCATGTTGGAGGAATATCTTCGGCACTTTGTTACCAGCTCGCAGAAGAATTGGGTGAAGCTATTGGATGCAGCTCAACTGTGTTTCAATTCACAAAAGAGCTCTAGCACAAACAAGAGCGCTTTTGAAATTGTTACCGGACAGCAACCACTACTCCCACACATTGTGAATTCTCCAAATATGTCAAAATCTCCACGAGCAGCTAGCTTCTCGAAGGGATGGAAGAAGAATTCGGAGATAGTGCGGAGCTATCTCGTGAAGGCGCAAAAGCGAATGAAGAGACATGCAGATCAGAATCGTCGCTTTGTGGAATATCAGGTTGGGGACAAGGTGATGGTGAAGATCCCAAAGGGATACCTGTTTGCAGGGGACCATGACCTCCACCTGTTGCAAAAATACGTTGGACCTCTGTCCATTGAGAGGTGCATTGGAAAGGTAGCATACCGGGTGGATACCCCAGATTGGTGGAAGGTTCATCCTGTTTTCCATGTCAATCTTTTAAAGCCTTTTCGAGAAGACACAGAAGACCCTTCACGAAGCCAGCTCACAATACCTAATATTCGAGGGGTAGTAGAAGCCATCATCAATGATCGTGTCATACATGCCTCGAGGAAAGATCACCAAGAGTTCCTGGTGAAATGGCTGGGATGTGACGCATAAGAGAATACGTGGGAGAAGGGCACCAGCCTCAAAGCTTACAAGCACTTGATCGATGAGTATCTTGCAAGTAAGGCGCCGAGGAAGTCACCAACTCAAGTGGGGGAGAATGTCATGGGCGGCTTTCCAGCCATGCCCCATGATCCCTTGGATGCGCCCCATGGCGCCATGGCAAGCCTCTCAGTGCCTAGCGCCATGGACAACCCCGTGGTCTCGGATGCGCCAAGTGACAAGGTTGCTTCTGCCTATGTCACCCCATCGATGTCCCTTGCTAGCGCCGCTATGCTGGCTGTGCCCCAACGCATGCCCAGCGCCCAGTGACAGTGCAACCCTGCTACAGTGCCAGCGCCCAAATGTGCACGCACGACAGTGTCAAGACTGAGGGTGCACATAGACCTGCTCTAGTTAGGTCTCTTTTGTTGTAAATATAGAGTAGTTTACTTTATGTATTTTTGGTTGTGATTCTCTAGCAAAGTTATGTCTAGTCCTGTAACTTTGGTTTTTCTTTTTAAAGCATTATTAGGGGGGATCAAGCAATCAAAAACTTTCAAGCAAGCAATCAATTATCTGTACTGGTGTCTCTCCCCTCGACATCGCTTGCTCTCATTGTAATAGCTTTCATTAATGCAATCAAGCTCTCTTTCTTTCTCACTCTCACTCACTTTACTGTTCTCTCATTTGCTCTTGACATTGGTTTTCCCGCACGGCACTGACAGTCTCGTCTAGCGTGCGGAGGGGACCCCGGTTGGCAGATAGTAACTTTGGAATCATCGGTTGCTTAGCCTTACGTCACCCTTCCAAGAAGTCTCAGGAAGGCGCCGCGTAACAGTTATCATGTTGGCTCAGAAGCTCAACTACTCTATCCACTTCCCAATCATTTAACAATCATCTATCTTAAGTTCAGATTCCATCCGTGTTGTCCGCCCACTTCATCCACTTTGACCTGAGGATTTGTTGCATGTAAGAACATGTCAGGATATTGTTCTTTTATAGGACCACGCCCTAGCCGATTATCACCCCCAAAAAGTAGCCTTCTTTCCAATGCCTAGCTTGATTTGGGTATTCTTCCTGAAACTGAGCCATAGGCATTGATTGCTTTCCAATTGGTAACTGCATGTGGAGACTACCTTCTTGGTACACCATTGAGAAGCTTGTCCATATTTAACTTCAATGACCTTCCTCCATAGAGCTTGTTGTTCACTGTTACTTATCTAAAGCCACTTGAAGAGAAAAGATCTGTTTTGTTCTCTAATATTTTTTATGCTCAAACCACTTGTTCTTTGCTTGGATGACCTTCTCCCATTCAAAAGGGGAAATGCTTTTGTTTCTTTATTCACCTGCCAAAGAAAGTTTCTTCAAAGGGTATCCATTCTCTTTGCTATCTTAGCTGGTAAAGGGAATAGAGACATCACATAGGTTGGTAAGGAATCCGACACACTAATTACAAGAACCACTTTGCCACCAAGTGATAGATACTGAGTTTTTCACTTGGTCAGTCTCTTTTCAGACCTTTCCAACACTCTTGTCACACATCTCCATAGCTTTAATCTTTGCACCCAAAGCTAAGCCCAGATATGTTGTTGGCAGGTTGCCAATTTCACATGCCAAATTGGCTGCCAAGATCTGCATCTGAGGTACCTCATTTATGTGAAAAAAGGCTTTTCTCCAATTAACATGGAGACCTGACACTGCTTCAAACATAGTTACAATCATTCTCATATGTCTCAATTGTTCAACATCAGCATCACATAAAATTAAGGAGTCATCTGCTTACAGCAAATGAGAAATTTCCAGGCTGCATCCTGGTCTATCTGAGGACTTGAAACACCTTATACTTGCATTTGCTCTAGCCCTTTGAGCATACTAGTGAGCCCTTCCATCTTTAAAATGAAAAGGAAAGGAGAAAAGGGATCTCCTTGCCCAAGACCGCTGTTTGAAGGAAAAAAGTCCTCAAGGGAACCATTTATTAACATAGAGAATCTGACAGTACATAAGAATATCCAATTCAACCATTTACTTCCAAAAGCCATATCCTTCATGATTTTGATCAAAATATTTCTAATTGACATGATCATATGCCTTCTCTAAATGAGCAAGTCTTGGACTCTTACCTTTATAGTTGTGTCCTACCAGAATAGGACATATAAATATTGGATGGAGGGAATACTAAATAGATGGTCTCTGGGTTTAAATCTTAGAAGGGTGGTTTCTCTCCCTAATGATTTTCTTTGAGTATGTTGAGTCTTTAACATCTGACCCGTTATGTTTATCTTACACTAGGATTTTCAAACCCTAATGAGGTAAATCTGGTGCCTTAGAGCTTCACAAAGGACCACATGATTCTAAACAGTAGAGGATCACAAGATTTTATTCACCTTGATACACATGGTTGCAGGTAGTTGAGTCAAGACAAATCTGAGGCAAGCCTTACTTTGTCAGGCCTTTGCTTGAGATAGTCTAGCCTAAGATCTCGTTGCTTGAACTTGACACAAATATAGCAACTGGGGGGGGGGGGGGGGGGGGGGGGGGGTATGAGATTGAACAGTTTGATTTGAGATCAAATTAGCGATGTCCAATTTTTACAGTTCGAAAGATTATTATGTTTGCTACTCAATATTCAACATTTTTCATGTGGCTGAGTGTGAAACCTCAATTTTGTATTGCATGTCAAAGAAGGAAGCTGAAAAGCCAGTATATATTGAAATCATGGAAAAGGCAAGATGAGATTGAGATAGGAAAGTGGGAGAGTGACAAAAGTAGAAAGATTGGAGACAGGAGAATAAGGATATGAACACAGTATTGTAGATGACAAGGAGGGGCTGATCAAAGATAGGACTGACAGACAAAAAAGACGGATCGAGGGGATAAGTGAAAGTTGTGTCTGAGAAGCTGATGTATTAAT
This sequence comes from Lycium barbarum, assembly GCF_019175385.1. Classification (NCBI taxonomy): domain Eukaryota; kingdom Viridiplantae; phylum Streptophyta; class Magnoliopsida; order Solanales; family Solanaceae; genus Lycium; species Lycium barbarum. The sequence continues at coordinate 139,040,350 of NC_083337.1, forward strand.
GTGTATTCATATATACTCCTATCTGAAGGCTGAAAATTACTATAAAGATGTTTATTGATTTTGGTTTGGACAAGTGTGTTTAAGCCACAATGTTCTAGGCTTGATAAAAAAAAAAAAGTTCCAATTTTCTGGGAGAAGAATTTAAAGGGGTACACGAGCATGGAGACAAGTTGCTGTTGTACTGAGATTAGCAAAATGCTAGTCAAGTTCAGCAATTTAAAATTGCTTGAGTAGCTTTTGAGACAGCCAGGCATGCCAGCAGCCCAAGTGGTAATCAATTTCTTCCCCTGAATCCAATTTCTTTCCTCTTCTTCAAAGGATTCTGCTCTTGTTGTCTTTCCACATGCTGCGCCATACTGTTCTGTGACCATTTGTGTGGTAGAAAATGCACTATGTAGTCAACTTTTTTTTTTTTGTGAAATGGTAACATAAACTAATTTTAAGACACTATGTAGTCGATTTTTGGACATGAATCATGTGTAATGCATGCAGTTTCATAAGCTTGTCAGGGATCATATAAAAATGCGACATTTTATAGATATAATCAATAGGGTTTAAGATGGTTCCAAGATATGATCGAACTAATCCATTGACACAAATAGTTCATGGGAGAAAATTAAGTTATTTGGGTCCTGGGGAACTGACAGGGCGCACTGCTAGTTTGCTCATTTAGTCGTTTGCTTTTGTTTCTACCAAACCTCTTTTAATACAAAATTGCATCAAGAATTCTCTCCCTATTAATCAGTGTCAACCAGTGAATTAATAAGCCTGAACAGAAAAGGCTGGTGGAACATAAAGTTTTTAAGATGGTTCCAATATATGAATCCTCGTAGTTGCTGTTGTTTTTAGATGCCACTGTTAATGCAGAATTACATCAAGATTTTTTTCCTATTATGTACTCTGTCTTTTCCTGATTGCTATGTGGTGATTAAATGGTAGGATACTAGCAAGAAATCTCCCATGGAATTGATCAATGAAGTTCCACCTATTAAGGTTGAGGGCAGGATTGCTGCCTGCGGAGGTAATCTGAATACTACCATGTTCCCTTTTTTTTTTTTCTTCTTCTGGAAGTGTCCGCGAGTTGCTTAAAACTATACTGCTTCCATTAAAAATCAACCTGCCTGAACGTGTTTTTTTTTTTTTCCAATTTTTTCCTGATACAGACACTAATCCTGCTCTTGGACATCCAATTGAGTATATATGCCTTGATCTGGCTGAGCCTTCTGTATGCAAGTACTGTGGTTTGCGCTATACTCAAGATCATCACCGTTAGGGTTCCTGAATTAAGAGTGTTCTTCATTTTATATGTAAGCAGCTGTGTTTATTGTGATCCTTTGTACTACTGATCTTAATAAGGATTAGGGTCCCGTGTGATCCAATTTTCTTAAAGCTGGTATACAGATGCTTTTCGCAAGTTCATTTCTCTATTTTGGACATAGGCCCATAGTATATGCTTGTTTTTAGCACGACTGATATTATAATGCACAACTCTTGGGGGTCGTTTGGTACATGGGATGGGATAAGGATAATATTCCCGTAATAAGATTTGTGATTAACTTTATATCATGTTTAGTTTGAGGTATTAGCTCATCTGGAGATAACTTTTACACTAAATGGTAAAATTAGTTGTCCCATATAGAAGGTGGGATGACTAATCTCATGAGATATCCTAGGATATCCCACCGTTGTAAAAAACGACCCCTTACTATATATAATGTTGTAGAAGGTAACACTAGAACTCTGCTGGTATTCACCTGAGGCAAGGCACTAGAAAAAACGCCCTGCAGACTCTCAAAATACTTTAATTCACCCCCTCTCCTCTTGTACTGTAGTGGTATATAAAATAAATATACTCCATCACCTGACTGAATATGAGAAGCACCAATTGCACAGAAAACGAGTTTGGTTGAAGATATTTCTGACAGGTGCTTAGGACATATTTAAATCATGACCTAATCTCCAACATTAAAGTAGGCTCCGACTAATGACTAATGACTAAGGACTAAGGACTAAAGCCATCAAGCTCGATAAGCTTGACAGAGATCGTCTAACAACTAGGAGTATAATTGATATGACAGCTCCCTAACATAATTAATGACATTATCAAATAATCAAGATTCACCAAAAAGTATGTGGACCACATCTACAGTACCAGGTGCATCCTAATTGGTAGTATTATCTCGGGGCGGCCCTACAAACTACGAATGTGAACAAGACTGCAGGTCAATTACCTAAGGTTAAGCATTTGTTGATGAGTTGGGAAACACTACGGAGCATATAATTGCTCACGCTTGGATTTCATTTAACTCACAGAAAGAAAAAACAAACAGTAGGGTCAATGGAGGATCATCAACATGATTGAGTTGAACTATTTAATTTCACTCATTCGCATTTGCATGGAGTATGCAATGACACGCCATCTGTAGTAATGAGCAAACCCCTTTCACCCTCTCTAACCCTGCATAATAGAGGATTAACAATAAAAAATAGTTGAATTTGGAACATACAAAAAGAAGGAAAACCTGGAGCCCCACAATTTAGCATCATCATTAGACATTGCTGGAACTTGAAAATCTCAGAGAATAAGTTGAATAGTAAATGATGTTATATCAAAATAAATTTCATTTCTCAGTACACCGGATCAAAGAACAAACAAATGAGTATCCAATGTTAAAATCTTAGCCTACAAGCTGGAAAACAAAAAAGGAAGGGGGATTTGGAATAACTACAATACGGACAATGCTATGTAGCATATATATATATATATATATATATCAGCCTAGCTTGAACCCATGAAAAGAATTAACATCATCTTACTAAGCGAATGAAGATGGCCGAGAAGCCATGATGTGCCCCTTAAATATTAGTATCTCCTTTTTCTTAAATCGGAGAAATTCCCTGTGGGCTTTTGGCCAAATCCAGTTGGCCCCAATCGCAAAATAATCATTGTAAAACCTGACGTTCTTCTGATTCTTGAACTCCTTTGCACTGGATTGAATTGGATCATCAAAACACCAGCGCGGAAGAGGCCTGTTTAACATGACCTTCACGGACTTGTATTTAGGCGCACAAGTCTAAATTTCTGAATCATCAACCTCAGAGCTTACCACAAAGTTGGGGAATGCCAAGGTTATATCCCTGAATAAAGCAAGGCCAACTATATTAATAAGGAGTATCAGGTAAGAGCAATTTACGTGTCTCGAGATGAAAAAAAGGTATCCCAATGTACTAAGCTCCCGCTATGCATAGCCAGGGAAGGGCCGACCACAAGATAATCATAGTTAAAAAGCATAATGAACTATCTGAGTTTTCATTGATGCCACACTTACATCAGATATGGAAGTGTCATATTCTTTAGAAGAGATGGATTCTTTGAAACAAATTCCTTCCACTCTTCTGGATCTATCCTCCCATCACCCTTTGTGTCTGCATCACTAAACGTCTGGCACACATGATAAAAGATAGAATTTGAGTAAACAGAAAAAAGGACTACACATATGGACAATTGAGTGATAAGATGGTTTAGTCTTCACCTTATCTATAATCATCTCAACTACGTCATCTGAAAGAACCAAGTCTGATTCATGCAGCAGCGCCAATACCATCTCTTTCAACTGCAAATTATAATAATCCACGTTGCATAGAGATTATTACCTTTCGCTAACATGCTTTTGCTCGTCAAATTAATACCACAGATTTTTTCTTTTTCTACAGGACAGGGAACATATTTGAAAGCAATATATAGCTTCAATACCAACCTCTTCTCTCTCGATAAAACCAGTGTGCCTTAAATCATATAATCTGAATGCAACTGCAAAGATGTTAATGCGTTTCATTAGAAAACAGAAAGTGAGAAAATGAGAAATAAGTGAAAGGCAGAATATCAATAGTATAAAAGCTAGCAAAGTTCAGTTCCTACATGCCATTTTATCAGCTACTGGTACATTAGGGTGGAAGATACCCAGAGATCGGACAAATTCTCCAAACTCAATCACTCCATTGCGCTTAATATCGAAAAGATCAAATACCTGCATAATAAGAAACTCCGTGATGAGATATCCACAACCTCAGATGGACACAGAACAGAGAAATTGACAGAAGAAGCAGTTGATTTCCAGTAATGCACAAGATTTTTGGGAAAATTCATTTATAGGGAGCATTTGAATGAAAAGTTGGCTGAAAATACGTACCCTATCTGCAAACAGATTCTTCCTTTTTTGGTTCCTAAACATCGCTAGCTGAAACTCTTCCTGATGATGGCAATTTTGCATGAATTAGAATAGATATAGGCATAACACATTTTAGGCTTATCAACTAGTTAAGTACTATATCAATTATACATTTAAGAATCCAAAACACGGAAAGATATATGTATTTCTATTTGCAAGCAGTAGAGACATACCTTATGAATGAGCCCATCATCAATTATGCAGCTGCTTATTCTTTTGAACAGCTCATATAATGCTTCGACTTCACTCACTGTAACTGCAACATTTCATAAATGATTAGCAGTTGCACTAACTAACAAGTTATTGACAAAAGGTGTATAGATCTCTATCTTATAGAATTCCAACGGTGCTTTACTGCTTCTTCTCTAAGGCATATTGGAAACAAGCAAATTGTGCTTTCAACTTGAGTGAAACACATGACAGATTTTTAATACGATTCATACTCACAAGGTGTCTCAGCAGCAAGCACATTGGGCTCCTCGTAACCGGGTGTGTATTGGGGTGATGTTCTTTTTGAGTGAAAGCAGCCCATCAGAAGATGGTAGTAACAATAGCAAAAGATTATTCTAGAAATAATATATTGATCCAGATAGTCATCGAACGATCCACCTGCCACAATTAAGATTAGGTCACTAACAGTAATAAAATAGATAGAGACTTATAAGCAGCTATCTAAAGAGCGCAGAAATTCAACAGTTAACATCAAGAAGGTAACTTCATTTTCACAACCATTCCAAAATCATTAAGTAATTCAGCTAATAAATTATATAAAATGTGTTTGCCTAATGGAGAAGGTTTTCCAGCTCTATCGTAATTGTAAGTATTGACAATGCCCTATTAAATTTATGTGGCTGATTTAATATTCATCAGAATGAAAGATGGGCGCACACAGTTTATTGATGACAGCTTAAATACTCAACCCAACATTCTTTACTCAATGGCCAAGGCATCAATTCTTGTTTACACTTACCATAAGTGTAGCAAATAATGATCTAGGCTAATATTAAACGTCTCTGTTTAGTTATCAATCAACTTCAGGGGAGATAATATAGAGTTCTAAGAGCCCGTTTGGATTGGCTTATAAGTTGCTTATTAGTTGTTTTTAATTTTTTTGAGTGTTTGGCTGGCCAGCTTAAAGTCATTTTGTGCTTAAAATAAGCTCAAAAAAATAATTGGGCCCATTTGACTTAGCTTATCTAAAGCCGCTTATAAGCTAAAAACAGCTTATAAGCCAAAAAAAATAAGAGCCTGTTTGGATGGACTTATGTCTATAAGCTGCAAACAGCTTATAAGCTAAAAAAAATAAGTTGGGTAGTCTAACTTATTTTTTTTGGCTTATAAGCGGCTTTAGATAAGCTAAGTCAAATGGGCCTAATTATTTTTTTGAGCTTATTTTAAGCACAAAATGACTTTAAGCTGGTCAGCCAAACACTCAAAAAAACTGAAAACAGCTAATAAGCAACTTATAAGCCAATCCAAACGGGTTCTAAGTTAGAGCCCTTTTGGATTGGCTTATAAGTTGGCTTATAAGCTGTTTTCAGCTTTTTTGAGTGTTTGGCTGGCCAGCTTAAAGTCATTTTATGCTTAAAATAAGCTCAAAAAAATAATTGGACCCATTTGACTTAGTTTATCTAAAGCAGCTTATAAGCTGAAAACAACTTATAAGCCAAAAAAATTAAGTTGGACTACCCCAACTTATTTTTTTCAGCTTATAAGCTGCAAACAGCTTTAAGCTGTAAGCCAATCCAAACGGGCTCTTAGACTACCCCAACTTATTTTTTTTAGCTTATAAGCTGCAGCTTATAGACATAAGTCCATCCAAACAGGCTCTAAATGAGATAAGAGTCCACTTCTTAAACTACAGAAGCCATAGATATAACAAAATTTCCTCAGAATACTATAGCAACAAAACCAAGATAACATAACAAAAGAGAGAAAAAAATCACTTTGTTACATTACAAGATTACCTACAGAGAAAGAAGATAAGAGTCTAAAACCCAAATGAACTACAAAGATCCCCTGTCTTCCCTCGATCTTAGAGCCTAGTTTTAAAACTTTGGCTTAAAATCTTCAGAAAACACTTCCAAATAGAAAAACCAAAGTTGTATTGAGTAGAATAGAGGTGAAATCAAATGGTAAAATTCCTCAAAATATATATATATATATATATATATATATTCGATGAAACCAAGAAATTAAAGAATCTCCCAGTCAGTGCATGCACCTTATATACAGGAAAGATTATAGAGGAAATGGTACAAGTTTGGAAGCGTGTGTGTGTCTATATATAATAATAATTTAGTTTCTGCTATAATAACGCCAAGAAACAGAGAACCTGTGCTAAGCTCCAGAAACTTCTGTAACAAATAATGGAGAAAAGAAAAAGCCAAGTGCAGAAGAAAACAAAAAAGTTTTAAGATTGAGTTTTTGGTACCAATGATGATCTTGTTATATATGGGATAAAAATGTAAAAGCCAAAAAAGAAAAAGATGAAATCTTGAGTTGTGTGAAACCCCATCATGTTACATTGCTCATCAAAACTGAATACGTAATTTATGGGAACGCAAAATTTCATCTTTTTATTTGTAACCCCACGTTTGGTTTAAATCTTGACAACCCAAGGAGAGATTTTAAAGTTTCATAACGAAGTTGCAGAAAAACACTCCTAGAAAAAAGGAGAGAGAGAAAAAGTCACCTGAAAATGGCAAGACTGCAAAAGTTTTGCTGCTCGTGTGTATGTGTGGGTGTATATATACATTCTTTGGATTTATTTGAGCTTTTCATAAATATGAAATTGCACTTTGTAAAATACAAATTTGTTTTCTTTTCTTTTTCTTTGCTGTAATAAAAGTCGCCGTACAATCAGAGTTGCTAGTTGTAATACACCATAATTTTATTATTGTCTTTTCAAGTGTCCAGTCAAAGTTGATGAGCTTTCAGCGAACAAAATAGTATGACGTGAGATAGAGAAAGTTTTAACCATCCTTAAAGGGGTAAAACTGGCTTCTAACGTAACCGCACAATTTGGATAAAAATTAAAAAAAAAATCCTATAATTTTATAAAAGTATTTTATTTTTCAAATGTTATAAAAAGTTCTTGAAGGATCTGATATAAAATTTAAAACGATTTATACAGGACTATAAAATAATTAATCTTATTAAAATATAGCCCCCTCCATCTACACAATATGTTTGATTAGATAAGAAAAAGTTAGAAATTTGTGACCAATATTTTCAAAGGCATTTTTGGGATGAAATTCAGGACGGGTAGTACCAAAAACGCTTCAGGAAGCAAATGATAGGCATAGGGGTACACTCTAGAATTTGAGGTGGAAGTTCCAGGCGCAAAAGCGTAAGCTCGGGACGTAAAAGAGTACCCTAGACTTAAATTTGATTTTTTTTTCGTTTTAAAAGTGTTTTGTGATATACCATATTTTTTATTATTGGTGTAACGATATTTATACATTATCATATCATGTTTTTATGTTGGAGTGGTTTCCTAAAATATATAAATAAAGAAAGCAACTCTCATGGAAAAGAACAGTTGTACCCGGTGTAATCCCACAAGTGGGGTCTGAGCTCATGGAAAATAACATTGCCATAAATAATTTTTTGGATGATTATGTCTGAAATTAATAGGATAGAGATTCCGTAATATAGTGTCTCTGAGGCAACTTTATCAATTTTTGTCATGGCTCTTACATTTTTACCCTTCTCCGAAATATATAAACAAAAATCAATCCAAATATTAGTTGAGGGTGCAAAGGATGGAGATCAATGATGAAATGGATGATGATTTCATTTCAAAGATTGTCTCTGTTTTTATAATTTTTGTGTTGTTAACTTAATAATAGTTACAATAATATTTTTTTATATTACTGGTGATACACTTACCTTTTTTGTCTGTCCCCCAAAAAATGTTATATTTCTATATTTAAAAGTAACTAGTCTGTACGAGCGTGTCTCGCACGTTATTCTATGTCAATCTCTCAAACACCTGTAATAATTAAGAAAAAGTTGAAAAACATCTACTCTAAATATAGAGTAATTTTTATGAAAAGAAATAATACCTTTTGAGAAGTGTACCGAATTTTGTTATCTTCTTTCTGGAGAAGTAGTACCACATGATGGAGAATGTGGAACATGATTTTTTTAAAAAAAAATAGGTTGGCTCCTATATTAAATTAATTTGGAGCACAATTCAAATAGAAACAGAAAAAGAGATCAAATTGTTAGGACGCTCTGTTAGTTAGTTTAATAAAAATAGGATTTGTTAGTAAGTTAGGACGTCGTTTAGAAATAGGATTGGTTATTAGTCGTAATAGATGACATTGTTAGTAGTAATAGAGTTAGGTAGATCAATAGAAATAGGATTAGTAGTTAGCAGTGTTAGTAGTAATAGTAAGGATATACAAGTCGTTCAATATTACAAGGTTATTTTGGTCAACCAATATTTATTGTTATTTATGTTCATGCTTTTATAATAATATAGATATAGATAGATGTAGAGATAATTCAAAATTTCTTGTTATCTTCTTTTTGAAGAGATAGTACCGCATGATGGAGAATGTGGAAGATGATTTTTTTATATATAGTTTGGCTGCTATATCAAATTAATTTGGTGTACAATTCAAATAGAAACAAAAAAAGAGATCAAATTGCTAGGACGCTCTGTTAGTTAGTTTAATAAAAATAGAATTAGTTAGTAAGTTAGGACGTCGTTCAGAAATAGGATTGGTTATTAGTAGTAATAGACGACATTGTTAGTAGTAATAGAGTTAGATAGATCAATAGAAATAGGATTAGTAGTCAGCAGTGTTGGTAGTAATAGTAAGGGTATACAAGTCGTTTAATATTATAATGTTATTTTGGTCAATCAACATTATGTTCATGCTTTTATAATAATAATAATAATAATAATAATAATAATAATAATGTGTGTATATATATAATTCAAAATTTCCTCTTTTACCAAATGATTTATAATCACACAAAAACTTACGACTTGTTTTAGATCACAAATTTCAAAAGCCTTCATTTCTTTCTTAAACTTCGTGTATAATCAAACTATATCATATAAATTGGGACGGAGGAAGTAAAAGTTTTACTTTTTCTTATTTTCTCAATAATAAAATTATAAACTCATGGGAGCCCGTTCTACATAAAACTTCTCGCCTTGCATCTCCGCCTCTTAAAACATTGGTTATGACCAAAATATGATAGTATATCTTTTTTTAGTATATTCATATTATTAAGAGTAAAATACATTAAAAATTTAAATATAAAAAAAGACTTAATCTATTAATTTTAATTTATATAGCGGTTTTTTATTTCACATGAAATTTAAGAAAGAAAACTAAAATTTATAGTCTAAAACATTTCATAAGCTTTTGTATGATTATTAATTGTCTCGGTAAGGATGAAAAAATATTATACTAACATTCTTTTTTAGACAATTCAAAGTACCAATTATAATATTTACTAACTATAAATTGAAATCGGGGAAATCCTTTTCTTTTAGAGAGCACTACGCCACGTTTGGCTGCATCGTCTCTTAGTTGGCACTTGTACATCCCTATCCTTCCACCTCGTTTTCAGACGGGGATTGTAAAATACTCTTATACTCCTATATTTTTGGTCCATGTCTTCAAATCAAATTGACTTTTTGTTTTCCTTAAAGGATACTACTTGCAAAAAATGGGGTCACGTCTTTAATAAAAATGGTATATGGATGTGTATAGTGGATCATATTAAATAAAGAATATGTTATTATTTTAGATTTAACTACTTTTGGTGGTCTAGCTAGTGAATTGGTCGAATGACAAAAAACAGATGAATTTTTAAATTTTATATGTCCTTCCTTAATACTTGAATCTTGGATGAATTCAGAGATCTCTCACGGCAAGTGTTGTATTTGCTCCCTTAATAGTTGAGATTTGTTCTTGCGTCTCATTAGTTTAATCTTTCTTTCTTTATTTGTTAGTAACTCAATTGCAATGTGTATACAATTGTCAATAACTGGAAAGCTTATATAAACTGACGTGTTAACAAGAAGTTGCGATATGTCTTTATTGAAATTTGCAGCAAAAGGTTCCTATATCTGTTAGTTTAATCTCTCCATTAAATTAATCTACATGACGTAAGACCAAGATTTCACGAGAGTAGATAGCGTGACTCAATTTGTAATGCATGTATTTTTAGATATTTAGGGGCCGTTTGACATGGTTTGAAACTATAGTTTAAAATCATGGTTTAAAATTATGTTTGGACATGCAATTTAAATATTTTAAGCTGTATTTTTTCTTATAGATATAAAAATCTTACAAGTTGTGAAAACTATCAAAACATTCTCAATTCTTATACAATCTTACCAAATGAACAAGGCATAGTTCATAACAAAATTAATACGCTATTAAAAGGCCTTTCTAAAAAATATAACACCAATTGATCAAACTTTAGTTCAATAAAAACGAAAATTTAACATGAATAGTAATGAGGTTGGTAGACATAAATAAAGGTTGATAGACATAAACAAAAATTGATGGAAGTTAATGAGGTCGGTAAATGGTTGGTGGGAGTAATTTGTTAAAGATATCTACTAGTATTTTTTTACAAAATATAAACTTATGGGTAAAATTTTTGAAACCACAAATCATGCCTTTTTGGATGATTTGGGATTTGAAACCATGAAATGAAATGCATGTCTAAACGTTGGTTTCATCTCATGGTTTCAAACCGCATGTCCAAACGCCTACTTAGAGTATTTGGTGGCTGATTTGTAAGTGAGTTATGCAGATATTTAATCATGAATAAGCAATATCATGTTTAATAACTAGTTAGAATGTAAGTTATTCATATATAAAATTAATACGGTTTTTATCTTCTAATTCAAGAATGCAGAATAATTAATACATGAATATAAAAGGTGGAAAACTAATATATGAATAATTAAATCATGCATAACTAAATCCAGCATAAAATAATATGACATAAATTCTCTCATAACTAATTTTTGTATTATTAATACCTGCATAACTCCAACCAGCTACCAAACGACCCCTTAGCATTAATTCTACATAATACATTTATATTATGGTCATTATAAATAGTTGAACCAAAATACTTGTTCTTTTAGAAAATCAAAATAAAATTATTATTTATTCACCTCTATTAGTTCTCTAATAATGTGGAGAACGATTAATATGCTAGGAAAAAAAAGTAAGTAAGTAACTGAGATAAAAAAGAAATAAAAGTAATCTAATTAAATTATTTTTAAAATTTATATTCAAGTAAAATGGATTGAAAGAGTAAATTTATTTTCGAATATGTACTTTCATTAATTCGATCTCACAAATTAATAATCTGAAAGTCAAACCAATAATAAACTCGAGGATTTTATTTTTCGTTGATGTTTCCCAAGGAAATTGAATAGCAAAAGACAAAAAAGTGAAAAGAAAAAAGAAGAAAAGGACGAAAGGGCCAGTTGGAGAAAACTACAAGTAATAAGACGCCAAAACTTTAAAGAAAAAAAAAAAGATTATTGAAATGCGTAATGGCGTATGCCTGGCTGCAAGCTGTGTGTATGCCAGCTGGCAGCTCCGGAAATAAGCTAACAAGTTTCACAATCGACACGTTATCCTTCCATTTAAAATAATTTAACTTTACTTGGCAAGGCATTTGGATATAAGTTTGGTCGAAATTTGACCCAAAAAGAAAAAAGAAAAAATTAAAATGTTGAAGTTGAATGATATTTGAAAGTGGGAAATCGTATTTGGAGGTGTATTTGATTTGAAAAAAGATTAAAGTTTATAAGCATAGAAAAAATATAATCTGTCGAACCAGTTTTTTCAGAAGTGAAAAACTCATCTTCCAAAACTAGTAGTAAAAAATTAGCCTAGTGTATAATCACGTTTTAATTTATTTTCTATAAAAATATAAAAAAACAAGACTATGTCCAAATGACTCCTTAATTCCCAAAAAGAATATTTTCTAACATTGTTTGATTATATATTAATATTAATTTTTGGATTGTTTTTCAAGTTTGAAATTATTAGTGGAATTCATTTACAATCACTCTTTTCTATAGAGTCCCGAGCCAAAATGGCGTATTTATGCAGTCATTAGCTCAAAATAGTATGCTTTTTTTTTTTAGACCAAAATGAGTATTTCGTTGGATAACCAACGAAATATCCACACACTGTTCCGGTGCCGAATATATTGTTGCATTTCGCTACACATGTAGCGAAATGCAACAAATTATTTTTTATTTTTTTATTTTTTTGCATTTCGTTGTGCAATTCACGAAATAGTTTTTTTTTTTTTTTTTTTTTTTTTGCAATTCGTGAAAGAAACTGTGTGTGCATGCAATTGACCTCATTTTTTAGTGAATTGCATTTCATTGTGCAATTCACGAAATATGCTCTTTTTTTTTTTGGCAATTCGTGAAACTAATGATTTTTTTTTTTTTTTTTTTTTTTGCATTTCGTGAATTGGTCAATGAAATAGACTTTTTTTTTTGCATTTCGTGAATTGATCAACGAAATAGGATTTTTGTTTTTTTGCATTTCGTGAATCAATGAACGAAATAGTTTTTTTATTTTATTTTGTTCATCTAAAAACGAAATTGGAAAATATATATATATATATATATATATATATATATATATATATATATATATATATATATATATATATATATATTGTATTTCGTTGATATACCAACCAAATAGGAAATTGTAATTATTTTTTTTGCATTTCGTCTATATTCCAATGAAATAGGATAAACATTTTATTTTATTTTTGTATTTCGTTTATATAAAAACGAAATAGGAAAATAATTGGATTTTTTTTTATATTTCATTCAATATATATATCAATATATATATATATATATATATATTGTATTTCATTTATATAAATAACATACCTATTTGCATGTACAAGAAATAATATCAACTCGTAATTACACCAATTAAAATCACAAAATTCAAAAATAATATAGTTTTTCCTTCTTTTTTTAAATCCACTTTTTTCGTGTGTTTTTTTTTTAAGTTTTTTATTTTTAGGAATTAGATTTAAACGTGCTATTTTTTAGTTAATACGTAACTTTATTTCGAATATGTTGCGATTTTTTTAATAATTAGTTTAGGATGTCACACGAGTTAATTATAAACTATAACAAAGGATAAAATAAGATTTATCATTAAGAAATAGATACGCACAAAATATACTTAATATTTACTTAAACCATGCATCATGCACGATGCACCTAACCAAGGCCCGCCTAGATTTGATCTCTGTGGTTGGGATAAAAAAGAAGTCAAAAGGAGAAGGCTAAACCACCAAGCCATGTTTGTGAACATGACAATGTAGACACTTTTTATTATTTATAATGTTCACTAATGCTATCTAACTTGTTTTTATAAAATGAATTTCGAACCTTGAAATCGACATTCAAAATATCATTACCACGAGATTACCATCTTGAAATATATTTTTTATCATTACATTTTTACTTAAGGTGAATGAAAATTATGCACCAATTTCGGGAAAAACAAAACTGGTCTGGCCAAACCGCCATACGGGAGTTTAATAGCCAAAACAAAAAAAAAATCGCCTAAATCGTACATCCGAGCGCAAAGTTATGACCGTTTAAAGTTTAATCAATTTACAACTACTTTTTCTCCCTATACTCCTTATTTTATAATTTTATCTTATCAAATTGGATTTGTATAACTGCTTAAGTTCATACCACATTGTTTAAATCAAACATTCATAAATTTTGCTGCTCAAAGACAAATGTACCATCAAACATCACTAATAATCGAGTACTTTTCAACTATTAAAACGATGACCCGAAGTTTTGCGTATCCTGATATATTGAGCCTACATTATTAATCGCAAAATAAAAATAAAAAATCGGGTTCTATATAAAATATTAAAGTTCTGAAGTCTCAAAGCATGATTAATCTATGGCTAAAATACGAAATTTTTTTGAAAATATAAACGAAAGAGAGTAATTAAAAAAAAATAATGCAATAATTTACTGCGTTATTGGACTTAACTGAGCCGTTACAGTTAAGTCTACTAACATAATATTTACTACATTAAGCGTACTTTGATATTACTTTTTTTTCCTTGAGTTTTTGGTTCATTTTCACTTTTTTTTGGGTTACTTAGGTTCCGGACTCTGCTTCCATGCATTGATCTTTCTCTTATTAATTTGTTACACTGGTCTTCAATTTCCCCCCCTCAAATTGGGGGTTTTTAATTTTTGCCTTCGCTAAAAATTTCTTAGTTTCGAGTTCGAACCCCTCTTAGTTAAAATTTAAAAAATGAAATCGCTAGGTATAGTTTGGATTCGCAAGACAGAGTACAAAAACTCTAATGCAAAACTCTACCTCAGGCAGAATTTCAAACTCTCCCTAAGGTAAAGTTTTGCCTTCAGGCATAAGTCGAAACTCTGCTTTAAGATAGATTTTTTCTTTTTTTAATTGCTTAGTTGGAAATTTACAAGCTTCTACCTTAAGGCCTAACTTTTACCTGCATTGGCCTAACTTTGCTACAAACTTCTGCTTTCGATTTTTTTTAATATTTGACTAAGCAGGGGTTCGAACCCAGAACACATGAGTTTTGGGCGAAGGGCAAAAATTAAAGATTTCAAATTTGAGGGAAAAAATTAGAGACCCGTGCCTTTGAAGGGCATTCCGCACAAAAAATTGAACTTGCCATGATAAGGCGGCTCAAAGCTTGCCCCACCCTATAAAATGGCGGACATAGAGTGTTATGGGTCTTATTGCCTTTCACCATGTTTAGTCTTACTGCCTTTCATCATGTTTTCCCCTAAAAAGATGACAATTGAATTTGTATGCGGTTTAAAGGATACGTGGTTTAATCAGTCGTTAACGTAATGAAATATGAAATAACAATAAATTGTATGTAACGAACAAAGAAAGAAATAGCTTGAATCGTTTATTGCTTGTAACTGAAAACTGGTCCCGTGCAGAGCGTTAAAGCATGCCCGAGCCAAATCGCTAAAGAACTTAAACTTTATGAAATTTTACAGAGTAAGTGCGTGAGATTAGAATCAGATCCCCTCTAATGAGAGGGTTTACCCCTTTTATAGTACAAGAATTAGAATCCTAATGCTCTTTAAAATCAGATAA
Source organism: Lycium barbarum (assembly GCF_019175385.1). Lineage (NCBI taxonomy): Eukaryota > Viridiplantae > Streptophyta > Magnoliopsida > Solanales > Solanaceae > Lycium > Lycium barbarum. Next base: position 139,055,744 of record NC_083337.1, read on the forward strand.
TTTGATACTAATCACTACTATTAACAGCGCCTTAACAGTAGGCGCGTAATGGGTGGTATGAAATCTAACCTGTAACGGATTTCTCGCGTTTGTCCTAACTGACGTCTCTCCGGCTTACTGGATTCACGATCGCTAGGGCTTCGTTTCACCCGAATCACCGAACTCAAACCAATACCACATCTTGAGTCAATATTCCTATTTTACTCCAACCTCTCGTTGGAAGGTCACAACATTTTACACCGGTTTTATCGTATACATATAGTCACCACCCTTTCCAGATCAGAGTTTATCGGAGCGATGGGAAGTGAAACGATAACCTTGGTATCTTCTCTTGTAAGCTTCTTCTAAAAAATAAGTGGGAGATCAGACGTTCTCTCACATCACGTCTTTCTTAATTCGGACACGTGTATCTACCTGATTGGACCGTCTCTTTGGTTCTCGAATTGGAACGTTTCTCCACTATTACTCTCCCTCTATAAAAGTGTGATTCTTTCCCTTTTCACCTTTTACCACTCGCTTAATCACTCCTCGAACTTCTTTTGAATCTTTAACCTTATCCTCGCTTTCCTTCAAATCTTCATTTGTCAACCTTCAAAACTTCATATCAATCTTCATCTGCCAACCTTCAAAACTTTATATCAATCTTCATATCTTCATCTTATTCTTCAAAATCTTCATTCTATTCTTCAAATCTTCATCCAGATCACCAAATCTTCATAAGAAATGGCAACGAACTCCAGATCTTCTTCCAAAAACGCTTCACCAGCTACTTCTCCACCTCCGGCGACCGACGTCATTGCTAACCTCGAGGTTAGCGCTCAGGTCTATCCCTTCGAACCTCAAGCTCAAGATATTCTACCCTTGCACTGTCACTTTGACACCGAATTTCCTATCGAGACAACTTCAAAAAAGTCCGACATAGGCTATGATGTCAGAAACTATCCTTCTTCGATCAAGGAAACGGACCTCCCAAGAGTCCGAACTGATTATGGTTGGATAACCCAGCTTTCCGAGATTGTTGTTACGGGTCTGGATGATGACATTATCACCTTCAGAGACGGATACTCAAGCGTATACACCTATCCCTTCACATTCAAACTTGACCCCCTGATCGATCAAGTCATCCTTGAAATGTGTAGAACATATAACTTATGTCTCATAGAAATTAGTCTGTCCGTCTGGTGGGTTGTAACTTGTCTCCGCTTTTTGGCGAATAATGTCAACACGAACTTTACTTTACACCATTTGATCCGGCTATACAGTATGCTGGTCTTTCGCGGCGGGGTTGTAAAGCTCTTGAAATGATGGAAACACCTTATCCTTTTCAGCGTTGATAAGAACAAAGGTCGAGGCTATGTGGAATGTTTCGTCAAGGTCAAAATCGCGAATATAATCCCAGCAGAATCTGTGCCATTCCCCGAGCGGTGGAACACAAAATGTAAGCATCGCACAGCTTTTATTTTTTCTACAGGCTTTCAATTATTCATCTAACTCTTTCTTATACTTTAGTTGTGTCATGGATCCCGAATGAAATAGAAAACTTCCTCGATTGGGTAGAGGACATTATATGCTAATACTCGCACCAACTACGCACATGGAAATAGCTTTCCGATGAGAAGTGGGTGGCAAAGAATCATGGTAAGTAGATCATTTTCCTGTTTTGCTTCGTGTTTTTTCCTTTACTCATCCTTTTTTTCTAATTTCGACGTTACCTTTCTCAGGCCTGCCGAAGGGTTCATCGATCCCAAGGCCCGAACCAACAGAGGCCCCTCCCGAGTTCGGGGTAAAGAGACTTCCCGGATAATGATATTCTTATAGCGAAATTCAGCACCGGTGCTGCCACTACTACTAGATAGATCAGAATATGGTTAACTTGAGACTTATTAATGACGACAGAAATTACCAAAGCATCATTGTGGGGTTGAATGATGCCCTTCGCGTCTTTATCACTGAAGGAAATGGATCCCTCCGGCACATAATTCCTGGTTCTTTTTTTCCCTAGTGATCGAGACTTTTGTCCTCTTTATCATTAGACCCCGGGGAATTTCTGCCCCCTAATAATCATATTGATCACGTGTTGAGGCTCCACTGGCTCAACTTGCTTATTTGCTTCACTGTTTTTATAATTTCTTTTCGCTCGGTCACTTAAAAATTCACTTAAGTGCCTGTTTTTCAATAGTCGGGCTACTTCATCCCTAAGTTGTCGACAATCCTCAATCTGATGACCATGAGTAGCATGATAATCGCATACCACATTCGGATCCCTATGAGCAGAATCGAACCGAAGCGGCCTTGGCCACATCGTGTCCTTAATATGGCCAATAGCTGAAATGAGACTTGCAGCATCGACATTGAAGTTGTATTTGGACAACTTCGGGCTCTCACCACTGTCAGACGATCCACCGGTATCATTCATAAATTGCAAACCTTGGTTACCCGAACTGTGATTGTTTTGCCTATCATTCCTGACCAAGTGATGATTGCAGCCACTTATTCCCTTATCCATTCTAAAATTGGACCTTTCCGATTGGCCGTATGCCTGGTACCTATCCTTCGATGACTTCGACTCTGTTTCGACCACTTTTTTGGTCTATCTGCATTTTTGCCTCGGCTTGCCGAACTTGGTGGAAGTTCAAGTTGATCATCCTCCACTCGAATTTTGGACTTATATCTGTTGTGGACATCGGCCCATGTTACTGCCTCGTATTCTAACAAGTTCTCCTTCAGTTTGAATGACGCAGCGGAGCTCCGAGGGTTGAGGCCCTTAGTGAAAGCTTGGTTGCCCATTCATCCGGAACTGGGGGCAAAAACATTCATTCTTTCTGGAATCTTGATAGGAACTCTCGGAGTAACTCGTTGTCCTTTTAGGCGATTCTGAATATATCAGCCTTCCATGCTTAGACCTTTCGAGCTCCCGCATGAGCCTTTATAAAAATATCAGGAAGCATTTCAAATGAGTTAACATAATGTTTAAGAAGCATAGAATACCATGCCATTTCCCCCCTGGACAATGTCTTGCCGAATTTATTTAGCAGCACCGACTCAATTTTATCCTCTTTGAGATCATTGCCTTTTATGACACAAGTATAGGAAGTCACGTACTCTTGTGGATCCGTCGTACTTAAGAATGTCAAGCATCTTAAACCTTTTCAGGATCAACTTCGGGGCCGCGCTCGGAGGGAAAGGCCTTTAAATGTACCGTTTGGAATCCGGCCCTTTTAAGATCGGAGAAGCCCCGGGGATTTGGTCTACTCGAGAATTATAGGTTTTCCACCTTTTTGTCATTGGCGTCGATCCATTTAGTCAATACTTCAAGAATTTTCAGGACCTCGGACGATCCATTAAAGCCCGATCTGTTGCCATTGTCAGCGACTCGATCTTCCTCGCGGACCGTATCACTAATTTGATTCGATTCCGTCGCACTTGTACCGCTGCTCTTCTTTTGAAGTTGAGCTATAACCGCATGCTGTTCTTGCAACATATTAAATATTAAGCGTAAGTTAATTTCTTCTCCTGCATCATCCGGTGTCTTTCGTATAAATGCCTGAGGTGAAATCACGGGGTTATTGTTGTTGAAGGCTGAACGCCGCCAACATTCAGGTCGAAAACATCACTTGAATTGACAACATTTGGATCAACATGGGGTAAATTGTTGCCTGGTACCCCATTGTTGTTGTTGTCATCGTGGTCGCTTGGTTCATCGTTATTGTTCAAGTGAATTGATTGGCTGATGTTTGACATCTTGAAGTTAACCTGAAATCACAAAATTCAAGAAAATAAGTGAAAGAAGGGTTGTAAACAAATCACCACTATTATCCTTAGCCTCGCGGTGAACACTAAGTTGTTTACCCCTAAAAGATAACAATTGAATTTATACACGATTTAAAAGATACGTGGTTTAATAAGTTATTAACATAATGAAATATGATATATCAATTGTATGTAACGAACAAAGATAGAAATAGCATGAATTGTTTATTGCTTGTAACTGAAAACTGGTCGAGTGCAGAGCGTTAAAGCTGTGTGCCCGAGCCAAATCGCTAAAGAACTTGAACTTTATGAAATTTTACAGAGTAAGTGTGTAAGATTAGAATCAGATTAAGTGTGTGAGATTAGAATCAGATCCTCTCTAATGAGAGGTTTTACCCTTTTTTATAGTACAAGAATTAGAGTCATAATGCTCCTTCAAATCTGATAATTTGATACTAATCACCACTATTAACGGCGCCTTGATAGCTGGTTGCATAATGGCGACGTAATAGGCGGCGTGAAATTCGACCTGTAACGGATTTCTTGCGTTTGTGCTAACTGGCGTCTCTCCGGCTGATTAACGACCCCTCGGACTTCGTCTCAAACCAACGCCACATCTTGAAGTCAATGTTCCTATTTACTCCGATCTCTCGTCGGAAGATCACAACATTTTACACCGACTTTTTCCGTATACACACCAGATCTAATATATTTACGTAGGCAACTATCAAAAAATTAGATAAGCATTGAATGTTTTCATAAATGGATTTTAGGCCTAATTCAATCCCAAAAGCTAGCTCATGGAGGAAGAATTGCCCAAGACCATATAAGAAGGCCTTCCCATCCCGAAGGGGTCGTTTGGTAGCTGGACAAAAGATAAGTTATTCATGTATTAGTTTCTGCATTAAGAGCCCGTTTGGATTGGCTTATAAGTTGCCTATAAGCTGTTTTCAGCTTTTTTGAGTGTTTGGCTGACCAGCTTAAAGTCATTTTGTGCTTAAAATAAGCCCAAAAAATTAATTGGGCTCGTTTAGCTTAGCTTATCTAAAGCAGCTTATAAGCTGAAAACTGCTTATGAGCCACAAAAAATAAGTTGGACTACCCATTTTTTTTTATTTTTTTTTTTGGCTTATAAGCTGTTTCCAGCTTATGGCTTATTAGCTGTTTCCAGCTTGTAAGCTGCTTTTTTTAAGCCCATCCAAATAGGCTCTAACTCATACCATGTTTGGTAGCTAGTAAAGAGACACCTTATTCATACATTAATTTCAGTTACCGCTTTTGATAGCTAGTTAGGAAGTAAGCTATTCATGTATAAAATTAGTACGTTGTTTGGTTTGCAATTTAGAAACCCACATAACTAATACATGTAAAAGTTATGAGAGAATCTAGCTCATGGAAGGAGGATTGTCTAAGACTATATAAGATTGTGTAAGACCATTTAAGAAGGTCTCCCATCCCTAAATGAACGATGTGGGCTCAACACATTCACAGTTACATTCATTTTCGTTTTCTTCTAAAACTTTTCACAACGAGCATCCATGACTTTAAAATCTTAGGTCTGCCACTAGGCCCCGCCCCACCCACCCCATTTACATCACTAGTTGTTCGTGAAAAAGACTGCAATCAACGTCGGACCAATTAATGGTGTAAGGCGTATGTCCTAGAATTTGAGGCGTAAGCCCAGGCACAAAAGCGTAAGCCCAAGGCATAAAAGCATACCCCGAGCGTTAATTTTTTTTGTTTTCATTTTAAAAGTATTTTTGTGGTATATCATATTTTTTTATTATTGGGGTAACGAATTTATACTTTATTCCATCGTGTTTTCATGTGAGTGATTTTCCTAAAATATATAAATAATTAAAGCAACTCTCCTGAAAAATAAGAACAATATATGCGGTGTAATTCCACAAGAGGGGTCTGAGCGTCTGGAGATAACATTACTATAAATAATTTTTAAATGGTTATGTCTGAAATTGATAGGATAGAGATTCCATAATACTGTATTTGGGAGCAACTTTATCAATTTTTGTCGTTGCTCTTACATTTTTACCCTTCTCCAAACTATATAAATAAAACGAGTCCAAATATTAGTTAAAGGTAGGAATGGTGGAGATCAATGATAAAGTGGATGATGATTTCATTTTCAAGTTTCTCTATGCCATTATCTTTTTTTGGTGTTGTTACCTTTTTCAACTAATAATTATAATAATACTCTCTCCGGATCAAAAAAATTATCCACTTAGACTTTTTTTTTGTCAAAAAAAGTCTCCACTAATTAAATCAAGAAACAATTAACCTTATCTTTTCAGATTTGCCCCTCTTAAGTGTTATGTGATTAAATCTCAATGTCTATTTAATTAGGGGTAGTTTAGTTAATTTTTTTTTGAGTGAGTAGTTTCTTAAGAATTGTGCAAATGGCTAACTGGACTCTTTTTTTTTTTTTTTTAATCCAAAGGGAGTATTTTCAATTTTTTTAATATTATTATTGGTGAAGTGAGTATGTACTTTCATTAATTCGATATCACTAATTAATACTCTGAAGTCAAACCAAGGGTCCGGAACCAAAATGACCCAGAAAAAAACGTTTTGAACCAAAATACCCCAATAAAAAAAAAGGTGACAAAAGTACTTTTAGCGCAGTAATTTACTGCGCTAAAGGACTTAACTGTAACGACGCGGTTAAGTCCTTTAACGCAGTAAAATACTGCGCTAAAGGTGCCCAGTAAAAAAAAAAAATCTATAACGCAGTAAAATACTGCTTTATAGAAACAGTAAAAAAAATAATTAGCGAACTTCATTTTTTTGCAACACTTGGTGTTTTTTTCCCTACTTTGACCAACGATTAGTCGTGTGTCAATACTTCGAAACGTTAATATTTTATATAGAACTTGATATTTTTTTCTGCGTACAATAATCCAGGCTCAATTCATCAAGGATACGTAAATGTTCGGATCGTCATTTTAGGGGTTGAAAAGGTGTCCGAAGTAAGTTTTGTTTGAAAACTTTAGGTTTAAGTGTTCTATATACATAGACGTCCATTTTTGTTTGAAGACTTGTTGTCATTAGCTTAAAGTTTTTTATTTTTAGGGTCTAGATTTAAGTGTGTTATTTTTTAAAGCGTAACTTTATTTCGAATATACGTGATTTTTTGCACTCGGACATCCGATTCACGCGATTTGTTTTTGCAACATATTCGAAATAAAGTTACGCATTAAAAAATAACACACTTAAGGAACACTTAGTGATCGCAACATCTTATTTTAATAAATCTTTTCTTTGCAACACTTAGTGTTTTTTCCATACTTTGACCAACGATTAGTTGTGTGTCAAGACTCCGAAACGTCAATATTTCATAATATTTTTTTCTACGTACTATAATGTAGGTTCAATACATCATGGATATATAAACGTTCGGATCTTCGTTTTAGGGGTTGAAAAGGCACCCGAAGTAAGTTTTGTTTGGAAACTTTAGGTTTAAGTGTTTTATTTTTTAAGGTTTTGATTTAAGCGTGTTATTTTTTAATCAAGACATAACTTTATTTTGAAAATAAATCTAATTCTAAAAAATATAAGGTGAAAAACTAGTTGTCAAGTGGTCAAACTTTAGATGGTCATAACTTTGTGCTCGGATGTCCGTTTTATGCAGTTTTTTTTATCTTGCGTATTTTTTCGAGATCTACGCTGACAAACAACCGTAAGGCGGTTTGGACGAGCCGTTTAAAAAAACACTTGTTATCCTATTCAATTTCAATGTCCCCCAAATTGGCTTGAAGTTTTTGGTTTTCTTTACTTATAATATGACGATACGCAATAGATTTCAACGTAAAAATCCCGAGACAACGTATCTGTTAATGTTAATTTTACTTTTGTGATTTCAATTTTTCAAAATAAAGCTGACTAATTTTCTCGACATATAAAGTTGACTAAAATACACTTAAACCTAAAGTTTTCAAACAAAACGTATTTTGAGCACCTATTCAACCCCTAAAATGACGATCAGAACATTTACGTATCCTTGATGTATTGAGCCTACATTATTGTACGCCGAAAAAAATATCAAGTTCTATATAAAATATTGACGTTTCGAAGTCTTGACACACGACTAAGCGTTGGTCAAAGTAAGGAAAAAAACACTAAGTGTTGCAAAAAATAAAGTTGGCGATTTTATTTTTTTACTGTTTCTATAACGCAGTATTTTACTGCTTTATAATTTTTTTTTTTATTGGACACCTTTAGCGCAGTATTTTACTGTGTTAAAGAATTTAATTGCGCCGTTACGATTAAGTCCTTTAGCACAGTAAATTAATGCGTTAAAGATACTTTTGTCACATTTTTTTTTTTTGGAATATTCTGATTCAAAACGTTTTTTTGGTGTCATTTTAGTTCCGGACCCGTTAAACCAACGCATTTAATAAACTTAGGATTTTAGTTTTCGTTTGATCTTTCCCAAGGAAATTGAATGAGAAACGACAAAAAAGTGAAAAAAAGGACAAAAGGGCTAGTGGGAAGAGAATACAAGTAAGAAAAAGAAAATAATAAGATTATTGAAATGCGTAGTTGTGGTATGCCTGGCTGCAAGCTCTGTGTATGCCAGCTGGCAGCTCCGGAAAGAGCTTACAAGTTTCACAATCACGTTATCCTTCCTATTCCCTTTTTTTAAGGGGAAATTTCATATATTCTCTCTTCACATTTGATTTATTTTATTGACCGTCCTTCACGTTTATAATATTACGGTTATCTTTTTTATTTTAATTTTTTTATAGCAATTATTTTATTTTATTTATTACTAATAAAAAAAATATCTGGACTGATTTGTCCTCCCTAAGATCATGCTCTTTTATTTAATTCTTATTTTGTCAATATCTCCTTCTGATAAATCGAAAATAAAATACGTCAAAGTGCTCTTTAGTCTTTTCAGTAGCCGGGGTTCTCTTTTCCTATTCATCTTTAACCGTCTCCATTGTTCACAACCACATTTGCCAATTCTTGGCCACTGCTGAACCTGTGGAACAAGTTAAAAAGTTTGGTTATGCAAAATATTGAGCAATAAAGCAAAAAGCTTTGAACTTTATTGACTAAAAGCAATTAAAAACAAAAATAATAGAATTACCACTCACTAGGAGAACTGGGCATCTTCTTGGCCTTTGGAGAACTTGAGAAATCTCTGAAGGCCTAGCGATATCTAATATAAGCATAGTAATAGAAAAATATGGAGAAAAAGTTAACATACAAGGTTGACAAATGAAAAAGGAATGTGGAAAGTAGATGTAAAGGAGAAGTGGAAAATACCCAAAAATGAAAGGAACGATACAGATTTTGGTAAAGTAGCTACTGGAAAAGAGCATTCATTCAGTTAGCTAAGACAACACTCAACTTTATCTCACCCATATTGTTGGCTTTGCTTGGTCATTTATATTTGTTAATATATAAAATTTAGTTTAAAAGTTTTTTTAATTTTTTTATCCTCTTTTTAATCAATTATAAGTTACTGGGCAAGATACTTTCTCCAAAAAGTTAAAACATGATTGATGAAGAGGCAAAAAAATATAAACACTGGGGTGAACTGCACATGATATTCCTTTTTAATATTCCTAAGAAATAACTTTTTAAAGGAGATATTGATAAGATAAGAATTACTTAAAAGAACATGATCTTAGGGAGGGCAAAACAGTTCAAATATACTATTTTTTTTATTAGTAATAAATAGAATAAAATAGTTGTTACCAAAAAAGTTAAAATAGGGGAGGTAGCCGTAATATTGTAAACGTGAGGGGAGGTCAGTGAAACGAAGCAAAACATGAGGGAGATCTCTGAAATTTTCCTTTCTTTTTAATTGTTTCCATTTAAAATCACTTGATTTTACTTGGTAAGGCAATTGGATATAAATTTGGTCGAAAATTGACCAAAAAAAAACAGTTCGAGTTGACTGACATTTGAAAGTGGAAATCGTATTTGAACAAAAAAATAGAGTCTGTAAGCGGAGAAAAATTTAATCCGCTAAACCAGTTTTTTAGACGTGAAAAACTAGCTAATCAAGAAATTAGCCTAGTGTACAACCAATTTTTTTTTTTTTTTGGTCCTAGTAGCTCCTTCATTCCCAAAAAGAATATTTTCTAACATTGTTTGGTAATATCTTGAAGTTAATTTTTGGATTCTTTTTCAGGTTTGAAATTATTAGTGAAATTTTTTTCCTTACCTACAATCAACTTTTTTTTATACCCAACGCGAATAAATATTTTCCAACAAACTTTGCATGGATTAAATTACAATTAATTATTAATTTGATCTATTTTAATCTAACTCACTAATTTTCTACCTCTAATCATAGCCGAAGTAGCTCTTTATAAGGATTGCAAATTTGCAATAGAGCAGGGACAGGCATGCCTGAGCATGATAAAACTTACTCCCTCCGTTTCAATTTATATGAACCCATTTGACTGGACACAACATTTAAAAAAGAGGGAAGACTTTTGAAATTTGTGGTTCAAAATAAGCCTTGAAAATTTGTGTGGTTGTAAATCATTCATAAAGTGAATTTATTTCCAAATTAGGAAAGAAGTCATTCATTCATTTTGGCACGGACTAAAAAGGAAATAGACTCAAACAAATTGAAACAGAGAGAGTAAATACTTCCTCCATCCCATAATAAGTGTCACTTAACAAAAAAAAACGCACATTAAGAAACCAATAATGTAATATGAAGTTTACTAAATTACCCCCTATATTATAAAAATAAATTACTTTTTTCTCTTGATTAAAACATGCACAAATAGTAAATCATTTGACATTGGGGATCCAATAATACCAAGTTATTATGTAGCTTTTTCAATTATCATTTAGATGTTACTTTAACTTGTCAGTTTTTGTCTAAGCGTAGAGTTGGAAAAATTAGCCAATTTATGTTATGATTGATTACACTTATTATGAGATAATTTTTTTTGACTAAGGTGACACTTACTATGAGACTAGAGAGTATATTTTATGAACAAAGTCTTTTGGGGAAGAGCGGGGCAGGTAACGGGTCTGGCCTTTAGCAGGAACAAAGTTGACAATGTTAGGCCTTGAGGTAATATTAGCCTTGTGCAAGAATTGATTTTGTTGTATCCGTTGCTATTTCATGAATAAAATGTGACAAATTAAGTGGCGGCTTTTGAAAATTTGAACTAAACAACGTGAATTATTTATAACTTTACTAAATCAGATTCACTAAATTATATTTAATTTCTACTTTTCTTAGAAAAACTATTTTTTTTCTTCGTTTTTCCATGGTAATATATGGTTCCCATTTAATGCTTGTGCTGATTTAATTAGCTTTTAAATTTGGAATTTAAATATCCACAAAATACTGTATCAAGATCAAATTGAATATGCTATAATTAATTGAAAAATCAAAGTAAGAGAAAAAAGATACTTCGACTCTTCAATTAATAATAATGTAAAACAAAATGTCATAGCAACATATAATTTAAAATAACCACAAAAAAAAAAAAAACACGAATAGTAACAGTTCTTGTTCTGTAGTTCCAGCATTTTTCTTTTAAGTTAAAAAAAATGTAAAGTATTTAATGACAAGAACCCTTCTATGATCTATATAGAGTAATTTGAAAAGAGGATACAAGACGAAACAAAACAAACTGGTATTACTCGATTGTAGTTTTCACGTAGATGAAGCAGTATATGAATTTTTATCGAGGACGAGCTCTCAATTTCTTTTTCAATCAAGCACTGCTCGTTATTAATTTGTTAGTACTGAATTTATTGATTGATGGACTAATACTGATTTGATTTAATATCTAAATATTTTCACAGCAATCTGATTGCAAATTTTATACAGTAAGAAAATATACATAAAAGATAATGTGAAAACAATCCAAAGCAAAAAAAAAAAAGAAACAGTCCAAAGCAAAAAAAAAAAAACATAAATAAGGTAAGGCTTGTCTGGTCAGACATGACAGGCCAAAATTTGGGTAAAAGGAAAAACTTAGACATGATAGGGCGCTCAAGGCGTGTCCCACCCCATCCACTGGTGGGACATAGAGCGTTATGAGTGCTTATCACCTTTCACATTAATATGTTTACATAGGTAATTATCAAAAATTTAGATAAGCTTCGAGTGAATGACAAGCTTCGAGTGAATGTTGTCATGGATCTTGAATCTAACTTAATCACAAAAGTTAGCTTATGGAGGGAGGATTGTCCAAGATCATATAGTAAGGGTTTCCATCCCTAAATGAACGATGTGGGGCTCAACACTCCCCTGCACATCCAGATCGAGGACAACATAAGATGGGGCCCAACATCGGTAAATGAATTAGGATGGGCCTGACTCTGTAACCATCATAAGATGAACCTTGAGCTCAGAGGTGAATTCAGGATTTCAAGAGGATGGGTTCACCATTAGCTATGAGATTTTTTGATTTCTTATGCTTTTGGTTCGTTGCAGCTTAGCGCCTATGAGATTTTTTGATTTCTTTTGCCTTTTAGGATTTGGGTAATTAGAAATAAAGGAAAAAAAATCATTAGATTAGATGTAATATAAAAAAGAAACACGTTTTTTACTTTTGGTAATTAGAATTATAAAAGAAAAAGGATTTAGAATAATATAAAAAAGAAAGTTAAAAAAGAATGCTTTAAAAAATAAAAGCATAGAACATGCAGGAGCTCAGGTTTGATCTCAAGAACTTGAGGAAAATAAATAAAGCTCCTAACCAGTGCTCTACTCGGTCTAGTTTGACCATGTGTTCCTTTAGATAATATTAGGTATATTTTTAAAATTATATACATAATATATCGAGTTTGATCGAGTGACCATGTGTTCATTTCACCCCTGTTTGAGCTTAACTTAACACCACGAAGGATAGATTGCCCTAGACCATGTAAAAAGGTCTTATCATCCCTAAAAGAACGATGTGCGACTCAACACGTTCAAAGTTGAATCCATTTTCGCTATTCTTTTAAAACCTTTCTCTACTAGCATTCATTACTTTGAAATCTTGGGTCTGCCACTAGGCCCGCCCCAGCCCAATCCCTAGCTCTTTATGAAAACGACAACAATCAACATCGGACCCGTAAAAAAGGTTTGCGACAAAAATGAAGGAAATAGTAAAAAAAAAAGATATGCCAACTTTTTGTTTGGAGTATGATGTTGATTGCTGATAAAATGATTCACGAATCACGAATTAAGAGTGAAAAGAAAAATGAATATTAACCCAAACGTGACAGCATTAAGGTGTCGGCAACTTTAAGCAAATATCCAGTTAATTATGTAATTAAATTGCGTGGGAAATTTCCTTCTTCCTTTTCAGTTTAGCTGTCCTAACAACGTCTGAAGTTTAATACTACCAATAACTATTTTAACATTTTTATATTTTAAAATAATAAATAGATAGAATATTTATGAATAATTAGACTAACAAGTAAGAAACATGAAGTACATGAAAAAAAAAATCAAAAATTCTTTTACACAAATTTGGTCACGCTTATCATACCCTAAGCTCGATCTAATTAAGATAACTCACATGTTAATTATTGCATTCCAGAAAAGTCATACTCTCTCTATCCTAATTTACATGACCGTTTTCGTTTATCAAGAGTCTATTCGACTAGCTAGTTTGTATTAGATTAACTTAATATTTTAAAATTAAAATTGAAATATCAATAGCTATACAAAAAGTACTATAGGTTGCAATTCTTTTCATGTCAATATGATTAAAAAATTACATTTTAAAATGTTGCTCAAAATTTTCATAGTTTAAATCTCGAGAATTAAAAATTGTGCATAAATTAACGGAAGGAGTAATAACCAATCTGCACAAATATTTTATTTTTAATTGGTGTAAAATTTTCTAATTTACATTTTATATTCATTATGCTCCGGCCCTTCCCCGAATCCCGTGCATAGCGGGAGCTTAGTGCACTGGACTGCCCTTTATGGTTTAGATCGAATCATTAACATTTTCTCATATTTTTATTTTTATTATATATGGCCATGGGTGCTTAAGAAAGGGAATCAAAAGGAGGCAAGTGAATCGACGACCTCACAATTGTGTCATAAATTTTGATCAGTATTGCTGCTTATAATCTTTGATAATTCAAAACCTCAAAGGTTGTTTGGCTTTTCGTGTGTCTTTGATAGTCAAAGATGATTGATATTTCATTTTTTTTACTTTAATATTAACAGCTTACGTGTGCGTTAGTATAACGTAATGGTACACTGTTGTTAAGGTTCTTGTTGATCATTTCTTTTCAAGGATTCATGTGATTTCAACTTACAGCGTGATAATTTTTTTTTTACTAGTATAATTTAACATGTTACTTATCATTTATTCTAGGATACAAATTAACGTTATTAAATAAAATGACTTGTAATTATCTCTTTAATTATTTACATATTTTTTGCATGATCAGGTAGTGTATAGAATTTAAACTTTTTTAAAAAAAAATGAAAAATGACAAACTTTAAATGTCAACCCAGAAAATTGCAGAGCGCTTAATTCAGATTTGGCTTTACAAGCTCAACTCGTTAACATTGGATCATACTGTAAAACAGCATCTTTCTCTTTTTCACTCGTTTGTTTTTCTTTTCTCTTAAAATATAGTAGAACCAAAAACACATGAGCAACAAGCAATTCAAATATGTACGAAAGTCGTCCTAGTTTACTACTAGTAATAAATTGAGTTTGAAATCATCGATTGTCCCATTCTAGCATTTTATTTGGTCGGACCGTTACTTTTTCCTAGGGATGTTCGGGGGAAATTGGAAGACTGAAAATCGAATTAAATTTGAGAAAATTTTTATATTTTTTTGGTTTGATTTTGATTTTATAATTTTTTAAAAAATGATAATAAAAATCGATTTTGATTTTTAGTAAAAAATAACTGAAAGACCCAAACATTAATAGGAGCATAAGCAAAGCATCAACTCTTTAAAAAGACATGAAGTGGAAATTCTTAGAAACGACATCACTCTCTTTTTCTTTCATTACTTTTCTTTCCTCTAAATGTAGAAAACAAAACAATGTACGCAACAAAATAATTCAACTGTCTATGAAAGTCATCATAGTTATAATTTATTCCGAAATAGTTTTCGTTTTATTTTAAATTCAACATGGATAGGAGTTGGATTCCAAATACGGGAAAAGTGCATTAAATCTACCTTCCAACTTTATCTTCATAAATTTCTAATAAAGTCCTCTTTTCTCTTCTTTACAAAAAGTATAATCAAACACAACTTTATCTTCAATTTTAACTCTATAAATTCCTAATAAAATGAAAAATATTTGTGATCTACGGCCAAACGCCTACTAAGTAAGTTGAATTTGACATCATAGGTTGTCTTAAACGTTAAATAAAATGCTCTATTCTCTTCTTCAAAAAAAGTATAACCAAATTATTTTGGAGAGTAATGAGTATATCTTTAAGTAGTAAAGTAATTTTTTATATACAAATAATTTTTAGATCTGTGACTAACTGGAGTGACAATGTGAGTAAAAAATTGAGAAATATGAATCATTCTTTCAAATCTTTTACGTGTAAAAATTTGGTGAATATGAATCACTGCCAAATCTTTTTTTGTGTGAATAAAATATCTGACAAGTGAAATTATTTTATATTTTTGCATTATTCACTCTCTATTTGTTAATCAACAGTCATCTCTCACATAACATTTATGCACTTCTATATTCTCTTTCTTGTCTTTTCCGAGTTCAACTATGATAAGTTATAGTATTATTTGTGAAAAATCATAACTTAAGAGTACTATATTGTCAAAATATATATAGTACGGTCTTTTTTATATATTTTTTTTGCTCGCGTTTCAAGCATTCTGAAAAGTTATTGAAAAATATTTGGCAATCAACTCATCAATTTTTTGGATCATTCTATTATTCTTATTTTCAAGTTTTATTTAATTACATATTTGTTATTGTTGTTGTTGTTGTTGTTATTTTTGTTATTTTCACTTTATAATTATATTTTATCTTTTCAATCATTTATAATAGTTTAAATATTTCAACAATATGAATCCGGTTTTTCAAAATTTTAAAAAATTTAAACTATAATACAACTCCTAAAAAGGTTGGAGAAATTGATTATAAAAGGTTAAATAAATTTGCATTTCAAAACGTTAGGAAAATAGATTTCAAATACTCTAACATTTAGTCGTTTTTTTAAAAAATAATCTAACACCTCTCATCAATATTGGCTTTAGGCCATAAATATGCTTGAGCCGCCCCTGAATTTTGTCCCCGTGAATGGAAAAGGGTATAAATAAAAAGAAAGATAAAAACAAATGAATAAATTTAAATTTTTGTAGTTGCACTTATGCGGGGAACTTTTGATACGTTTTCTTCTACTTTACCCCCTTTTGATTATGCTAATCAATTATTTAGTTGGGTTAACCATGATGTTTTCTATTTCATTAAGCTATTTTCAAAATCTTTTAGAATCCCACTTTTCCCAGTCTACATCTTAGAGGCTATAAAGTAAAGGCGTTAATTGGATCAATCAATTTGCTTTTTGATTTGTGATCATCACGTGAATACTCTTATTTATATTTGTCAGATTTTGCTGTAGAATATATTTGGTTTGATTCGTCAGAACTTAGAACATGTATCTTTGATTTTTTCTTTCTTTTAATACCTTTTTTTAATCGTAATAGGGACAAAAATTGCAGATGGATCCTAATCTTTTGGAATATATTCCGGACACATGGCATTAATTAAAAGTGGTGTTAGTGACAATGCAGCAATACAAAATCAAGAGTACTCGTACATCGAACCGACATTCAACCAGAATCTCCAAAATACAACAACCAAATCAGATTAGTCTTGGAGTATAATTGATGTACATATCTCGATTCTCTTGATTCTATAAGAACTAGTATGGTATGCCCGTGCTGCGCACGGGGCTCAACATGAAAAAAATTTCAATTAGACAATTTGATTCTAGTATTTTTAGTAAGCTGGCAACTCTTAAAGTAACAATAATATGCTTAAGCATCATAACTGAATGTCACGAATGTATAACAACATAAACAACATGATGCAGCTCAATAAAAGTAACATATACAATTATTCTAGTGTTTATTTTACATAAGATTGAGAGTTATGAAACTAAGTAGATTCTTAAAAGGTTGATGCAGCCCATCTTCAAGTATTCTATACCATAATTCAGTCTTGACTATCAAATCATTATGCCACTGGAAATCCTTTAGGATAAAAAGAGTTGGAAAATGTATAGACAATAAATGAAAAATGCAAAGTAGTGTAGGATGTGGTAATCTAAGCCTTAGCTAGTAATTTTTCACATGTGAAGATATTCTAACATAAACCGTACAATCGTAACGTAAATATGTAATATAATGGGGAAACTTAATTAGTATATTGTCTTCTCATACTGTTAGAATTAAATTATCAAATAACACGTATCTTTTCTATCTTTCTAAGTTCCTCATTATCAAATAATTCAGTTGGTTGGCTACCTGAATTTCTACCTTATTGGTGAGAATTCGAATCTTCACATTGTAATCCCCTCCCCATTTCCCTCTCCCCTACCCCCTATGTAATAAAAAAAAGTTTTTTTAAAAAATTATTCAAACTCTTCAACAACACATATGCACATGCATATTGCAATCCCCTCATATTTATTCTTGTTATTTATATACATCATCATCATCAATATTCTTTCACTTGCTTAATAAATACATACACATGAATTTTTGTTTCATGCTTATATATAAAGTACATGAACATTTAGTCATATTTTTTTCATCTATTTCATGCACATAATTTCTATTTCAGAAGTAATGCAATATGTTGTAAAATAGAAAGAAATATATTTTTTCTCTCTTTTTACGTTAATAGCTCCGGTTCAAAAAGAGTGTCCACTTAGCCATATGCACACCTTTGAGAAAATACAAATTCCTAGACAAAATAGGTAATTTGACTAAATTATTCCTAATTAAATAGGTATTGAGATTTGGTCACTTAACACTTAATAAGGGAAAATTTGAAAAAACAAGATTAATTCTTTCTTGATTTGGTAAGTGGACACTCTTTTTTAACAAAAAAATAAATGTTAAGTGGACATCCTTTTTGAATCGGAGGGAGTATTAATGTCTTGTAAGGTACTTTCAAATAGTTTATTCTTTCTAGTATGGACTTTAAAGTTCATTTTATCATCATTAACTTATTATATTCTAAAAAATACATTTTAAAAATAATTAATTATAGAATTTGCACTTGATATGGTAAGTATCATTGTTAAGTCTCTGATTATGTGAGAATGAAATAGTAAATTAGAATTATTACGATCAAATTTTAATCTGCAAAGTCTTTTCACCTAACTAAATATTTTAATTTGATTCCCTATTTTATTCTAAATTTGAAATCAACTTTATTTTGAAGAATAATTATCATTAAACAAAGATTTTATTTTTAATTAAATTATTCTCTTCTTTAGATACTTGTAATTTAAAAAGTAATTGACATATACAATTACATGTAAAATTTAGTAATAAGAGTAGACACATACTATTTCCTAAAAATTGTATCACATAATTAGATTCCTTTTTAAAATGATTAAAAAAAAGACTTAAAATCCTAAAAGAAAAGTTGGTCCCACACTAAGAGGGATAAAACAGGATTTAAAAGAATTGTAAAGCAAAGAGTACAACATTGTTAAGCATGAGGAAATGCTTAATTCCACTTTTGCCCTTGTTTGTCCATAACAAACTCCCATTTCTATATTGGTCCCACACTAAGAGGGATAAAACATGAATTAAAAGAAATGTAAAGCAAAGAGTACAACATTGTTAAGCATGAGGAAATACTTAATTCCATTTTTGCCCTTATTTATCCATGACAAACTCCACAAACTCCCATTTCTATGTAAGAGAAATATTAAGAGGTTTCCATTAATTGTAATTTTGTACATGTACATGTAATATTTTATAGAAATAGTTCTTATTTAGAACATGATGTACATTTCATTTTTAATCTTTATATTATTTTTTTTTTTTAAAAAGTTAGCTAGGCACCCTATCTGGTATTACACAAATATATCATATTATGCTCCATTTATTTCAATGTACATGACAAAGTTTTATTGAGCATGAAAATTTAAGAAATAAAAAAATATACTTGAAACTTGTAGTATTAAACATGTCATGAATTTCTTTTTGTCTCTGAAACATATATGTCATTTAAAATAAAACAAAAATTTTAAATTAAGTTATTTTTAAGTATATTATAATTATATCATACTTTGAAACGGTCTAATAAAAATAACCATATATAAAATGGGACGAGAGAGTAATTGGGACGTATGGAGCATCTTCTAATATTGGACCAGAGCCGGTCCCAATCTGATGATTACTTTTTTATCACATTATTAACTGGAAAACTGAAAAAAAAAAAAAAAAAAAAAAACTCAATTGAGCAGTAGATGTCAAGATGATATTGAGATTTTAAATGAATAAATGAAGTCTGATTATAATCTCTTGAACATATGACTAATCTCTAGCTAAATTCTTTTGGCTCATCAACTATTATTAATAATATAACCCAATAACATGTTACATAATTTATTATGGAGTAAAATGGATAATCTTTTATAATTTATACGATACCATTTTAGACACGTGTTCCTTACCTTAACTCATCCAAGTTAAGTTCATAGTTCTTTCGCTCAATTTGATATTTTTTTTAATCCGTCCCAAAAAAATATGACATGTCATTGTAACTTTTTGCATGCTTTTCACAAGATGTATAAACTATAAAACCAATTGTTTGGTACAAGAATCTTGCACTTCCATGGTTGTTTCTTAGTTAGGGAGCAATTTGGCCTTGAAATTGGAACTCTGGGCTCATACAGATGATCAGGTGTAGTATATACACAGATGCTAAACCGTAGATAGAACCTTTTAATCTTCTGCTGATAATACTTAATTAAACGTCTGAAAATCCTATCTACTTAAGAAAAATGATTCGACTAATAAAGCACTGGTTCAGTGATTTGACAAATTATATATTAGCAGGAGAAACATGATGTGAGGAGAAACATTTTCATGATTTGACAAACTGACAAATTATATATAGCAGTAGATTATCAACAATGCTACATGATGTGAGGAGAAACATTTTCCTGAACGTGGTTATATTTGATCGAGGTAATCATAGAAAGTCGTTAATCTTACTGGATAAGTCAAATCAACTAAGTGATAAAGGAAAGTCACTCTTGTGCTCACTCTCTTGGATAAGTTAATCTCGTGCTCTTATTTATTAGTACATACGGAGTATATCAATTGTAGGAGTCGTTTGGTTACCGTGATGGAATAGACAAGGATATCTCATGAGTTGAGATAGCTAATCCTACCATCTTAGTACAAATGATTCTCGTGACTTTTTTTTACCCATAATCAAACACGGGATAAAACAATCACATTTTATTCCAAGACTGGTATTATTGTCTCGTCATTCCACCACCAAATTATGTGGTGCATCGGATGGAGCTACTTCTTAACCAGTAGCTCGAATTCGAGTCTTGAGTATGGAGAAGGCACTTTCCCCTAATGGTCTTACATGGCGCAAATCCAAATTTAATCGGGCTCCAAAACTAATATTGGATACCGATGTGAAAAAAAAAAAAAAAAAAAAAAACTTGTTATTCCACTAGGGTTACATGCCTGTCCTGTCTATATATCATGCATGCATGTAGCTATTTGATGTGAGATCAAGCAAAGAGCTGTAAATGTGTTGCCTGTCTTGACATTGACGGATGGGGAGGATGTCCACAACATTCTTTAATTTCTCTTGCTTCAAATACCCGTACTTACTACTTGGGTACTATTTTCTTATGAAGCATATAAAATTGATTACATTTTAGAGCGGACGACTGATACCTTTGACAAAAGTAGTGATAAACAAGCTGCCAGAGCAGCTTACCTAATCCCAATATTATCGATAAAGCAACTCGTAGAAATCATTGCAGCTTGGGCAGCAGGAGTCATTTTTGACTAGGATTAGTGAATGGCTTATAGCCTTATATGTGCTAAAAGCATGAATAGATATTATAGGCTTAACACATCGACGACTCCTTAAATTTGACACTAAATTTTATTTTGATGTTCGAATTACATATTTCAATTGAGTACCTAACACATCATAAAGTATTTTTATTAGCCATTTTCAATTCAAATTTGAAAAAGAAAAAAAAACAAATTGTGCGTATTCTCGAGCAGTTATTAGGTAATTAATTTAATCACATAAATATATGGAATCTCCTTTAACCATATTCATCACCTCAATTGGTATAAGCATGAGGTTTTACAGCTTATTGAGGCTTATGTATCTAATTAAAGGAGGTGACATATTTTAAGTGATTAACTTATCTTCATAATGAGAGCTTGAGAACACGCGCAAAAAAAATTTCAAAATTTGAATCGAAAGTGTCAATAGAAACACTTTATCACGTGTTCAGGTGCTCAATTAAAACAAAGGCCGGTTCGAGTGTCTAAATGAAATTACCTACAAGTTTAAGAGAATGTCAATGTATTACGCCATTATTATATTATCAGTATATTTTAACCTCTTATAAGTCATAATAACATGTTTTATTTTCTAGGTCATTAACCTTATTTATTATGAACAATTACCCATAATTATCTTTTTAGTGATTTGATAGTGTGAAAATTCATTTGTACTTTCAGTGAATGGAAGTAAACTCTCTATGGGTACACTTGGGTTTTCAAGGTCCAAAGGTAGGAAATGACTGGAATCAACTCATCTGTAGTAAATCTTCACTATCTCAGACAAATGTGTTCAATTTATCAAAGCCATCTTGGTTTTTTCCTCGTCTGAGGCTGCACCAAACGTGTAATATAAACTTTTCAGATAATTCAGGAATAGAGCATTAAAAGCAGCAGTAAGATGGTTATTAACAATTGAGATATCTAAAAATGTATATGTAACATCCTAGTACATGGTCAGAGCACGAGTTCTTAGGTACAAACATAGTGCTGTCTCACACACCTACATGCACATTACATCCAACAAAAAAGGGGGAAGAAGTTATAAAACATAAATCACCCAAAAAAAATAATTAGCTACAGAGATTTGGTATGCACACACCACCATCTGGATTTTGCTGTTCCTTCCATATCCTTCCAGTAACTCGAAGTTTCAGCTCTTTCCGGTCACCCCCAGAAAAGAAAAGCGCCATGTTACGCTGGATTATAAGACCATCATGACTGTCCCTGACCTTGCGATGACTATCTCGGATACTTCTTGGGGTACCCTCCCATATGAGCTTTCTACCATTTCCTCCTACCTCTAGACTGTAGATGTAATTGCGTGCATCCGTTTCATCACCCATGAATCGTAAAAATGCCATATAAACAGGGGCCATGCCAAGCTGGAATGCCTCGAAATGGAGACAGAAATACTGCCCAAAACAGTGGAAGACCTGATAAAGGACCAAGAAGAAGAATCTGTCTGTTAAAGCACATTAAGGAAGTTGTTGCAAGAATAAACTTGGACACGTGAACAAAAGCATGAATGAGATACAATTATTTCCTAATCCTACAGTCGAAGACTGAACAAAAGGAGAGTACACACATGCCCAAAGCATGCCTACGAAAACTCGCCCCAGCTTATCTCATATTAGAATCTGTCAAAGCAAAAATTTCTAGTCCTCCTTTGACATTATAAAAGGAATTCATGTTTTTAATTTGGAAACGAGCTTTTCTAAAAATCGGATTGGAAATGACAGGATAGAACACAATGGCCATAAGGTGAACTTTTCATTCTTCATTATAGCAATAAGCTCTGTACATAATTGGATCAAAACATTTTAACCTTTCAATATAATGATTTCAGATATTTTCCAATGGATGCCATCAAAAGCATAGACTGTTACTAAATGTAGCGAGATTGACCTACTAAGAAAAAGAGACAGGAATAAAGGACGTTTTTTTAAAAGAAAATAATGAGGAACCCAGGACACACGTTATAACAAGATAAAAGGAAATAGAGAGAACATTTGGACAACAAAACATAAGAAATGGCGGATATTTTGGCATCCAAGTGTTCCCTTGTCAATAATTCATCCATTGACTTGTTGCAAGTTCAGTTTTAAGCGTTAGGGTGGTTAACAGAAACCCCATTTAACATATAAGATATTAGACAGCAACAAACAAAATGTTATTTGATACTTATTATTTATTTCCAATAATATAAGATGCTGGAGTTACCGTCAACATCCATGTGGCATTTTCTACTTCACGAGGATTAGACTTCACATAACGATGGTTGAACGTGCATCCCGTGTGCATATCCACTTTGTGATCATCTCTTAAATGCGTAACCAAATAAGGGATGTCCCCTGTCATTGAACACTCTGACCCAGCATATGGGCAACTGTACGGTCTAAAATTGCACAATGTTTCATGCTTGAGTTTGCTGTAATATGGGAATATTTCTGGGCACCCAAAAGAAAAATATTTGCAAGGCAGTTCAAGTGACTCTGCCACCTTCTCTAGCGCTAAACATCTTATATCACCAAGCTCTTGTCTGCATGTCGGACATCGATTGTGCACCCTCGTTTTGCAGGTTGAACAAAGCGTGTGCCCGTTGTGACACTGCAAAACAAACAAATTTTCAACTGACTACTTTAAGACCATTCAGATGGAGTTAAAATTCAAATACTTAATGAACAATATGAACCTTGATATGTATTAAAGTTTATCAGTTGATCTAGCCAGTTTTGCACCAAGGTGTTTTATGCACATCTACTTTATTCAAAGAAAACTTTTAGGCACATCTACAAAGAGTTTATGCATCAAGGAGAATCATATGGAAGAGATGTTTAGATGAGTGAAAATTTAGGGAAAAGAGAAGGGAAATATTAATAATCATCCCTCAGTAGTAATACAACACAACATTTTCTTGGCACATACATCTCAAGTCTATCTGATGTAGCTCTTAGTGGCAATATTCTAAGCCTTCACATAGCATCGGATCTAAATATCAAAGAGAAAAGGTAGCACTTAGTATTAGGAGAATCGATGGCTACCAGATTTAGGCACAGAATCCATTATCAAGTAGGAGTATTATTTAGCTTTTTCTCTTTTTCTTTGGAAGGCCAACAATCTGATTTTGACATAACAACAAATTTACACAGTATAATGTTACAAGCCATGTGCAAAAACTATCACTAGCGCATGAATATAATTGTTTTCATTCAGATTTGATAATTGTTCTCATCCACTTGATTGTACTGTGCAGTAAAGAATAGTGCAGTCAAAAGCAATCACCTGAAATAGATTCCCAAGAGCGTACCAAAATGATTTGCCTGCTACTAGTAAATTGAAAAGAAAAGGAAACATCTACTTTCGGTTGAAGAATTCCTAGCGGCTAGCGCCATAGGGCATTAACCATTTTCCTTTCTTTCTTTTTTTGAAAAATAGGCATCAACCAGTTTCTAAAAAGGACACACTGGATAATTCACCCGAAAAGGAAATGTCTATTTTCTGATTAAATAATCCCTGGCAGCATCGACCATTTCCTAGAAGGCCATATTGGATTATCTACCCTCACTCAGGTACAAGTTCTACACCTTGTCCAGTAATGTATGACCACTAAGTAAGGAATTACAAGATTTTAATCATTACATATGCATCAAGGATTATCAGAAATGTTCTTTTTAAATCCTTCCTATGCTTCTGCTTCAGGATTCGCGTCGTAGCCTTTAAAGGGCTGGATTAAAGTGGGATAAAAAGTAGCCCATCTTCTGTAATAAAATTTAACTCGGGACTAAACTTTAGACTAGTAATCCCTCCAATGGAGGATTACTATCTAATGGTAAGGGAAATTACTTATATAACTTTTGCACTTGTTTGTATTAAGGTTGGTAACCAAACTTTCATCGAATGTTATATCAAAAGGTTGGACTAGATCAGGATATCTGGTTATTAATTCAGAATACTATTAAGTGTGACAGATCAACTTACAACCCAATGAATAGCATCCCTTATTTTAGATCTATTTTTCAGATATCCTGCTTTCAACCAAATGATCCCATTACTTTTATCCTGACGATACTAAAGCATGCAAACAATACAGAATTTGGCTACATCAATGCAATCTACTCCAACAACCACAGGCAGCCCAAGTCTAGATCAACAGCAAAATGACAATACATTACAAGAACGGCACTCGTTAAGTTGCTAGGTCTCGGGTGTGGGTGTCCATTTTCTTCAATTTCACCTTAGTTTTTGTTTTGACTGCAGAAATTATTGTATTTGTCCCGAAATTCTCCGTCGATTTTGGTCAAAGTACCCAAAATTGGTTGACCAAATCCAGTACGGATGCCACACCCACACCGTGTGGACACGGGTGCGGCACCAAAAGTGAAGAGTCCGAGCAACTTAGGTACCTACACCACCAAATTGTGGTCGGGTGTTAAATTTTCTTTGTAAGCTCAAGTCGTTCAATATACCTTTTGCGCAAAAGTTATTTTCAACTAACCTCACCTTCTTTCTTGATATACAATAAGGTATTTATGTTAGTACCATATATTTGGATCGCCAAATGCATGACCGAGGAAGGATCATTCAAGATCTTGCCCAAAGAAGTAGTTTAATCCACTCAATGGTCCTATATAAGTCCTTCCATGACCTGAAGCAGGAAGTATAATGAATGTTAAGTGCACCTCCCCATATTAAGTCTCATTACTAGAGCCAACATTGTCTTTCGGGTTACTAGATCCATCTCCTCATAAAGATCTGAACAACAGCTGAAACGAAATAAAGAAGATCTATAGATTCCACAAGCAGCAAATCTTCCGTTCTTCTATTTGTCAAATGTTAATGCAACCAATCACCAAACTCTCAGAATCAGGTTCAGTTATACACCAAAACAGTCAACACTATATTCAATAATAAAAGCACAACATTAATCTGCAATCTCCTCCAACAACTTCTCCGCCTTCTGCAACTGGTAAAGAACTCAAATCAAATTCCGTAGACTGTTTCATTAACCTTGCTACACCAAAATCACTGTGTCATGCTTCAGTCTGTATATAAAACTTTCCCAGCACCCTCAAGAGATCCAAAACGAGCCCATGAAAGTTCTAAAGCAACCAGCTTTGAAGTGATTAATTCGTAAGAGCACAAATCAACCTACTGAGTCCCGACTCTTTTGCATCATTATCCATCTACAACATAGCAATTTGACAGATTTTTCACAAATGAAGTTCGCATTCTAATATCAACTCTTCACATACTTTACTAGTGGCATCCAATTCCTCAATGGTGTACACAGCACATACATTCCCTGATAAAATTTAGGGCCTATAAATAGAAATCTAAGAACTCGATGTCTATGTTCTTTTTTTTTTTTTTTTGATTAAGCACCGGGTGTCCGGGTCTCTTTGAGCCCCGACTAATCCCGGGGGTGCACAGGCCCTCGGCAAGGAGTTTCCCGCAAGTGCACCACGGGTAATTCAAGGTTTTTACCCCAGTCCGATGGCTCTCAGAAATTGTTTGCACCCAGTGGGTTTCGAACTTGAGACCTTGAAAGGGAGCAAACCCCAAGGCTCAAGCCAATTACCACCAGGCCAACCCCTGAGGGTTTGTATATGTTCTTTGTCATCTCCAAATCAACTAGTCTGTTAGAATCTTAATTAGCACCGAACACAATTAAATTACTAAAAAGACTTCAGTTTACCCCTCAAGTACCAAAATGCCTCAAACACAGGAACATAAAGATAACAACAACTACTCTCAATCAGCTTGGGTCTGTCGCCTTCCAATTCTAAATAATCTTCTAATCAAACAAAACAAAAACAGTCACCCCACACAGAGAAAGATACAGAGAAAACAATTAATCAAAAACCAATAACAAATTTCAAAACAAATGTAGAGAAACAAAGAAAATGAACCTGATGAATTGGTGGATACATAGAGTTGGTACAAACGGGGCATTCAAGCAATTCATGTACACTAGTAGGGACAATTCCAACAGGAGCAATATTATTAGGCTTTCCTGAAGAAGGGTACTGATGAGATGAAACAGAAGATTGGATCTCTTCATCTTCAACACCATCCATTAATGATACACACTCAATGCTATCCATCTCCATTTCTTCCATCAAATATCTGAACCAACCACTTTCATCAAAGAAAAAGAGATTCAAACTTTTTCTCTAAATAACTTGCAAAACATTCAAGATTCAAACTTTCTCTCTAAAATTACTTGCAAATGATTCAAGATTCAAACTTTCTCTCTTAATAACTTTGCAAATCATTCAAGATTCAAACTTTCTCTCAAAATAACTTGAAAATAATTAAAGATACAAACTTTTTAGCACTTTTGGAAAGAGATAACAGAAGGGTTCGGATCAAGAAGGAAAAAGAAACGAACCCTTTTGCCAGAAGAGGATGTTCTTTTCTTCTTTCTTGTTTTTTTCTCTCTGTAATTCGAAGGTTGTCTGAGGAGGAGAGAGAGGAATAAGGATCGCCGTTAAATTCCTCACATAACTGTACTTGATCTTCATCCTACGGCCACTTATTTTTCTCTGGAAATGTCTTCTTTTTTAAAAAAAAATATTAAATTCCTAGTGGAACTGCCTCTTGCGATGGATGTAATTATTGGCCAACCTGTCTGATGTGATTTTTTCGCTTTTGTGACACATGGAGTTTATAATTTTATTTTGTTAACAATTAATTAGTATATTATATAAGATCCAGTAATATATGCATTTGTTTCCGATCCCTACCGCGGAATAGTGCATCTACACGCCTTTATCGACGTTGTTTTTTACCGGAAGGTCGAGAGCTAACTATCGATGATTATCTGGACATATACTTCGTGAAATGGCTCATGCATGTTTGTTTCCGAGAGCAACAAGATCAAGTTGGTAAGAATTAACACTAGTAAATATTTATTTGTGTTGGATATTTACACTATATTAATGAATGTAAAATATGTGTCTGTTGCTTACATATTTATCAATAGACCCTGGTTAAGTGATATGTATTTCCACTTTAATTTTTAATTATTAATATGAACTTTATTAATTTGGTGTAAATATTCGTCGTAAGTATTCATATTTAATTGAGTTGAAATCTTGATCCTGCAAAAACTGTTAGTCATTATAAGCAGCGGCGGTTCTAGAACATACTTGATGGATTCATGTTATCATGTAAACCCAATAAATTTTGCGTACATGTTGTATTTTTGTTAAGAAATCCATTAAATATTAATATATGGTGATTGTAAATTCAGTTATTATTGTCCACTCTTCACGTTTCAATTTGTTTGTCTGGTTTTGTCTTAGCATGGAGTTTAAAAAAGTAAAGAAGATTTTTAAATTTTGTGCTCTTAAATTAAAGATATATAAAATGTACTGTATTTTCTTTTTTAAACAGGCTAAAAAGGAAGAAAACAAACAAATTGAAACAGAAAGAGTATTAACTTGAGATTGTTCTAAGAAATCATAAACGTCAAATTCCGCATTCCCCTCTAATTGTAAGTGTTCATCTTAGCTGACCAATTGTATTATAAACAATCATCTAGTACTTAGATTTGGACATCAATGAAAATTCATACACTCTCTCTGTTCCTCTCCCTTGTTGACAAATCAGCATTCCGATTAGTTTATAATAATTAATAAGTACTTTTATGGCAGATGGTTCCATGGTCTAGTGGTCAGGACATTGGACTCTGAATCCAGTAACCCGAGTTCAAGTCTCGGTGGAACCTTTCGTTTTACGTTTTATTTTGCAACATTGACAATGTAATGCTGGATCTCAGGTGGTGCAAGGCCTGCATGTATTTTTACAGTTTGGTTGGGTGGAGAACTGGAGATATTATTCTTGATAACATTATTTATGCACCTAGGAATCCAAATTGATAGTTTTTCATATTGCGAAAAATAATGTGAGGATGGTAGTATTATTATTATCATCATTATTATTTTTTCCTTTTTTTCGAATGAAGATGGCATTACATAACAATTATTTGTTGCTAAAGTTTGAATTGTCCATTTTGTAAACACTTGTAAGCCAATATTCTTTAATTATTGGTATTTACTATTTTGTGAGATGGGGATATGACAAAGTGTTCTAAGCTTCTTATGTGTCAAGATTTTAGGTTTATTTAAACCTACAACTACAATTTTGTTATTGAATTGTTCAAAAAATCTACAGATACGACTTTTTCCCTTCTGGCATAAGTTGTTTGTCCCTTTAATTTGGTTTTTATTTTTATTATTCAGTATTCTTATTGTACCTTTCAAGGAACAATTATATGAGCTAATGTCCATTATTTACTTGGTACCCTTCCTCACAAGAGGCTCCACAATCACAATTTAACTCTTCAAGTTTCTCTTTCCCCTTTACCTCGTCATCTAGGTCAAAGTGTGAAAATGTTCTGCCCTAGTTTTATTGACTCCTTTAACGCAGTAATTTCTTGTGTTAAATATAAAAGTGTAACTTTTTTTATGAATAGTTTAGTTTCAATCATTTTTCTTGGGTCATTTGGGTTCTGGAATTCTCAATAATAGAGGGCAAATGTGACCCTTTTCCTTTTCTTAAATCAATCTTCTTAGTAGAAAGAAAAACCCTACTTTTAGGGACGGGAAATTTTTAATTTGGAAGGTATTTTAGGAATTGAAAACAAATGTTGATTCCTACTTTAAAAAAAAGGGAAGAAATTAGTTAAAAAGGAGTCTTTACAAAAATGAATACAAATATATGACCCTATATATATATATATGGGCGATTCTGAAATAACACATATGCGATCTGTTATATTTACTTTTTTTTTTAGGGTTAATTATATATAACACTGCAAAGGCCGCACGTATATTTCTAACAAAAGAAGAAAAACAAACATGGCAGAGATTCCAAGGCATGTATGGGAGGGGCTTACTGCAAAAGAACTCGCACAATTAGCTGCACAAGCAGTTGTAGAGGCAGAAAGGGCAGCTACACTTGCCGAGGAAGCTGAAGCATATGTAGAAGCGGCAATATACTTTGCTGAAGTAGCATTGAAAACATTGAATACTCGACGACTCCGTTTGCGGTAAGCTTATCTTTTCATTAAACAAAGCAACAATCAACCAATAGCCTAGGGTCAATCAAAAACAGCTTATCTACCCTACAAAGGCAGGGTAAGGTCTGGTACATCTTACCTTCTTTTCAAATCCACTTGTGAAATTACACTAAATATGTTATTGTTATTACTTATAGTCTCAAATTGTTTGTCTGTGGGGATAAAACCATGATTACAATTTTGATTTGCCAAAATATAAGACATAACAAAAGTCGGCTTGCTGTTGTCCTATATGAAGAAACAACACTTACATATTCAAATACATCTTTTTGGTTTTCTAGACTCTATATTCCATTCCAAGTATGAAATCAATAACCTTTTGATTTTTAAATGTAATTCATAATTTGCTTTGTTGAAAAGAAAAATTTGCTTCCCGAAAGCATCGCTGATTGATTTGACGGCTCGAACTCGTGACCTGCAGATCACATGAAAACAATCACATGAAGACAACTCTATCGTTGCTCCAAAAGCTACTCTTCGTTTACCTAAAGTACTAGTTTCCTTTTTCTTTTTCTTTTTTTGGCTGTGGGGGTCAATGTCTGGGCTGATCACTTTGCCTATGATCTAAAGACTTAGGTGGCCAACTGTTTCACAATTTATCCTTTTTGTTTTCATTTATACTACCTTATTGTTTGGTTGCATATAAGATTTTCGCTTCTTATCGCCTCTATTCAATAATTTCTTGTACTATACTTGTTTATGCAGATGGTATTATTTGGACCCATCTTCCAGCTTAAATGTCAATTTATTGTAGATATGTGAATAGATTTGTAAATGTGGAGAATTGTGTCCATTGGCAGTGTCTAAATATATCATTGAAGGTTACAACAAAGTTTATACTTTATAGGCAAAACATGGTGCTTTTATCCTCGTTGAGCTTCAGTACATATACCCTCCTTTGTAGTCTCTTTTTACGTGTGAAGTACTGCACAAACAGAGTTAATTGAGTTGCCATGGATCTCCTCCACACCTCCCCCCCCCCCCCCCCCCATCCTCCGACCTCCCGACCCCAACCCCAACCCCAAACCCATGAAATTTCTTGTGATCCTCTGAGTATATAAAAGAAACTGTTGTCCTGATCATGGAATCTGACTACATTGATATTACTGGAATATACTTTTTAGTTTAAACCATTTTATACTTTTCATTTGTGATGTTAAATACATCTGCCATCAGCAGCACCTGCACAGTTGCACTTCAATTGACATGTTCACAAAATTGTTGTGCATTAACTTCTGTTGGAAGTGAAAACCAATTTCAGGCTACATTTACAGGATCTGAAACTGCCAGTTTTAGGGGCGGCCCTCCAGTACTGCACGCAACATTTATCCAGATTTACCCTGTTTATCTGTCAACATACAGGCTCCAACCATCACACGTTTGGCTACTACTTCGTGGGAATTTGTCAATGAGCCTATTGGCAAGGAGCGATAGGAAGAAAAGATTGAAGTGTGCATGCGAGACATAAACATATAATGCACAAATATTGTGTTCTCCTTCATAAGAGAGTTAATGTAAAATGATTGATTTCTCTTCCTCTTAAACGTTGTTCGTTCAGCATGTGATACGATGAGTATGTTCAGCCCACAAGGGAAAAAATCGAACAGCATCCTTATAGCCTCCAACAAATTAAGCAAAAAATAGAATAAGAGTCTGCTCAACCAAGCGCTAAAATGAAGATCTAAACTCAAATTTATATCCTAAGATTTGACCAGGGAGCCAAGGATCCTGAACTTCCAGAAACCTCGTAAATGGACGTGTTATCTCATCCCCTCGCCTGCCACAACTAAATGAACAACCATGCAGGTAATCTCCATTGTTTTCCGAGTACCCTCCCTCACGATCCCAAGTCAACTTCAGCCCTTTCTTCCCTTTACCTCATCACCTATGCCAAGCCCACATCGTCTCATGCTTGTATATTACAAAAATATGACTTCATCAAACACACTTTCGAAAATATAATCTTGCTGGAAAATTCTAATCCATACTTGACCATTTCAGTGTTCAGAGTTGCTACTTGCTACACTTCCTGCAATCAATGCGTGCAACGGAGAATTTATCCATAAAACACGACGTTTTCTGAGACTGCTAATTTGGCCTTTACACAAACACAAAAGATGAATCTGATTCAAGGATACCAGCATTACCGCCCACTATTTCCAACACACCAAGGCACAATTTACTTGAAAATTTTCTTTGTTGGATCACAATCCATTCCCAGCTTTGGTAGTAACTGGAAATAGCAATTCTACCACAAGATGATGTACAGTTAACGACACATTCTATAATCTTGGGACAGGTTATAAGACCATGTATCTAGGTTTGTTACATGCATGAAATTGAGCTAGACGAGAATCAGGAATTCATAAGACTATTCTATTGAAGGCAACTTTTCAGACTGAATTGGTGCAGGATTGATTTACTGATAAAGCTTCTTCTTCTCCAACACCGAAAATGCTCTTAGATTTTCCATCAATCATGCTATCGGGTCAAGCGCTCCCCTCCTGCCTGAAGCTGTGCTGCAGTCATGAAAACAATATCTCATAAACCAATAGAAATATTTTAGAAGTACTTTTATAGGGAGCTTGACAAAAGGAATACTCCTATGACCATGTCAGAGAAATGCCTTCATTTTTTAACGTCTTTAAACTTCATGTAATCTCTCGCCATTAACAATATCAGCAAGCCTCTTAACACTATCATGTCTTAACAAGTATTTGCTCTCTTTGCTTTTCCCCATTCCTATCCAGGGAAAAGAAAGGTGACATAGCACAGTAATAAAACCAATATGGGATAATCAACGTCTGTAATGGCCAGATTTAGAATGACGTAGGAGTACAAGAGTACTTTCTTCCACAACCATTTTCTTTTTTCTTATAGGTCCGACGGGCCGCCTGCTGCTTCATCTGAGAAACTTTTAACCTTTGTTCCTATAATTTCCTGATTACTCTTTTACATATAGGGGAGATAGAAATATAACAGATCAGAACTTCAGAATACTTGTAGAGCTTCCAGGGAAAGAGGTACTCTTTCACCTGCCAGTCACCTATCCTATGCCGCTACTTCCTCCTTCAAGGCATGATAAACGTGCCTTCAGACTGTCACTTGAGAAAAGCACTTTGTGGATCCACATTTCTATTTTGTACTTTCTAAGGGAACCATTGTTGCTCTATTTGAAGGATTGCACCCTTGGATAGGTTAAAGATTCGGTTGGACACAACCTGAAACTTCAGTCAAGTTTATATTTGTTATCCATTTAATCTCTTCTCCTTGTCTTTCAGATGTTATGACAGATCGTAATGTTTATTTCTAATACTTGGAAAAGATTCTTCCCAAGCTGCACATAATTCTTGCCTACAATAGTCATCCTCTCTAAAATTGCAACTTGGGAACTCCAAATATGAAAAGTAACTACATTCTAAAGCTTAATAGATATTAGAAGCCTCTTTTATTTGTTATCTAATATTCCCTACAACCTTGAATAGAGCCTACTGACTTTTCTTGAATATTTTCAATAGAAGCATCTGTCCTTGAAAGTGTTACAAAACTCTACAAATACTTCAGTAGCTGAGGCTTTAGATGAGATATAGACAAGATTAAGTCATAATTTTATGTATTCAGTACAAAACAGAGTAAGAATCTCTAAAAATCAAAAGCGAAGAGCAGAAACTGATATCAGCAAAGACTACTTCACAAACACCTTTACTTCATCCTACCAAAACCAATTCTGCACATTTCCCATGAAACCATTCAAGTCAAACTACCAGCATTTTAGCATTCCCAATTTCTGGCTCTTTAGATTGCTTAACGAAAAGAATCATAACTAACAAAATGATAGAAGGTACACACTAAGTAGTTTCTAGGAAAACAAGAAACAACTCTCATGTTCTCTCCATGTAGAATCCTCGGCTAAGCATAATAATAGTAAATGTTTGCATTTATCAAAAGTTACTTCGAATCAAATAAAGCTGGATCTTTCATGGACAATGATGATCGAGTTAAAAATGCCCAAGCCTTTAGTAGAACCAACTCAGAGATAACTGAAATTCATTATGCTTACTATCAGCAACACAAGCTGCTCAGAATTAATCAATGACTAGCATATTGCAAGCCGAGAAAGCTACTCTGTGTTATTACCTGTGTTGCGTAGGATGAGCTTTGTGCAAGAAACTTCAAATACTCTTGCTTCTTTATATCAAAGTTGAACCTTGCATGGTCTAGCAAAGCTTGTTCTCTCTGCATATCTTCTACAGTTCTTTCTTTTTTCCACTTCATCTCTTTCATCTCTCTTTTAATTTCGAAGTAGTTCTGCGGCAGATTTGACCTTCCAGAGCTCTTTGGGAATTTCACATCTATTTCACTTTACCCAAGAACACAAAAGAAAGACAAACCACCCACTTAAGTTCAGAATATATAATTCATGACAACTTAGTTATGCTATATCTGGTATATAAACCTAAGAGGAGAAACATTCTGACTAAGAAAGCGCAAAAGAATATAATTGAGAGAAAAGATTGTGAATTTAATGTTGGGTCCGATCCTTGAGAATCTCATCGACTACTCTCTCCTTCACACAAAGGAGGATTCTAGTTGTAATGGAACTGAGTTACTCAAATTCAGATATTTTATGATAGTCTTGATTATATTATGATGATATAGTGCGGTCTCCTGTTGATCTTTGGATGAAGAAATTCACTGATAAATGGTGTGTAAATCATTATTGAAATGAAGTACAATAAACACATTGATAAAGATGATTTGCGGCATCCTTGCTATGTATGCATAAATGACAGAAGACCATATGTTGGAGACCATTGGAGACAAATTTTAAGAGCAAGTTCATGAAGGCTGTACTACTGAACTCACAAAGTTGAAGCTCCATCACATAAGTATAAACAACAAATATACCAGCTTCAGAACTAATGCACAAGTCAGACAATGTATATCACTCGGAAAGAAACAAGTTATTTGGAGATAAATAAATTTAGGGTATCACCACCCATATGACCTGGAAAAGTACTGCACCTCCATGTCATCCATGATCAAGTTCTAAACGGATGAAAATAGAAAAAATTGTTTTCTGTAGTTCCCGAAATACAGAGAAATAACTTTTTAATACAAGCTTGTTTACCTCTTGCCGGAAAACACACCGATATGATTTATCTTCCCACCATCCAAAGATATGGCTCCATCTCTAATACAAGGGAGAGCCTGTAGCATATCTTCTCTTGTTTTGTATACGTGCAATCGTGAAAACAGGTTATAGAAGAGAGTCTCTCTTAGACCGTAACCAGCGCTTGTAGCACAATATAAGTTCACACTGTCTATGTTGACCATATTCACAGCAAAACCGAGAAAACCAGGTGGAGATTCCCCATTGGGTAATCTTGGCTTCAAAATATTAAGCCTCCTTTGAGGGTCATCAGCTATGATCTCACCGGCATATGGTCTAAAATGAACCGAAAGAAGGAAAGGGATCAAAAGTATGTAAAAGAGATGCATTAGTTTTTCCAAGAAACATAATCTTGACCTCAAACCTTAATTTTTCAAGACAGATAACAAGAAATCGGCCATCCAAAGGCCTTCCAATAGAAGCTCCAAGTCCATGAAGACCCGAAGTTTTGTTTATATGACTTTCCTTATCGTACGTCTCCAATGCTTTAACACCATCATACGTCTTGCAAACAATTGCTAGCATAGTCTCAAGTCCCAAGTAATCTGAGAGGAGCCTGGATTTCAGAGATCAAATATACATGTCAACCATAATACAGAAAAAGCTGTTGTTATTTGCCCTACTTGAAATAGCATGCTTCCCAAGTTCCCGTATCGTAACAACTGATTAAAACAGAAAGAGATTCATGTTTCTGTATGTGCTTTGAGACTACAGAGATATGAAACAGAAACATGTTGACAAGTAAGAGAAAACATGAGGAACAAAGTTACTCAACACTCAAATCCCACGAACACGAGCGCCTGCAACTCAGTTTGCGGATCAAATCCAAAGAAAATGCACAAACCCATGATCACATTGATTGACGGGGACAAGCAAAAACTTTTTTTTTTAAAAAAGATGGGTCAGATTTGAACCATATTAGTTTTTGGTTAATTGGGAATGGGAATGTCCTTTTCACCATAAGTAATGCAGGAGAAAGAAGAATAGGAGGAAAATGAACAAGCAGCTCCAAGACAGAAAGAGAAAGAGAGGTTGGACCATTATGGCAATATCTGTTAGTAAAAGAAACCTGACAAGCACGGCTCTGAAAACAGGGCTCTTTCCCCATCTCCAACTCCCATCTCAAAACAAACTTGGAGCCTTATATTTGGCTGTTGGCAGGATAAAAATGAAACTTATTTAAGTTAATAGCGCGTTATGTTGGTTCTGGAACAGTTCTATGAAAACCAGAAAATGAAAAACAAAATCCAGATTCCAGACACGATAGACTTCTGTATTCCCAAAAAATTTGGAAAAAATAAAACACTTTTCTTCATTACATACTAACTAAGTTACTTAATCCTTGACACTTCTCATGAGATGCAAACTTCAATATCCAAGAAATTAAACGAACATTAACACCAAAATATATTTACTTGTTGTTGAAGTGAAAACCTTTTTACAAATTAAACCACCCCACTTTTGCAAACAATTTTTTAAAGCAAATCTCTAATCAATTAGAATATTATTAAGTAACTAAATCTTTATTTATTAATCTTTAGCTGGCCACAGGTCATCATCTTCATTGACACGGAAAGAGTAGGTGCTATAATTTTAAGGACATGGCAGAAGAAAACTTGGTAAACTGTAATGTAGCTAAGCTATGGCTAACAGAACAAAGCAAATACAGAAATTGACATAAAATTAACCTGCTAAGATTATCATCATCAACTTTCCCAAGCATAGCAACAATTCCCAGAACATCCTTCATCAAAGGAAGATGAGAAGCTTGAGTTCCATATTGACTTTTTAGCTGGTACCAGATGCCAGCTGCAGATTTCCCATGTTTTAACATATGTTCAATTGTCTCCTCCTCACTCTGTACATGAGAAAGTTCCTCATTTTCAGAACCAGATTTGCTTGCTGCCTCATAATTGCCAAGAGCGACTACAGTACCCACAAACACAAAATGTGAAACAGAGATCTTGATATTTTAGTTCTCTCATGTTAATACTTAACTTGCATAATATAAAGAGTAAAATCATCAATAAAAGGAAACACCAATGCAACAAAATAGCTAGAATGACCCTTTTAGATTTCCACATGCACCCCATCACATTACTGACAAAGCTTAAGAAAAAGGAAGGTACCTTGCATATCTAAGATTGAATTATCCAATCCGTTCTTCTGAGCTTTTAGGAACTTGATGTTCTCTTCATGATGCTTAATTTTTACACCCATCTGATGCACAGCATCCTCAAGTTTCTGCAGTATATGGCTGGTACTTTTAACTGATTGATTTTGCAAAATATTAAAAACGTGGTAAATCTCAAGTAACAGCTGTGAATGGATATCCATTAATCACAAGAAAGCACTAATTTTACAAATTACATTTCCAGCAAGATGAA
The DNA here is from genome assembly GCF_019175385.1 of Lycium barbarum. Taxonomy (NCBI): domain Eukaryota; kingdom Viridiplantae; phylum Streptophyta; class Magnoliopsida; order Solanales; family Solanaceae; genus Lycium; species Lycium barbarum. The sequence goes on from NC_083337.1 coordinate 139,093,168, forward strand.
ATGATACAACTTGTGCACACTTCTTGCATAATGTTAACAACCTTGGAATTGTAGACAACTGCCTCAGCAGTTCCATTTTGCATCGTGTCCCTTGCAAAAGGATAGGATTCAGATTGACCGCCTTGATTGAACATCAACGACTCCTGCACAATTGCATTAGCATTAATTGGCAACTAGAAAAAATAATAACAAAAAATATGAGATCAAATTAGCTTATCAAGGAAAACTGCAAAAGACATCTAATCTTTATCATAGCTATCTTGCTCTCTTTTTCACGCCTAGTTTCTGAATAATACAATTTTTTTTTTCAATTGCTTAAAAATTAAAATCTGAATTCACACAGGAATTTAGATTTGTTGAGCAACTTCATCCACCATTCTTTTTAGGAGCAAGAAGATTAACTTGCACCTTCGTCAAAAATGTAGTTCTGGAAACAATCAAACACACAACTAGTTTTGGAAACAATCAATCAATCAAGCAATTGCTAAAATCTGCAAAACACTACTTGAGCCCTAAATTTTCTACTCCCTCCATCCCAATTTATGTGGCACTTTTCGCATTTCGAGAGTCAATTTGACTAAACTTTGAAGCTAAATTGGATCAGATTAACTCAATATTTTAACATTGAAATTTACATATTTAAAAACTACATGAAAAGTACTATAAGTTGCAACTTTTGTCATATCAATTTGGTGAAAAATACATCTTAAATGTTGATCAAAGTTCATGTAGTTTGAATCTCGGGAAGCCAAAAGTGTCACATAAATTGAAATAGAGGGAGTAATTTATATACTCCCTCCGGATTAAAAAGAGTCACTTAGCCTTTATTTTTGTATTCGGAGAGAGTGTCCACTTACCAAATCAAAAAATAATTAACCTTATTTTCCCAAATTTGCCCTTATTAAGTGTTGTCGAATCCCAATACCTATTTAATTAGTGGTTAGTTTAGTCAAATTACCTATTTTTGCCTAGAAGTTAGTATTTTGTTAAGAGTGCGCGAATAGCTAAGTGGACTCTTTATTTGAATCAGAGGGAGTATTACATTTATGTAATGCCTAACTGAAAAGGGAAAAGGGTCAAAAATGCTCCTCTACTTTAGGAAAAGGGCTAAAAATATCCTCCGTTAAAAATTTGGGTCAAAAATACCCCTCCTGTCATTAAAGTTTTCAAATATAACCCTATCTTAACGGAAATCCCCAAATCCCCCAAAATAACCCGATTTCATTTTTAAACCCGCTCCATTTAAATCTAACCCAACTACATAAAAAACTCATATGCAACTAACTTGTTCCTGAGTCCTACATCTGAAGCCACTAGGCACAGGAGCGGGCAACCCCTATGGGTTTTTTATTTAGTTGGGTCGGGTTTAAAAATAGAATCGGGTTTTTTGGGATTTCCATTAAAACATGCGTATATTTGAAAACTTTAATGAGAGGGGGATATTTTTTATCCAAATTTGTAATGGAGTATGTTTTGAGCCCTTTTCCCAAACTGGGGGAGGGGGGGTGGGGTGTTTCTAAAAAAGCCTCCAAATTCAAAGGAGGACTATCTGAGAATACATGCATGGCATCATTTCCTTTGTCAATAAGTATAATTAAGCTTGAGCGTGAATTTCTATGAGAGAAGTAGTAGTTAAGACGCAATTTGAGTAGACTAAAAGGAATTGAAACGGAACGACATAAGAGAAAAGTAACAGCACCTTCATTTTTTCGTCGTTAATCGACATTCCCCTTTGTTCGCTGTTCAGAGGAAACACGGGCAAATCAGTGAGCAAAAATGAATTATAGGGCTTTTGCCCAGTGAAAAAACAACTTAACCACACTGCCGTTTCCTTCAATGCCTTAATTTATATTCTCTCTCCTTCAAAATAAGTGTCCACTTTGGGTTAGGGATGTAAAAAAAAAAAAAATCGACCGAACCTAATCATACCTAATCGATTTATAGTATTTTTTTAATAAAATTGTGAATTTTTATTTAAGTTTATAACCGTCTCGAATAATTAGGGTGATTTTTTTAATTTATATAATAAATCGAAAAATTCCCGAACCGAACCGAATAGCCTTACATGTATGAAATATATTTTATATATTACAAATATGTTAAATGAATATATAAAATATATTTTATAAGTTCTGTTTCAAATATAAAAAAGAATTTTGTCCAGTAAATTTTAGGTCTTTAGTTGATTGGATTTAGTTTCAAAATGATACCTCATATACATAGTCATAGTAGAGATTTAGTAGCTCAGTTGGTTGACTATCTGAACTCTCACCTTGTTGGTGAGGGTTCGAATCCCCACATTGTAATCCCTTTTCCCATTTTTCCTTCCCCTCCCCCCATGTAATAAAAACAATTTAAAAAAAAATATACATAGTCATATGGTCATAGATTTAGATGATTTAAATAGGCATTTTTTGTTATAGTTAGTGTTTACCCCGGATTCGGATAATCAATTGAATTTGTAAGTAGGTATAGGATGTGCGCTTTGGGTCTTGATGTATGGTAGATAGAGAAAATGTGTATGTGAAAGCTCTTTAATGAAACGGCTACTGATAACAATTTGTTATGATAGAAATGGGAAACCCTTGATATAAGAAACACAATAATAATAGAAACAAACGGCCTTGGCCGAATCAAATATTGAGAGAGAGATTGGATATGTGAATTCTTCTATTATAAGTGTTCTTGGAAAGTAAAAGGAACCAACCCTTACAAAGGAGGGGGAGGTGCCCTATTTATAGTGTAACCTCTGTGGTTTCATACAATATGAACTAATAAAATAATAACAATAAGGACAGCTCTGCACGGATTTGGTGGGATTAGACTGACGGCGCCGTCTGACACACGCATGGTGGGTAGTTGACCATGAAAGGCGCTACTGACGCGGGGCCTGTGTGCAACGGCCATACGGACCAACGGCTACCCGGACCGATAGCTGCACGGACCAACGGTCGTGAATTCTCGGGTGACCGGTCTTGGTCGTTCCAACGACGTCGAAGGCAGATCGGTCGGTGCCCTCGCATAGCCCCGACCTAAGCATTACCCCGGTCAAGGGCGAACAGTATCCGGCACATTCTCCTTCCTTCCTCCGGTTCCTCGTTCCACCGGTTTACCTCATATCCGGTTTTTACCGTATACAGATAGCCCCCACACTTCCTGGGTCTCCGATCTATCGGAGTAATGGGGAGTGGATACCTTTCTGAAACCGGTGGTTCTGTCAGCCCGTCGTTATCTTCGCATTTTGGCGGGAACGGTTGCGCAATACCTCCCCTTTTATCGGCCACGTGTCTCGCCCCTGGTGGTCCACTCCTGACAACCGCCTTTTGCACGTCATTTCGAGTCGCTTCATATTAATGACGGGGGCACGTGGCGCCGTCTGGTTGGTCGTCCTCGGTAACCGTTCCTCTTCCATGCCTATATAAGGCCCTTTACCCCTTCATTTTACCATTTTCACGCTCCAATCTTCTTCAACCCCTCTTCAGTTCTGCGTTCTTCCCATTTGTACCATACTCAATTAACTTCAAACTTGATCTGCTTACTGATTCATTGTTTCATAGTGCGTGCAAAAGAACCGACTTGGTCACCACTGCTGCCGAATATTCTCTGCTCGAGTGTTGCTATTTCATACTTCACTCCTCCTCGAACCACCAGTTCCTTCGTTTTTCTTAAATTCCTCTCTCGGGCCTTCTTTCTTTCATATTTCCAAGATGTCCGAATCCACTTCCCAAGATGCTCCACCGGTGTCGTCCCCGGGGGCCGAGACTGCGTCTGCGGCTAAATTCGAGCCCACGGCTTCGGATGTCATACTGGCTAAATTCAACTTCAACAAAGACCTTGAGGTCGAAAAGCCTTCCTCCGTTTCGGACAGAGGATTCGACGTGAGGCGGTATCCCTCATCTATTACCGAGGAGAAGCTCGATACAGTCCGGGCCGATTGCGGGTGGGACACCCGTCCAGTTCGGGTTTTCGCCCCTGGACCAGATGAATCCGTTACTGACCACCGTGAAGGGTTTCTATACGTTTACACATACCCCTTCACGCTCAAACTCGACCCTCTGGTGGATCCGGTCATCCTCGACATGTGCCGGACTTACGGTGTTACATTGGCTCAGATCGGCCCAAATGTTTGGAGGGTCGTAGCGTGTCTCCGGTCGTTGGCCAACAATGCCGAGAAGGAGTTCACACTAGCCCACCTGATACGCCTATACTCCCCGAGGCTGTTCCGGGGTGGCGTAATGAAACTGGCCAAGCGCAGCCGGAATCCATTCTTCTCAAAAATGGATGAAGACAGAGACCGGGGATGGTTGGAGCGATACGTCCGGGTGAAGACCGAGGACATTATCCCAGCCGACCATATGCCGTTCCCGGAGAAGTGGAATAACAAGCGTAAGTCTGAAGTCTCGAATAGTTGACTTAGCGTTGTTTCGTCAAATTTCGATCCCGCTTTCTCACTGTTTCTTCCTTATTTTTGTCAGCCAATGGGTACGTTCCTCCGGTCATTCGGAATCTAAGTGACTGGGTCACTGTACTTCTCGACCTGTATCCTTACGACGATCGGACATGGGCTCACCTGTCACGCGGCCGGTGGATCGCCCAAAATCATGGTAACATTTTGTTTCCCTTCATGCTCGTTGTATTTCCCACTGTTCATGGTTGTTTCCCCTCTCAACCCTTGCTATTGTCTTTGTTTTTCAGGTTTTCCCAAGGGCTCGGTGGCCCCTAGACCGGAATCGAGGACCGCTCCCCCTGCACCGGTGTCCGATTTTGACACGGCGGGTTCTTCCCGTGTTCTTGCCGATGCTGCAAAAAGGAAACGGCCTTCCGCAAGGGGGCAGACGCCAAAAAGGAAGAAGGCAAGAAGCGTTGCTCGGTCTTCAAGGGAAGAGACGGAGCCCGACATTATTGTTCGGAGAGTGGCCTCAGTTCCCTCTGTGGCTCCCATACCGGAGGAGACAGTCGCCGCTTCACCCCTTCCTTCTGTCGGCGAAGGTCTCTTGGTTCCAGCTCCACGTTCAGGTGCGGAAGAAATACTTTCACCGGCTCCTCTTCGGTCGATTGACTTTGTTGGCATTTTAGGTGAAACTTCTTCGGAAGACGCTCCCCTGCAAAGGAGAAGATCCGAGGAAGCGGTTGCTGCTGAAGCCGACAAAAGGACCGATCCAGTACCGGAGAGCGAAGCCCCCACAGGCGCTCGTCCGTCTCCCGAGCATGAGCCTGCCGCAACTGCGGAGCCCCCGGCCTTTGCCGAAAATATTGAGGCTGCTCCAAGTTCATCTACTCCGGTTCTGCGGGTGGATGATTTTGACTATATGTTCTCGAGCACCCCCCCCCCCCCGCCGCTACCGGCGAAGCAGCGGGCTTTGGCCATCTCCCTATTCCTCGAGCCACGAGGCCGGCCAACCGGATCTTCGAATTGGGCGCCAGGGACAGCTTGGTAAATATCTTCCCGGCCCCGAGCGTGGAACCAAGGAGAACCAGATCGGCCGTAGTCACCGTCCCCGAGGACTGCAGCTTTCTATCGCGTCCGGTGGGCGTAGCGAGCTATTTGCGACCCCTTATTTCTAACTCGGACAGGCGCAAAATGACCGGGCTCACTTGGCAGTGCCTCATTAACGAGGGTATGCATGCAAGCAACCGGGTAAGCTCTTCTGTCATCCTTGTATAGTTTATCTGTGGATTTTATCCTTACTTCGCCTAAGCCTTCTGACTTGTTTCACCTGCAGAGTGTGGTTCTGGTCAATGAAGCTTTCATCCGTGCCCAACACGAGATAGACGATCTTTGAGGGCAACTGGACGCCCAGGGCCGAGAAATGGAGAAATACCAACATCTTCTTCGGGAGAAAGAGGAAGAGTTGAACCGGGCTGCCGTGCTGGCCAACCTTCGGCCTGAGCTTGATGCGGCTAAGGGCGAAAACCGTCGTTTGAAAAGTGAACTGGCTGCTATGACCGATTATAACCGGAGCCTTGAGGCTGACAAAATCGGCCTTAGCCAGGATAAAGCCCAGTTTTCCTTGAGGCTGGATGAGCTCGAGACCACGGTTTCCCAACTCCGGGGGGAACTGGACTCGGTGAAGGCTGATGCTACGGGCTTGGCCGAGAGGAACCGCCAGCTAGAGTCCGAGGTTGCTTTGCTCAACGAGCGCAAGAGGGTGTCCGAGGAAAAAGCCGATGAGCGGTCTCGGATATGTGAAGGTCTAAGAGCTGAGCTCGAGGGGGCGGTTATTGCCAATGACGGCCTTAAGGCCGAGCTAGAGGCAGTCAATGGTAGGATAAGTGTCCTTGATCAGAACCGGGCTGATCTGGAAGCAAAACTGGCCAAGGCTGAGGCCGACTTGGAAGAAACCTGGAGAAGTGTTGAGGCGGCCGAGGCTCATACTGCTATTGTCGCCGAGTATGAGAAGTGGAAGTCTCGGCGAATCACCCTCGAGCAAGCTGAGCACGGCCTTTCGGATCTTCCGGCCCTGATACTTGAAGCAAAAATGATGGAGGAGGAGGCCAACCGTGCCCTTGGGTCCGAGTCAGACGACTCCGAGCGGACCGAGTCCGAACACTCATCCTCCTCTAGCCATGTCGGATAGCATAGGGCCTGTGCTTCATCCTTTGTTTTTGTTTTTTGCCTTTGTAGGATTTTGGTTTTTGATGTAAAAAGCATCTCTTGTATATATATATAAAGAATGTCTTTTCCTTGTTTCTTCGTTTTTGGATGTTTGCTATTATTTTTGCCATGATCGTTGGTCCGTTTTAGGACAAGTCGACTCGTAGTCGTTAATCCATCGTGCCCGCAGGTCTTATTCGATATTTTAGGGCCGGTGGCTTATTAAATTTTGGCTTGGATCATTGTGATCTCGTTGCCTTTGCCGAATTTCGACCATGGTACCCGGCGTAGGGTATGCGAATGAGACAATATCGAAATATTGTGGTTATCAACTGGGCAAAGTGTATTTAACAGAAAGCTATTATACCAATTTTTGATAACTTTGTGTTTGCAAAATGTTTGTACATATGAAAATTTTAACCCTTTCTTCCTTAGCCGTAGCAAATGTAAAATGGGACACGATTCGTTATGATCGTTTGGTCCTTACATCGGAGGCTATGGCCGGTGGCCGGGCCTTAGTTTTGTCGTAGCAAAATGCTAAATGGGACACGATTCGTTATGATCGTTTGGTCCTTACATCGGAGGATATGGCCGGTGGCCGGGCATTAGTTTTGCCGTAACAAATGTTGAGCTTCTCCGTCTGCTTTAATCGGGGTCGTCTTCAGTGTGACATAGTACTCCCTTAGCACTTATCCGATCTCTGAGGTCGGGTGAGTGCTATTATGTCCCCAATCGGAGGGTGCGACACCGAGTATCCGGGGGCTTGCCCTTCATATTTGTTAAGTAACACGTTGTACTCGTTGCCTCATTAAAAACCTTGTCGGAAACCCCATTTTGGGACAAAACCGTACTAAGGAAAAGAGTGCAACACGTGTTTTCAGATCTAGATTCTAATTTTGTCCGCTCTTAACTTCCTGCAAAAGAGAAAAGTTAATAAGAGAACATGGGGAGACCATACCTTAGCAGTAGTATCTCTTTAGATGGGCCACGTTCCAGTTGTTACGCAGATGCTGCCCGTCCATGGACTCCAATTGATACGATCCTTTGCCCGTTATACCGGTTACCTTGTACGAGCCTTCCCAGTTCGGACCCAGCTTTCCCTCGTTCGGGTTCTTGGTGTGCAAGATAACTTTTCGAAGCACTAAATCCCCAACTTGGAAATGCCGAAAGTTGGCTCTTCGATTGTAGTATCTTTCCATCCTCTGTTTTTGGGCCGCTATGCGGACCGACGCGCTTTCACGTAGTTCGTTTGCGAGGTCGAGCTTCACGGCCATGGCCTCCCCGTTTGACTCCTCGGTGGTATACCTGAAACGGAGGGTCGGTTCGCCGACTTCCACGGGGATAAGGGCTTCAGCTCCGTAAACCAATGAGAAAGGGGTTTCCCCCGTGCTCGATTTGGATGTGGTTTTGTATGCCCACAACACCTCCGGCAATATCTCCCTCCAATGGTGCTTCGATGCTTCAAGTCTTTTCCTCAGATTTTGGATTATCGTTTTGTTCGTGGATTCTGCCTGTCCGTTCGCGCACGGGTGATACGGGGTTGACACGATTTTCTTGATCCTCAATCCTTCGAGGAAATTGTTGACCTTGCCGCCCACGAACTGAGGACCATTATCACAGGTTATCTCGGAGGGGATGCCGAAACGGCAGATGATGTGATCTCATATGAAGTCGATGACTTCCTTCTCTCTTATCTTTTCGAAAGCCTGTGCTTCAACCCATTTAGAAAAATAGTCAGTCATAAACAAAATGAAATGGGCCTTACCTGGTGCTTGAGGCAACGGACCCACAATGTCCATTCCCCACTTCATGAAAGGCCAAGGTGAGATCACCGAATGCAGCGACTCCCCGGGCTGGTGAATCATCGGAGCATGCTTCTGACATTCGTCGCATTTTCGGACAAAACTTTTAGCCTCTTCGTCCACCCGATTCCAATAATAACCGGCCCTGATGATTTTTCGAGTCAGAGCTTCTGCACCGGAGTGGTTGCCACAGGTTCCTTCGTGTATCTCTCTCATCACGTATTCCATTTCTCCGGGGACCAAACACTTAGCCAGGGGGCCGAGGAAAGAGCGTCGATACAATTGGCCGTCCACTAAGCAAAAACGGGCTGCCTTGGTCCGTAGTGACCGTGATTCCTTCGGGTCATTCGGGAGATTTCCGTCACGCAAGTAGTCGATGTACTTATTGCGCCAATCCCAAGTTAAGCCCATTGTGTATATTTCGGCGTGTCCGCTTTCTATGGCCGTGTTTGATAAGTGCACCGTTGCCCCGGGGTCAATTTCCTCCCCCTCGACCGAGGATCCCAAATTTGCCAATGTGTCGGCCTCACTGTTCTGCTCCCTCGGTATGTGCTGCAAGGTCCATTCTTTAAACTAATGAAACACCACTTGGGTTTTTTCGAGGTACCTCTGCATCCGTTCGTCCTTTACTTCGAACACGCCGTTCACCTGGTTTGCGACCAAAAGCGAATCGCACCTTGCCTCGATTATCTCGGCTCCCATGCTTCGAGCCAATTCCAAACCTGCAATCATAGCCTCATACTCGGCTTCATTGTTAGTCAATTTATCAGTTTTAACGGATTGTCGAATGACATCCCCGGCCGGGGTCCTAAGGACAATCCCTAGTTCGGAACCTCTAAGGTTCGAGGCCCCGTCCGTGTGTAGAGAACAAATGCCCATGGTCTTTCCCGAGGTCAGCAAAAGTTCCTTTTCGACCTCGGGGACCATAGCCGGGGTAAAGTCTGCTACAAAATCAGCCAAGATTTGGGATTTGATGGTCGTTCGAGGTTTATACTCGATATCGTAACCGCTAATCTCTACAGCCCATTTTGTTAATCTACCTCACAACTCAGGTTTATGCATGATGTTTTTTAAAGGGTAAGTGGTTACTACACATATGGGGTGGCATTGGAAATAAGGTTTGAGCTTTCTGGAAGCGCTTACCAGTGCTAATGCCAACTTTTCCAAATGGGGGTAACGGGTCTCTGCATCCCCCAAAGTTCTACTTACATAATAGATAGGGAATTGCGTACCTGATTCTTCTCGGACCAAAACGCCACTTACCGCCATTTCGGAGACAGCTAGGTAAAGGAAAAGTGGCTCATCGGCCTTTGGTGTATGCAACAACGGAGGGCTAGACAAGTACCTCTTCAACTCTCGTAGGGCTTCTTGGCACTCCGGTGTCCAAACGAAGTCGTTCTTCTTTCTGAGCAAAGAGAAGAAACGATGACTCTTGTCCGAGGACCTCGATGTGAAGCGACTCAGCGCCGCTATCCTCCCGGTGAGCTTCTGTACCCCCTTTATGTTGTTCACGACCTCGATGTCCTCGATGGCCTTGATCTTGTCCGGGTTGATTTCAATTCCCCGGTTTGACACCATGAACCCCAGAAATTTACCAGACCTTACGCCGAAGGCACATTTCTCCAGGTTGAGTTTCATGTTGTATCTGCGGAGTACATCGAAGGTTTCCTGCAAATGCTTTAAATGGTCCTCTGTTTCCAGGGACTTAACAACCATATCGTCAACATAAATTTCCATTGTTTTCCCTATTTTTTCTTCGAACATTCCATTAACTAGGCGTTGGTAAGTTGCACCGGCATTCTTTAGTCCGAAAGGCATGACGTTATAACAGTAAGTCCCATAACGGGTGATGAAGGACGTTTTTGTCACGACCCAACCCCGTAGGCCGTGACTAGTGCCCGATCTGGGCACCCAAACCCATCTATCAAATGTATTCAAATATATAGCAGAAGCCGACAAGGCTATATTCCAAATTTAGATAATTTCTAGAAAATTTCGGCAGAGTTTCCTTTGTTTTACAGACTATCCAAAATAGCCCTGTACATAGAAAACACCATCAAAGGCCACACAGGGCTAACAAAGCAACGTATAAACATACGCGGACCGGCCGCCTCGGCGTATGGGATCGCCCAAACAACATATACACATCACCATACAGAAAGACCATAACCCACAGACATGTCTACAGGCCTCTAACAGACATAACAGAATCATATGACGGAACAGGGCCCCGCCGTACCCCAAATGACCATACGTACAGAAGATGAAAACAACAGAAGATATATACCAAAATATAAGTTCCGGATCAACGGGAGCACTCCCAAGTAGCGGAACAGGTGTCCTAAGCCGGTGGCGTATCAAAAGGAGCGTCTGTACCAGCGGGCATGTAACGCAGCCCCCGAAGAACAGGGGGTCAGTACGGAAATGTACCGAGTATGTAAAGCGGGAATATAAAGTGTAAGGACAGATCCACAAATAAATATACGCGTAAATACGGGGCATAACTGACAGAATAGTAATACGAATCAGAGGGACAGAGTATAGCTGACAGAATCATAACACAGAGCGGACATACAGGATCGTAACAGACAGAATCATGCATGCAGAATCATAAGTATACAACATGTCCCGGCCCTCTGATAAGGGACTCGGTCGGTGAAATCTGGTATAGTAAAATCATGTATCACATATGCAAACAGCGTGACCCGGCCCTTGGTTAAGGGACTCGGTAGTGAAATCATGCATGTCGGAATCATATACCATGTAGTCATAACGTGTCCCGGCCCTCTACTGCGGGTCTCGGTGGATAAACATCATGTGCCATCCTGGCCACCATCCCCGTAACATCATAACATAATCATACACAGATAACGTGTCCCGGCCCGCAAGTACGAGGGACTCGGTGAATAATGCAGAGAGGTGCGCACGAGATCATGTCCTGGCCCTGGGCTCAGTGAAGAAGCATACCATAATTTGCACGAACAGAGTAGTGCAGAAACATATGCATGTAGTTCCAGACTCGATAGACAAACCGAACAAAACTGAAACAGTTCAGAAGAGGGGTCAAATCGGAATTATCAGATTATGGTCATAATAGATACGCATACGTGTCATTTGGGATAGTATGACAGATTATTTCAGAACATAGTATTCAGGACCGTTCCAGATATCATAGCACTTATTATATGGTAGCAGAAAGATAGCTAAGAACTAACTGAGAGTATCAGACAAAACAGAGTCAGTTTATGTCTTACCGAAACTATCGGGGATTCTGTGGGCCCACCTCGGACCCAACCATAGTGGCGTACAAACATTGTGGATAATAACCCTTAGGGAGTCACCCGTAATCATCTTGGGGTGTTTTGACTCCATTTATAGAGGTTATGTACATATGGGCAATTTTGCCGAAAAAAAACAAGGAAACAATTTCAATCTTACTGAATGATTTTGAGCGATTTTCAATCTTAGAGTGAGAGAAGCAGAAATGTGATCAAGGCTCGTTTTCAAGCCTGTTACGCTCAGAACATGCCTAGGAAAGAAGGGAAAAACTTTACATACCTCGATTGCGCCTTACGCTCGCTTGGCTTCCACTCCAATTCCGTCCAAAATCTAGAAATGGTCAAGTTTACCAATTGTTAGTTTCAAACTTTTTCAATAGTCCAACTTAACACATACTTGCCTACCGAAATTTCGGCAGCATTTCCCCTATACATGTAGCACCCCCGAGATTCAACTCGGCTCAAAACAACCAACAACAACCCAACAACAACACCAACAACATCAACAACCACAATAAAGCACAATACAACACAACTAGTCTACTTTCCAACATAATGCCACAATTTCCATTCCGACTTCGCATTTTCAAATTAATACCAACATGATCGTATTCATTACTAATCAAGGTCATTACAACATAATTCGGAGGCATACCATATCGTTTTCACCAAATATACATAAGATATACACAATATACAAGTTTCCTACCAAAGGCATAATTCGCCCTCAACTTCCAATCTTTTTGCAAACATGTTCAAGACTTATTTCTATCTTCCAACTTCATCAATGACAAGCATAATTTACACCTCACTACTTCCATTTCCATATTTACATAAGCTACTATCAAGTTACAAAATTTCCTACAACAACTTACCAATCATTTTTCCATAACAATAAAAATTATTATCTTTCCATTCATTTCACCATAACACACTTAACATACTAACAAGATTAAATTCACACTCCATCATCCACACACACACCACACGGCCACATACTATATTCTCCAACTTTCACTAATTCGTTCCACTTTCATTTCTATTACAATTTCTACCATAACTACACTAGATTTCAACAAAAATTCAAGTCATTATGGACATGCAATTCATGCATACACACGGCCAACTTTCAAACAACATACCCACTTCACCAACCTCCATATTTCCATACACTCTACTCAATTCTACATATTACAACATAAACCAAACTTAATAACATAAGAAAATGAATTGTTTCTCACCTTTTCTTCAAGTTTTCCACTTGCCACAAAATCACTTTCTTGCCAAAATACTTACACCATCTTGTAGAGGGTCTTGCACTCGGTAATAATTTCACAAGAATTGAATTTTTGAATCAAGGATTTGGCTCCAAAAAATTTTTCTTTCTTTTTCCTTTCCTTCCTCTTCCACCCGAAACTCTTTTTTTTTTTTTTTTTTTTTTTGTTTTTGTTTTTGTTTTGTTCTTGATTTCTCTTGAATCTTCCATGAGATAAGGATGTATATATACATAATTAGTCACATGGAAAAATTTAATTAAATTTTATGGGCTTGGGCCATAGTTGGCCGGCCACCTCTCCAAGTTGGGCCATAATTTTTTTCCCTTTTTATTTTGAGCCCAATTCATTAGAAACCTTATTTTGTAATTCCCGAAACAAATTCCCAAAATTCCAATTTTTGCCCTTGGTCTCCTTCCATATTCTCCACATCAATATTTTTCATGAACAACCTACATATATAAGTTCAAATCCACATATGACCTTATTCCTTACAAATCGTAATTATTTCGAATTTTCCGAATATGCAAAAATACGGGGTATAACAGTTTTCTCTTGATCCTCCGGGTGCATCCGGATTTGGTTATACCCGGAGTAAGCATCGAGAAAACTTAACATTTCATGTCCGGCCATCGCATCGATCATTCTATCGATATGAGGCAATGGAAATGAATCCTTCGGGCATTCCTTGTTTAAATCCTTATAATCGACACACATTCGAAATTTGTTACCTTTTTTGGGCATCACCACCACGTTAGCAAGCCAATTCGGGTATTTCACCTCCCGGATGGAACCTATTTTTAAAAGCTTTGTTACCTCGTCTTTCACGAAGGCGTGTTTTGGTTCCGCCATGGGCCTTCTTTTTTGCTTCACCGGGGGAAACTTCCTGTCCAAGCTGAGTTTGTGTGATGCTATTTCTGGTGATATACCTGTCATATCTATATGCGACCATGCAAAGCAATCGGCGTTAGCCCGAAGAAACTCAATTAATTTACGCCTGAGCTCCGGGGTAAGACCCGTGCCCAGGTATACCTTTCTGTCCGGTAAGAACTCGAACAAGATGATCTGCTCCAGCTCCTCTACAGTTGATTTGGTCGCGTCCGAGTCATCCGGCATGACAAAGGATCTGGGTATCCCGAAGTCATCTTCTTCATGCACTGGATCTGGCCCGGTATACTTTGGTTGCTATTGGGGGACCTCCCCTCCGGTTACACCCTTCTTTTCCTGAGCCGGCACCTTGGGCCGGGGCGCCGCCTCCTCTACTGCGACCATTTCCTTTGCTGCGGGCTGCTCACCTCCGATGCTCTTCACCCCCTCCGGGGTGGGGAATTTCAGCAACTGATGCAGTGTTGAGGGAACTGCCCTCATGCTATGTATCCAAGGCCTGCCCAATAACGCATTATACTTCATGTCGCCTTCGATCACATAGAACACCGTTTGCCGAATGGTTCCATCCATGTTCACGGGCAACGAGATCTCTCCCTTCGTAGTTTCGCTAGCCATATTGAACCCACTGAGTACCCGAGCCACCGATACGATCCGATCTAGCAGCCCTAGCTGTTCGACCACTCTCCATCGGATGATGTTGGCCGAGCTACCTGGGTCAACCAAAATACGTTTAACCTTAGTTTTAAAGATGATTATAGAAATTACCAGCGCATCATTGTGCGGTTGAATGATGCCTTCCGCGTCTTCGTCATCGAAGGAAATAGAGCCCCGGGTTGAATGGTCTCGGATGCGTTTTTCGCGAACAATAGAGACCTTGGTCCGTTTCATTATCGGCCCCCGGGGAATGTCAATACCCCCTACTATAATGTTGATTGTATGCTGGTGCTCAACCGGTTCGACCCTTCGATGAGCTTCCCTTTCCTTGAGTGATTTTTGGCTCTCTCGCTCAATAGATCTCGGAGGTGGCCGTTATTCAACAACCGGGCTACCTCTTCTCTCAACTGGCGGCAATTCTCAGTTTTGTGACCATGGGTTCCGTGATATTCACACATCACGTTCGGATTCCGTTGTCCCGGATTTGACCTTAGTGGTTTCGGCCATCGCACATCCGGGATGCGGCCGATGGCCGAGACAAGGCCCGAGGTATTGACGTTAAAGTTGTACTCCGAAATCTTCGGTGGACCCTTATTGCTGGCGGAACTTCCGGCATTGCTCCTGAACGAGAGTCCCCGGCTGTTTGACGGGCGCTCGACCCGCTTGCTGCCTCGGCCTGAGAAGTGGCTCGGGCTTTCCCTTGGCCCTTCCAACCTGAAATTTGATCTCTCCGAGTGGGAGTATGGCCGAAACCTTTCTTTTGATGATTCGGACTTCGTTTCATAACCTTTCTTCGATTTCTCGAAACTTCTATTCACTCTTAACTTTACCGAAGAGAGCTCGAACTGATCATCCTCCACCCGAATCTTCGACTCATACCGATTGTGGACATCGGCCCATGTCACGGCCTCGTATTCCAGCAAATTTTCTTCCAATTTGTCCGAGGCAACTGAACTTAGCATGTTGAGCCCCTTTGTGAAAGCTTGCGCGGCCCATTCTTCTGGCACCGGGGGGAGTTCCTGTTATATCCCGTGTTTTCACACGTTTGGAAAAATTCGATAAATAATGGATTCTTGAGATACGAGGTCAAATTTGATATTTTGTTGAACGTAGGAGTTATGCATGAAAGAATAGAGTCATGAAAGTGTGGGACAAGGTTAAGGGTAATTTTGGAATTTTGGAAATTAGTTTCGAGAATTACAAAATACGATCCATAAGTTATTGGGCTCAAAAATTGAATTGTAAGTGAGGCCCAAAAAGGGGTGTATGGCCGGCCACATTAGGCCATGATCCAAGCCCAATTTTAGTTGGTCATGTGCTTGGTCATGTGACCAAGCACTTCAACTACATATACCATAGAAGACTTAAGAAATTAGAGATAAGAACAACAAAGAAAATAGAAGGAGAGAAAGAAGACCATTTCGGGTTTGAGGTGCAAAAATAGCCACCATAAATATTGTTCTAAAAATTCAATTTTTGTTGTTTTCCTACTAAGTCAAGGTTCCTTTGCATCTTGGTATAGTTGGTTTGGAGTGGGAAGCATTAGATTCCTCAAAGTGAACACAAGTTCAAGTGAAGAAGACTTGAAGAAAAGGTAAGAATTTCTACCTTTTTATTGTGTTATGAAGTTTTGATTGTGTTGTAGTACATAGAAATGTGTTGATTGTATGGAAAAATGGAAGTTTGCAATGTGGGTTTGGTATATGGCTTGTAGCCGTGTGTATATATATGTTGTATAGCCAAGTTGTGTTGAATTTATGTTATATTCTAGTTGTAATTGTGATGAAATGCATATGGGAATTGAAAGTTGGATGAATTTAGTTGATATGGAAAAATAAGCATATGGCCGTGTGGTATATGTGGCTTGGGAATGAAATGGATCAAGTTTGTTTAGTGTATTGGAGTGTTGTTGTAATGCTTGGCATGGAAATGAAGTTAGAATGATATAAGTTTGTATTGAATTGGAATGTAAACACTTATGTCGTTTTAGTATGATTTTCCGACATTAAGGAAATGAAGTTGTTTGGTTGTGAATTAAGATGATCATTGATGAATTTGGAAGTTGGAAACTTGTTATGAAGTTGTATGCCAAAGATTTGGTGTTTTGCATAAGTTATGATTTTGGCGGAAAGTTGTATATTATGTATATCGAGTGTATATCTTAAGGACAATGATATGAAATGTCTCTAAATCTATATTGTGATGATCTTGAGTGATAATGGATGTGAAATCATGATGTTAGTTCGAAAGTTTGGGTTGAATTGAAGATTATGTCAACTTGTGAGAAAAATGTCTAGTTGAAGGATATTTGTGTTTTTAATGTTTATTGTTGATATTGATGTTGTCATTTGGGTTGTTGTTGATGAATTATAGCCGAGTTGAATTCTCGGGGTGCTATATGTATAGGGGAAGTGCTGCCTAAATTTCGGTAGCCAAATATGCATTAAGTTGGAACTTTGGTATTCATAGCTTACAATTGGTAAACTTGACCAATTGCAGTTTTTCGACGAAACGGGAAGTGAGTTTGGAAAGGCTTAAGGAGCGTGAAAGGTATGTAAAGCAAACCCAATTCTTCCCTTGGCATGCCCCTAGTGTGTTAGGGTCGGATCCGGGCCTCGAAGGACCTCTTGGCCTTCGGAATCCGCAAGACAAAATTTCAGTTTTTCCTTCAGTAGAATTGAACCATTTTGATACGCTTTTTCTGAAATTATGCAATTTTGCTCTAAATTATTCAGAAAGCCATAGAATGTCTGTATAACCTTTTTAGGTGATACTATATGCTTAGAGGGCACAATTTGAGCCCGCCGCCTTGTTTGTCCCAAGGCGGGCCCGCTATTTACGGTTTTGCCCCTAATATGCTAAAGCTTCCTTTTTAAGCGATTTTTGAAAGAAATGTTTTAATTACCCTACTAATCACTTAACGAATATTGTTTTAAATATTCTGTTTAATATTATAAATTATTTTGACACTCGGAATGACTTCGGGAAAGTTATACTTCTGTAAATTATTATGATATCCGGAATACATTTAATATGACTCCGTCCGACTCCATTTGATTTGTTTGTCTTTGCTACGCTTCATCGAGTCTTTGAAAACACTTATGATATTTTTAAATTGCATTAGTCTCTCACTACTCCATTCGTGGATGTCCCAATGATTCCTACACTGAGCCCGGGCCAGGATATGTTGTCAAGCGTAATTCTCTGCATTGTTCGCCGCGTCCCGATGTGAGGGGGCAGGTATACGCGTACATGGGTCTGTGGAGTATGATGTGCCATGTCCGCCTATTCTGATCTGATCTGTTATGGCCATTTTGATATGACATTATATGATACGGGGCCACGCCCCTTTTTCTGATTCCTCTGTATAGTGGCACCAGCGTCGGGAGGGTGGCCACATTCTGTCTGCCGAGTCCCGTGGCAGGGACCGGATATGATATGATATGATATGACATATATTTCTGTACGCATTCTGTCTGTTTTGGAAATATGCATTTGACACTCTGGATTCTGTACTCATTTTCTGTAACCATTATGATTTGACTTCTGTGATTCCGCTTTACATATTCAGTACATATTTCGTACTGACCCCCTTTCTTCGGGGGCTGCGTTTTCATGCCGCGCAGGTACAGACGACAGGTTTGCTGATCCACACGTTTAGGATCCCATTTCTGCTATTTTGGGGCGCTCCCTTCTTCAGAGCCCATCTTTTGGTACAGTCTGTCACTGCTATCTGGATATGTACTTTGTTCTGGGTATGACGGGGCCCTGTCCCGTCTTATGATTATGATATGTTCTGTAGAGGTCTGTGGATACATCTGTGTGGGTTCTGTACATATGTTTGGGATGTTTTGTTTTATGATAGCCTTATCGGCTTCTGTGTGCCAAGTCTGCTCTTCTGCTAAATTCTGTAGCATCCACTAATGTTATTATTATATTATTATTCTGATAATATGCTAATTTGGGTATTGGGTACGTATAGGTGCCCAACTAGGGCACTAGCCGCGGCCCACGGGGTTGGGTCGTGACAAAAGTGGTATCAGAGCGGTTCGTCCTCGGATTGTCCACAGATCGTGTCTAGTAGAGTCTTGTTTATCGGTGTGTTGTGCACCACGCCTATAGACAGGAGGCTACAGGGCATTTAGGATACTACCCTTCTTTCTGTCTTAGATCGTGCGATAGAGCTGTGTTATCAGCTGAAGGATTTGTTAGATAAGGGCTTCATCAGACCCAGTACTTCGCCTTGGGGAGCCCCGGTATTATTTGTGCGTAAGAAGGACGGGTCGCTGCGTATGTGTATTGATTATCGGCAGCTGAATAAGGTAACTATAAAGAATAAATACCCCCTCCCCAGGATTGATGATTTGTTTGATCAGCTGCAGGGCGCTAAGTGTTTTTCGAAGATAGATCTTCGATCCGGATACCACCAGGTACGAGTACGAGAGGCCGATATCCCTAAGACAGCTTTCCGGACCCGATATGGGCATTATGAGTTCAGGGTTATGTCTTTTGGGCTTACTAATGCCCCCGCAGTATTCATGGATTTAATAACCGGGTATTCAGGACATTCTTGGATATGTTCGTGATTGTATTCATTGATGATATCCTGGTTTATTCTCGGTCGGAGGCAGAGCACGCAGACCACCTGAGATCGGTATTAGGGGTACTCCGGCATCAGAAGTTATATGCGAAATTTTCTAAGTGTGAATTCTGGCTGTCTTCAGTGGCTTTCTTGGGGCATGTTATTGCAGCTGATGGTGTCCGGGTGGACACACAGAAGATTGTGGCCGTGAAGAATTGGCCCAGACCTACGACGCCCACAGAGGTACGCAGTTTCCTGGGGCTAGCAGGTTATTACAGGAGGTTTGTGGAGAAGTTTGCTTCGATTTCATCGCCTTTGACAAGGCTGACTCAGAAGGGAGCTAAGTTCCAGTGGTCTGACGCTTGTGAACGGAGCTTCCAGTTGCTGAAGGAGAAGCTGACTACAGCCCCAGTTCTGACTCTTCCAGAGGGACCGGACGGGTATGTTATTTATTGTGACGCTTCTGGCATGGGGTTAGGCTGTGTATTGATGCAGCACGGCAGAGTTATAGCGTATGCTTCCCGGCAGCTCAAAAAGCATGAGAAGAATTATCCTACCCACGATCTGGAGCTCGCAGCGGTGATTCATGCTCTGAAGATATGGAGACACTATTTATATGGCGTTCATGTGGATATCTATACTGATCATAAGAGTCTCCAGTATATTTTCAGACAGAGAACTTAATTTGCGGCAGCGGAGGTGGCTGGAGCTTCTGAAAGATTATGATGTAGATATTCTGTATCATCCGGGCAAGGCTAATGTTGTTGCAGACGCGCTCAGTCGGAAGTCTATGGGCAGTTTGGCCGATTTACAACTAGACAGGAGAGAGATAGCCCGTGATGTTCAGCAGTTGGCTAGTCTCGGGGTTCGTTTGGCCGATTCTGGAGATACCCAGATTTCTGTTCGAGGGGTTTCTGAGTCATCCATCAGGGACGATATTAAGCGGCATCAGTTCGAGGATCCTGTCTTAGCTCGGTACAGGGACACAGCCTATGATAAGGAGAGGACTCCGTTCGAGTTTTCACCAGACGGCATTATGTTATACAGAGGTAGGTTGTGTGTACCTGATATTGCAGGCCTTCGGCAGCAGGTCATGAGCGAGGCACATTATGCTCGCTATTCGGTCCATCCTGGGTCTACGAAGATGTACCATGATCTTCGATGCTTATACTGGTGGGACGGTATGAAGCGGGATATTGCAGAGTTCGTCGCCCAGTGTCCTAATTGTCAGCGGGTCAAGATTGAGCATCAAAAGCCGGGTGGACTGTTGCAGGAAATGGAAATCCCGACTTGGAAATGGAAATCCCGACTTGGAAGTGGGAGGTTATTAATATGGACTTCATTGCAGGTTTGCCTCGCACTCTACGGAAGTATGATTCCATCTGTGTCGTTGTGGATAGGCTAACGAAATCAGCCCACTTTCTTCCCGTTAGGACTACTTATTCCGCCGAGGATTATGCCAGGCTCTATATTAGAGAGATTGTGAAGCTTCACGGAGTTCCTCTATCTATTATTTCTGACAGAGGCGCCCAGTTTACGGCGCGTTTCTGGAGGTCGTTTCAGGAGGGCCTAGGGACTCAGGTGAGTCTGAGCACAACCTTTCATCCTCAGAGCGACGGACAGGCCGAGCGCACTATACAGACGCTGGAGGATATGTTGCGGGCCTGCGTTATTGATTTCAGAAGCAGCTGGGATGATCACTTGCCGTTGATTGAGTTCGCATATAATAATAGTTACCATTCCAGCATCCAGATGGCTCCGTACGAGGCATTATATGGCAGGAAATGCAGATCGCTGATCGGCTGGTTTGATATTGGCGAGTCAGAGTTGATTGGCCCAGATATGGTCCAGCAGGCCGTGGACAAGGTAAAACTTATTCGAGAGCGACTGTTGGCAGCCCAGAGTCGACAGAAGTCATACGCGGATAAACGGCGTCGACCGTTGGAGTTTCAGGTAGGCGATTGGGTATTTCTGAAGGTATCGCCTATGAAAGGCGTGATGCGGTTCGGCAGAAAGGGTAAGCTCAGTCCGCGTTATATTGGGCCTTATCAGATTGTTCGGAAGGTTGGAAATGTCGCCTATGAGTTAGATTTGCCATCTGATTTGGAAGCGGTACATCCGGTGTTCCATGTCTCTATGCTCCGCAGATGCATTGGTGACCCTTCCAGAATTTTCCCTGTGGATGATATTCAGGTGTCGGAGCAACTATCGTACGAGGAGCAGCCCATATCTATTTTGGATCGTCAGGTAAGGAGGCTCCGGAATAAAGATGTAGCCTCTGTTAAGGTACTGTGGCGGAACGAGAATAGGGAGGAAATGACATGGGAGGCTGAAGAGGAAATGAAGAAGAAATATCCTCATCTGTTCCCTATGCCCACAGGTAACCTTAAATTTCTGTTTAATTTCATTTCAATATCAATCGTATGACGTATGTGTTGTCTATAATCAGAAACTCCCCCAAAGTATTTTCCAACCCTATAAGATTAATTTTACATTCGAGGACGAATGTTCTAAAGGGGGGGAGGATGTTATATCCTGTGTTTTCACACGTTTGGAAAAATTCGATAAATAATGGATTCTTGAGATACGAGGTCAAATTTGATATTTTGTTGAACGTAGGAGTTATGCATGAAAGAATAGAGTCATGAAAGTGTGGGACAAGGTTAAGGGTAATTTTGGAATTTTGGAAATTAGTTTCGGGAATTACAAAATACGATCCATAAGTTATTGGGCTCAAAAATTGAATTGTAAGTGAGGCCCAAAAAGAGGTGTATGGCCGGCCACATTAGGCCATGATCCAAGCCCAATTTTAGTTGGTCATGTGCTTGGTCATGTGACCAAGCACTTCAACTACATATACCATAGAAGACTTAAGAAATTAGAGATAAGAACAACAAAGAAAATAGAAGGAGAGAAAGAAGACCATTTCGGGTTTGAGGTGCAAAAATAACCACCATAAATATTGTTCTAAAAATTCAATTCTTGTTGTTTTCCTACTAAGTCAAGGTTCCTTTGCATCTTGGTATAGTTGGTTTGGAGTGGGAAGCATTAGATTCCTCAAAGTGAACACAAGTTCAAGTGAAGAAGACTTGAAGAAAAGGTAAGAATTTCTACCTTTTTATTGTGTTATGAAGTTTTGATTTTGTTGTAGTATATAGAAATGTGTTGATTGTATGGAAAAATGGAAGTTTGCAATGTGGGTTTGGTATATGGCTTGTAGCCGTGTGTATATATATGTTGTATAGCCAAGTTGTGTTGCATTTATGTTATATTCTAGTTGTAATTGTGATGAAATGCATATGGGAATTGAAAGTTGGATGAATTTAGTTGATATGGAAAAATAAGCATATGGCCGTGTGGTATATGTGGCTTGGGAATGAAATGGATCAAGTTTGTTTAGTGTATTGGAGTGTTGTTGTAATGCTTGGCATGGAAATGAAGTTAGAATGATATAAGTTTGTATTGAATTGGAATGTAAACACTTATGTCGTTTTAGTATGATTTTCCGACATTAAGGAAATGAAGTTGTTTGGTTGTGAATTAAGATGATCATTGATGAATTTGGAAGTTGGAAACTTGTTATGAAGTTGTATGCCAAAGATTTGGTGTTTTGCATAAGTTATGATTTTGGCGGAAAGTTGTATATTATGTATATCGAGTGTATATCTTAAGGAAAATGATATGAAATGTCTCTAAATCTATATTGTGATGATCTTGAGTGATAATGGATGTGAAATCATGATGTTAGTTCGAAAGTTTGGGTTGAATTGAAGATTATGTCAACTTGTGAGAAAAATGACTAGTTGAAGGATATTTGTGTTTTTAATGTTTATTGTTGATATTGATGTTGTCGTTTGGGTTGTTGTTGATGAATTATAGCCGAGTTGAATTCTCGGGGTGCTATATGTATAGGGGAAGTGCTGCCGAAATTTCGGTAGTCAAATATGCATTAAGTTGGAACTTTGGTATTCATAGCTTACAATTGGTAAACTTGACCAATTGCAGTTTTTCGACGAAACGGGAAGTGAGTTTGGAAAGGCTTAAGGAGCGTGAAAGGTATGTAAAGCAAACCCAATTCTTCCCTTGGCATGCCCCTAGTGTGTTAGGGTCGGATCCGGGCCTCGAAGGACCTCTTGGCCCTCGGAATCCGCAAGACAAAATTTCAGTTTTTCCTTCAGTAGAATTGAACCATTTTGATACGCTTTTTCTGAAATTATGCAATTTTGCTCTAAATTATTCAGAAAGCCATAGAATGTCTGTATAACCTTTTTAGGTGATACTATATGCTTAGAGGGCACAATTTGAGCCCGCCGCCTTGTTTGTCCCAAGGCGGGCCCGCTATTTACGGTTTTGCCCCTAATATGCTAAAGCTTCCTTTTTAAGCGATTTTTGAAAGAAATGTTTTAATTACCCTACTAATCACTTAACGAATATTATTTTAAATATTCTGTTAAATATTATAAATTATTTTGACACTCGGAATGACTTCGGGAAAGTTATACTTCTGTAAATTATTATGATATCCGGAATACATTTAATATGACTCCGTCCGACTCCATTTGATTTGTTTGTCTTTGCTACGCTTCATCGAGTCTTTGAAAACACTTATGATATTTTTAAATTGCATTAGTCTCTCACTACTCCATTCGTGGATGTCCCAATGATTCCTACACTGAGCCCGGGCCAGGATATGTTGTCAAGCGTAATTCTTTGCATTGTTCGCCGCGTCCCGATGTGAGGGGGCAGGTATACGCGTACATGGGTCTGTGGAGTATGATGTGCCATGTCCGCCTATTCTGATCTGATCTGTTATGGCCATTTTGATATGACATGATATGATACGGGGCCACGCCTCTTTTTCTGATTCCTCTGTATAGTGGCACCAGCGTCGGGAGGGTGGCCACATTCTGTCTGCCGAGTCCCGTGGCAGGGACCGGATATGATATGATATGACATATATTTCTGTACGCATTCTGTCTGTTTTGGAAATATGCATTTGACACTCTGGATTCTGTACTCATTTTCTGTAACCATTATGATTTGACTTCTGTGATTCCGCTTTACATATTCAGTACATATTTCGTACTGACCCCCTTTCTTCGGGGGCTGCGTTTTCATGCCGCGCAGGTACAGACGACAGGTTTGCTGATCCACACGTTTAGGATCCCATTTCTGCTATTTTGGGGCGCTCCCTTCTTCAGAGCCCATCTTTTGGTACAGTCTGTCACTACTATCTGGATATGTACTTTGTTCTGGGTATGACGGGGCCCTGTCCCGTCTTATGATTATGATATGTTCTGTAGAGGTCTGTGGATACATCTGTGTGGGTTCTGTATATATGTTTGGGATGTTTTGTTTTATGATAGCCTTATCGGCTTCTGTGTGCCAAGTCTGCTCTTCTGCTAAATTCTCTAGCATCCACTAATGTTATTATTATATTATTATTCTGATAATATGCTAATTTGGGTATTGGGTACGTATAGGTGCCCAGCTAGGGCACTGGCCGCGGCCCACGGGGTTGGGTCGTGACAGTTCCATCCGTTCCCTCTGGAACCGGGTGACGAACTCCCGTAGTTGCTCATCGTCCCTTTGAGTTATTCGGAAGATATCGGCCTTACGGGCCTGCACCTTTATGGCACCGGCATGTGCCTTCACGAAGGCATCCGAGCATTTCGAAAGAACTGATCGAATGCTCGGGTAGGTGGTCATACCACGTCAACGCTCCCTTCGACAGAGTTTCCCAAAATATTTTCAGCAACACCGACTCGATCTCATCTTCCTCCATATCATTACCCTTTATGGCACAGGTATATGAGGTCACATGCTCGTGCGGGTCCGTTGTGCCGTCATACTTCTGTATATCGGGCATTTTGAACCTCTTCGGGATCAGTTTCGGGGCCGCACTCGGTGGAAAAGGCCTTTGAATATACCTTTTCGAATTCGGCCCCTTCAGCAAAGGTGGAGCCCCCGGTATCTGGTCCACCCGAGAATTGTATGTCTCGACCCTCTTTTCGGTTGAATCTACCTGTTTCGCCAAAGTTTCGAGCATCTTTAGAACCTCGGTAGAGGAGCCAGCTCCAGAGCCATCGCTCTCGACCATTCGTGCCTCGTTTCTTCCGTTGTAGGCAACACCCTTTGCCTTTTCCGGCCCTGCTTCACCCTTTCTGTTCTGCAGCCGGGCAATTGTTATTCCTTGCTCGGCGATTGCCGCTCTTTGTTCCTGCAACATTTCAAAAATTAAACGCAAGTTAACACCGTCGTTTGGCCCGTCCGGTTCTCTCCGGCCCCGATCCCGGGACAATGTAACAGAATTGTGTGTATTTAGAGGATCAGTGGCCTGTAGGGCGGCATTCTCTTGATCCACAGTATTTTTCCGGTTGAGTCCCTCTCTTGAATCGACGGGGTTCGGGTCAGCGGGGTTCGGCAATGCCCGTAGTCCGCTTCCTTCGTTTTCCGCCACAATCTCGGTGTTATTGACATGACCGGATTGTTCGATGTCAGCCATTTAGTCTGTTTTCGCAGAGACGGGCAGGGACGTTTTTGATTTTGATGAATATAATAGAAATCAAGGCCAAAGACCACTATTATCCTAGCCCCACGATGGGCGCCAAACTGTTTACCCCGGATTCGGATAATCAATTAAATTTGTAAGTAGGTATAGGATGTGCGCTTTGGGTCTTGATGTATGGTAGATAGAGAAAATGTGTATGTGAAAGCTCTTTAATGAAACGGCTACTGATGACAATTTGTTATGATAGCAATGGGAAACACTTGATATAAGAAACACAATAATAATGGAAACAAACGGCCTTGGCCGAATCAAATATTGAGAGAGAGATTGGATATGTGAATTCTTCTATTATAAGTGTTCTTGGAAAGTAAAAGGAACCAACCCTTACAAAGGAGGGGGAGGTGCCCTATTTATAGTGTAACCCCTGTGGTTTCATACAATATGAACTAATAAAATAATAACAATAAGGACAACTCTGCACGGATTTGGTGGGATTAGACTAACGGCGCCGTCTGACACACGCATGGTGGGTAGTTGACCATGACAGGACGCTACTGACGCGGGGCCTGCGTGCAACGGCCATACGGACCAACGGCTACCCGGACCGATAGCTGCACGGACCAACGGTCGTGAATTCTCGGGTGACCGGTCTTGGTCGTTCCAACGACGTCGAAGGCAGATCGGTCGGTGCCCTCGCATAGCCCCGACCTAAGCATTACCCCGGTCAAGGGCGAACAGTATCCGGCACAGTCTCCTTTCTTCCTCCGGTTTCTCGTTCCACCGGTTTACCTCATATCCGGTTTTTACCTTATACAGTTAGCACTAACAGAAGTTTACCTCCATCTTGGTCTCCTCTACTATGTTGCTTGATGTATATGTATCAAATTCAAGTTGTGGTTTCTGTGACCTACAAGCTAATGTTTGTTTTGGCTCAATTCAACATTGTTGTCTTTGGCAAGTTATTCTTCTCCCTGGTCAATCAGTAAGGATTCACGTCGCGATGACGCCATCGTTGTTGTCTTGCTACTTGATACAACACATTTCAGTTTAATGACTTTGTATAGTTTTTTTAATAGCTTTTACATTAAATATTCATAAGAAACAATAGAAGCTTTATTTGATGGTGTACTACAAATAGGTTTGTGGACGTCTGTGTCGTTAAATTTTAATGGTGGTGTATTTTTAGGTGACACTTTAAAACTAAAATAACCAAAAATTAACCGAACCGTACCGATACCGAAGAAAAACCGAGATGATGGGACGGTCTCGAAAAGTCTAAATTTGGTTACAAAATAAAATAACCGACCGAACCATCCCATTGACACCCCTGCTTTGGGGTCATTTGGTTGGAAAACTAAGTAGGTGTTTGGCCATAGAAACCAAATTTTTTTTCACTTTTTTGGGAATTTTAGAGTTGGAGTTGTCTTTGGTCATAGTTTTTGAAATTGTATCTTTTGTTGAAATGCAGTTGTTTTGGTTGTGAAAAAAAGTGATTTTTTTAAAAAAATAAAGTTTTTCTTGTTTTTGGAATTCCGGAATATTTGGAATTTTCATGGCCAAATGCTGATTCGGGAAAAAAGTAAAAAAAAAAATCCGGAATAAAGTGAATACTTCTTATGGCCAAACGGGCTCTAAGTTATGCCAGAATTAATTATTCCGGATTGTTATCCCATCCTTTTATAGGACTAGTTATTCAGGGATTAGCTAAATCGTGATTTTATTCGAATCATAAATTTATCTCAAATTTAAACTCAGGATTAATTGTTCTGCATCCCTCGTACCAAACGAGTCCTTAGCCTTTAGCACAATCTTTAAAAAATACTAGTTCCTAAGAGAAAATGTGTAGTTTGACTAAGCTATACTTTATTAAATACCACCACCTAGTTAATATAATTTTTTAATTACATAAAAATTCACCTAGATAAATAGGGATAAATTTAGAAGAAATAATTAATTTCTTATTTATTATGTGAGTGGACACTTATTTTGGACTAAAATAAAAAGGCGAAGTGGACATTGGTTTTGAACCGAAGGGAGTATGCTTACACAATAAATGATGATGAAGATATTTATTAACTATAATTAAATAATAAAGGTTTGTAAAAAATATTTTGTATGTCATTATTTGTTTAGTGTAAACACAAAATGTAGTCTATTTAGCGCGTAAACTAAACAAGATTCATTCCTTCAAATTTTAAACAATTTTAAAACCACAGCAAAATAATTCTGATTTACCGATAGGTTTACATATTTAATGGATAAATGTCTAAACTGCTCCTATATACTTAAAAAATAAAAAAAAAACAAGAAAAACTGCTCCTATACTATTCAATTTATTTTACAGTTACTTTATGTTCACCTATTGCCTATTGGTGCTTTAATGGGTCATTTGCACGACTGTCCCCCAAAGGCACTGGTCTTTAATTTTTGTCCCTCAAATTGATGGTCTTTAATTTTTGTCCTTCGCCTATATCATGAGGTTTGAGGTTCGAACTCCGACTCAGTTAAAAAAAAATTGCAAGGCAGAGTTTCATAGCAAAATTAGGCCTCAAGGCAGAGTTTTGCAAAAAATCAACCGAACAAAAAAAAATAAAAAATGGCCTTAATGCAAACCTCTACCTTTGCCTTCACGTATAAGGCAAGGCAGAGTTTTGTCATTCATGAAGGCAAAACTCTCCTTGAGGCAGAGTTTACCTCAAACTCTTCCTGATCAGGCAGAGTTTCAAATTGTGCTTT
Organism: Lycium barbarum; assembly: GCF_019175385.1. NCBI lineage: Eukaryota > Viridiplantae > Streptophyta > Magnoliopsida > Solanales > Solanaceae > Lycium > Lycium barbarum. Next base: position 139,121,488 of record NC_083337.1, read on the forward strand.
AAGACAGAGTTTGCCTCAAACTCAGCTTTAAGGCAGAGCTTGCCTCAAACTTGCTTGAAGTAGCAAAACTTTGCTTGATCAAGTAAAGTTTGAGACAAACCTCTGCCTTGCGATTTTTTTTTCAATTTTTGACTAAGCGGGGGTTTGAACCCGGAACCTCGAGGTATTAGGCGAAGGGCAAAGATTAAAGACCACCAATTTGGGGGGCAAAAATTAAAGACCACCTCTGAAGGGCATTCCGCACGAAAAAATGAAATTAGGGCCGCTCATCATCGAACTGTAACTAATACTCCAATCGCAAAATTGATTTATTGACTTCTTGGTGTTTGAGTTATCAGATTAACAGTTGGTGAACGAATTAAAATTTTATAGTTAACGGTTTATCGGTGGGTGGGAGGGAGTAGGGTGCAATTACTCAATTTCCTTATCGAGTAAAGTTAACAGATTAAGAATTATCATTTTTATATTTTTACCCCTAGATAAATACAAGTGGAGAACAAACAATAAAAAGGAGGATTTAGCTCCTAGGTCAAGCTTCTTTTATATATATATATATATATATATATATTCCAGAAGGAAGTTAAGAAGCAGCACTTGTTTGCAACTTTATCATACAGGAGGTCTCCTGTAGTTTCAAATGAAACTTGTAATTTCATGAGAAGATGCCTAGAAGATTAAAAGGAATAAGAAGGTGATCCTAATCTACTTCTTCTCTCTGACTTCTCTCTACTGATTCTCTCTCTAACTTTCAATGAGTTCACAAGACCCCACCCATGTCCTTCCACCGGACCCATCCAACGAAATTAAGACAGCTAAATGAGACTATTAACTCCATCCCTGCAACTGCAACAGCTACTTTGAACTCCCCTCTACCAGAACCAACCACCGCAACGACTGGTAACCACCACCAAAAATCACCAAGGAGACAAAGCTGGAGCCGAAAACACCATCACCAACCTTCCGCCACTGAAACTCAATACCCAGAACACCTCTATTGCTTCTCTACCCAAAATCCCTTCCAACTTTGACAAACCTAAGCCACGCAATGAATCCCGGAGAAATTATCACCGAGCAACTTCAACATAACCCAAAATCTTCTGATTATCAAACTACCCATACCCAATTTCAACATCACCCCACCCCAATGAAAGGCAACAAGAAAAACAAAATTCAGGCAACTACATAAGCCAGGATTCTCAAAACAACAAGAAAATGAAAAAAATGAACAAGTGGTTTCGAAGCCTTCTTTGCTACTACAGTACAGGCAAAACTCCGCAAATTAGGCAGTAGTGAACCCACAATGGAGATCAAACATGGCACCCACCTAGGTAAACCAATTGTTTTCTTCAATGCAGAAGATTATTTTATAAACCTTGCCAAGGATTGTAGATTTACAATTATTGGTAAATTTTATAGGGGTAAACCAACTATGGATGAAATTAGAAATTTCTTTACTAGACATTTTCAGCTCACTAGAAAAATCAATATAGCCTATTTTGATCTGAAACATGTTTATATTGATTTGTATAATGAAGTTGACTACAATCACATTTTCTTCAAAGAGTATATTGATATTGGAGAATCCCCTGTGGAAGTCATGAAATGGTCTGTTGATTTCAAACCTGAAGAGGAGACTTCGATTGTCCCAGTTTGGATTTTTATCATCAACTTCCATGGCATTTATTCAAATAGCAAATCATTGCTAAGATGGTTAGGGAAGTTGGGAGTGTTATTGCTCCCGATCAGGCCACCTATTCAAAATCAAGGGGAAATGTTGCCAAGATAAAAGTTGAGGTTGACCTTCTAAAACCAAGACCAGATCAAATTTGGTTGGGTGGCACAGATGATGGTAGGTAGATTGGCATTGAATATGAAAAGGTTCTTAGCTACTGCTTGTATTGTAAGATGCAAGGACACCTTGACATCCAATGTAGAAACAAAGCAAGAGATGAGACGATCAAATTACAGAAGGCTGAACAAAAAGAATCTCAGAACAGGAAAGCTGTGGAAAACAAACATGAGGATGGATTTCAAACTATTAATAGGAGGAAAGGCTCAAGAAACAACATGGTTCAACCTATGAAACAAACAAGGGAGGAACAACAGACCTCACTTCAAGATGTCCAGGAAAAGGAACACACAAGAGTGAGAAATCAAATACAAAACAAGGATATTCATCAGGGTATAAAAAAATTCAAACCGATGATCAAAATGCTCATAACAACATTGACAATAGGAATAAAGGCATATCCATCCTCTGAATTTGACAATATTATCAACAACAACCAGCTTTCTCCAAGAGGATTCTAATATTGGTCATGATGGGGAAACAAGTGATGCTCAAAGCTGAAAGTTTGGTTGCAACTTTATGTGCCCAAACTTTGGTAAATGTCAATGTTGCCTCTGAATTTGACAATATTATCAACACCAACCAGCTTTCTCCAAGAGGATCCTAATATTGGTCATGATTGGGAAACAAGTGATGCTCAAGCTGAAAGTTTGGTGGCAACTTCTGTGCCCAAACTTTGGTAAATGTCAATGTTGCCTCTGAATTTGACAATATTATCAACAACCAGCTTTCTCCAAGAGGAAGAGAAAGAGGTAGAGGCAACCACAAAGGAGGAAGACAACAAACAAGAGGAAGGGGTGGAAGACACTCTCGACAAATGCTTGTGAATTTTACATAGAAAACTCAACTTCCCAAGTAATCAATGATTAAGTATCTTTTTTGGAATATTAGAAGCATCTGATGGTGCTTTAGAGAGACTACACCAATTGATCAATTCACAAAGTCTTCCCTTTGTTTCTTTATGTGAACCTTTATATAAAGCCGACAAACTAGAAAATTACAAAAGGATTCTTGGTTTCAGCAATGCCTATTCCAACAGCAACAACAAAATCTGGTTATTTTGGGACAATACTATTGATTGCAATATTGTGAATGAAAGTGAGCAGCAAATTACCTGTTATGTCATCTGGAATGGAATCAATGTATTAATCACCTCTGTTTATGCTAAATGTGAAGCTAATCAAAGAGAGGATCTATGAGATAGTCTAAAATCTATCTCTGATAATAATTCTCTACCTTGGTATGTTGTTGGGGACTTTAATTGCATTATTGACCACACTGAAAAGATGGGAGGTGACCCCCATAGTATGACCAAGAGCATTCCTTTCTTACAATGTATAATGGAATGTGAACTTGTGGACCCTGATTTCTCAAGTTCACCTTTCACCTGGTGTAATGGTTGGTGCCCTGAAAGAAGGATTTGGAAAAGAGTTGATAGAGTCCTAGTGAACCATGCCTAGCTGAGTCTTTTTTATTCAACTAGCGTAAATCACCTGATTAGGACTAGTTCTGACCACTCCCATCTCCTTATCATTGCTAATAATTCCCAAAGGGTTCATATCAAGTATTTCAGGTTCTTAGATTTCTGGACTGAAGAAGAATGGTTTCCAGAAGTTGTGGAGGATGCTTGGAACATTGATGTCCAGGGTTCTAACATGTGGAAGTTCCACTTAAAATTAAAAAATACTTGCCAAAGATTATCTGATTGGTTTAGAAATACTGTGGCAACATTTTTGATACTATAAAAGAGTTGGAGAACAAGGTTGTTGATCTTGAAAATGTTATGATAGTTAATACTTCTGAAATCAACAGGGCATCTCTGAATCATGCCAATGCCATACTTATCAAGGCCTATAAAAAAGAAGAATCCTTTTGGAAGCAAGAATCTGGTATAAAATGGTTTATTGAAGGTGAAGTGAACTCCAAATTTTTCCACTCAGTGGTTAATGGAAGAAAGAAGAGACTGCCTTGAACAAAATGAAGAATTATGATGGAGATTGGATTGAAGGTGATGACCTTATCGCTACTGAAGCTGTATCCTTTTTTCAAAAATAATTTACTAAGGAAAATGATGATATTGATTTTTTCCATTATGAATTGTCTTCCTAAACTTATTACTGACTGTGATAATAAAATGTTATCTGATCCTTCTTCTTTATAAGAAGTAAAGGCCATTGTTCTTTCTATGAGTTCACCAGGCCCTGATGGAGTTTCTGGGAAATTTTATCAAGCATGCTGGCAAACTATTAAAAATGATCTATTACTAATGATTCTTGATTTTTTTATAGGTACCCCAATTGCAAGGGCATTCACACATACATGTCTTGCTATGATCCCCCAAAGTTGCTAATCCAAAAACTTTCACTGAATTGAGACCAATCAGTCTTAGTAATTTCTCTTGCAAGATCCTCTCAAAACTAGTGAATCAAAAATTGAGTCCACTGATGCACAAGTTGATTACCCCTAACCAAACAAGTTTCTTAAAAGGTAGATCAATTACAGAAAATATTATGCCAACTCAAGACATGGTCCATAACATCAACAAACCCACTGAACATGAGAATATTGTGCTTAAACTAGACATGGCTAAGGCTTATGACAGGGTCTCATGGGAATTCCTTGATAAAGTCCGTAGACAACTTGGATTCTCAGAATTTTGGATTGTTATGGTTTAGAGATTAATGAACAATGTGTGGTATTCTGTTAATATTAATGGGGTTAGACATGGTTTTTTCAAGTCCAACAGAGGTATCAAGCAAGGAGATCCACTATCCCTATCTGTATTTATCATTGGGACAGAACTTCTATCCAGACTTACGAATAGTTTGATGAATACTAATTTTGTTCCCTATTTCACTGAGAGGAATGGGCCAAAAATCAATCATTTGTGCTATACAGATGATACAATTCTATTTTCTTTTTGTGATCCAACTTCTTTGGAGTTGCTTATGTCCAAACTTAATCAATATGAACAAGTCTCTGGACAACTTGTGAATAAGTACAAGTCTGGCTTCTATGTGCCTTTCAAGGATGATGATCCCAGAATTAATGAGATCAAGAGAATCACTGGTTTTTCACACTGCCCCTTTACTATGACTTATTTGGGATGCCCTATTTATTTTGGTAGAAAAAGAGTAATCTCTAATAGACTTCAAGGTTGGCAATGCAAATTCCTTTCTTATGGAGGCAAAGCAGTCCTTATAAAATCTGTCCTCTATGTTATGCCACTTCACCTCTTGGCTGTGATTCAACCTACTAAAACTACCCTAGATCAAATAGACAAGATTGTGGCCAATTTCTTTTGGGCTAGATCAAAACAGGAACAAGAGGCATTAGAATTCTTGGACTGACCTCTGTTTTCCTGTCAATAAACAAGGAGTTGGGTTCAGATCTCTGAAAGACATTTGTAATGCTTTCTCTACAAAGCTTTAGTGGAATTTCAGGTCTTAAAATACTTTTCTTAAGGATTTTCTTCTGGTGAAGTACTGCAAAAGATCACATCCAGTTGCCCAAAAATGGGGTAATGGCCAATCAAATGTATGGAGAAGACTGATGGACATAAAGAGTAAAGTTGAACCACATATTTTTTGGAAGATTGGAAAAGGTGATGTATCCTTTTGGTGGGATAACTGGTCAAGATTGGGAGCAATTGCTTCTATATTTCAGTTGGGAAGAGCTTCAAAGATCACAAAAGTTAATGAATTCATGAATGGTGGTTTGTGGAATCTTGATAAGCTTCTGCAAGTTCTTCCACTAGATATGGTTCACACTATAAAAAAAGAGTTGGATATTGATGTAAATAAGGCAGATCACCCCTACTGGCTTCTTGAAGACAAAGGGAATTTCACTTGCAAATCAGCCTGACAATTGGTGAGACAGAAACAGTGCATTAGTCTTTCTAGTAAGAAGATTTGGCACAAAAGGATTCCCTTTAGAATTTCCTTTTTCATATTTAGACTTCTCAAAAGCAAAATCCCAACAGATGATATTCTTAAATCTGTAGGAGTGGTTATACCCTCTAGATGCTCATGTTGTACTATGTATAAGGAGGAAACTATTGATCATCTTTTCAATAAGAGCTTGATTTCTAAAAAGGTATGGACTTATTTTTGTAAGTACAGTAATATCCCTTATACCAGTCAAAACATAAGACTTAAACTTATGTATTGGTGGATTGCTAAAACTAGTAATAGTGTTTATTCTACCATGATTCAATGTCTTCTTATTATCATATGTTGGGAAATATGGAAGAACAGATGTTCTGCCAGGTTTGAGAACTTCAAAATATGCAGTTGGCATACTATCCAACAAGTGATTAAACTTATGAATCTTGTCATAAATGTCCAATTCCCAAACATTTTGCTTCCACATCTATGGGTGGACAAATGTAGAACTATTGAGGGCCTAAAACCTCTTATTCACTCTAGGGCTATCAGATGGAATAAACTTGATCTTGGATAGTTTAAGCTAAATGTGGATGGTTGTAGTAAAGGCAATCCTAGAGAAGCTGGTGGAAGAGGTATTATTAGAAGTCATAGGGGTCATATGGTTAAGGCTTTCTCAAACTATTATGGCCTCTGTACCAACAATTTTGCTGAAGCTAAGCCAGTTTTGCAGGGTTGCAACATATGATATAGCTTGGGATTTCAGAATTTTATTGAATCTGATTCCATACTTATTGTGAATATGCTCAACAAGTCTTGTCAACCTCACTGGCAAATTAGGCATATTCAGGATCAAATATGGGAGATCTCAAATTCCAGAAATGTTATTTTTGTACATATTTTTAGAGAGGGCAATGGCATTGCTGATCACTTGGCCAATCTAGGAGTACATAACAAATTTCTTACTATCTTCAATGAAGTTGTTTCCCTTCCGAATCGGGTTAGACCTTCTTTGAAATTTGATCAAGATGGTATGTCTAACTTCAGGTTTAGACCAAAGAAGAACCATTTTTGCATCAATGATGGTATCACATGATTATTTCGGTTTATTGCCTGTAGCTGCATATCTGTATGTAGTAGTAGTTTTCATTCCAAAAAATTCAGCTTTGTATAGGGTGGAGTCCCTCAATCATTTGTACATGTACTCTAGGCTGATAGCTATTAGATTGGATTCCTTCAATCTACATCATCTAAGTGAGGCTAAAGTTTATGTCCTCCTCCGTGTAATTATCCTTTTTGGAATGAATAGGTTGGAATCTTGCCTAACTCCTCTATCAATATGCTGGAACTTTGATAAAAAATAAAAATAAAATAAAAAGGTCAAGCTTTTTCCAATTAGTGCACCCAAATTAATGAGATCTCTACAAGGATAATAAGACAAATCTAAAAGAATGAACCACATATGTAGCTGGTTTTGTCCTGCACCAAGTGTTAATGAAATTGTTGAAGTAGAACCTTCAATAATTTTGAACAAATAGATATGTTGGCAAGGGACTACAGTATATGATATTTACAAGATAATTCTTTATCTATTTAATTTCTATTGTCTCTTACTACATTTAGTCGATATACCGTCCAATAATTTTAACCTAATATTGAACCAACCAATATCTTATCGACTGGTTAGCAGATTAGTACATTTAAATCGATAATCGATAATCGTTAAGCGTAATTATCCACCCCATAAGCAGCCCTACCTTAAATACCTCATCGTTATTTATTAGCTGATTAACGATTGAATGGTTAATTTGGTGGGGCTTTAAAAAGTACAAATGTCGCTTTTTATTGGGCCATGTGGAACAAAAAGAAAGAACCCACCCATCTAATCTATCCAACATGTGCTATAAGCACCGATAAATTTCTTCCGCTCTCTCGTGCTACCATTGGCTGTATTTAAACGAATATCGTCATTAAACTGCACCATCGCCACCAAAAACTCCAACAACATTCGGCCAACACAGAAATGTTGCTTTAAACCATAAAGAAGCTCCAATAATTTGGGAGCCACCTCCACCAAGGCACAATCAACTATAAAATCAATTCATCCAACCATCTTATTTAATATTTCAGAGATTTAAAAGGTATATTGGTGTATTCATAAAATAATTAAGATGTACTAAATGAAGATCATGTCATCTAGAGAGTATTTTTTTTTTTTTTACAAAACTGAATAAGTTAAAATACTATTAGAACAAATATTTTTCAGAAGTAGAAAGGGAATTTAATCTAAACAAAAGTGGTAGAAGATTTAAAATCCTCAAATCTATAGAACAAAAATGGTGAAAATTTTCCAAATAGCTCTAGGTTTTAATGTAAACTTAACCTTAATGCAATTTAGGATCTTGAACACAATAATCTTATAGAGATACAATACGGAAAACATACCTGATGCGGAAAACATTATCGCACAGAGGGGCAAAAGCGTCAGTTGAAATCAGTTTCTACCTCCTTATCCTAGCCTTATGTTACCACTGCCGCCGGCGACAGAAAAGGTGTGAAGAATATGTGGTAACCCTAATGTGTGGAGTGGACCAATTTATAGGTATTGAGACTAAATTTGGTACGTCTATCAAATAGCCGATCTAACGGGCAAGATTTATTCTTCATTAAATATTAGTTATGAGCTTTAAATTAATTGGGCCACACATAAATTAATAAAAGTTCAAAATTCTCCCACTTGGGCCAATGACCACATAACACCAATATTTAATGTCATATTCATTAGTTGTCCATAAAATAAATCTCGTCTATTACATATTATGACAAACCACTAATACTAGTTATGATGGTTATACATAATTTAACGCTACATATTCTTTTACATATACTATAACATTAGCAACTTATCATACCAAATTCATAAGCTCTAAAACATATAAAATTATGGTCCACAATAATGTCTTATTGAGACTTATCCCGTAATATCTCAAAACAATAATGTGCACACTCCTTATGAGAAATTCATTAATGTATATCATAAACACATAATTGAGCTTAGAGTGTCAAAACATCATAAATATGTCAATCATAAGTACAACCTAGACTCATTATATGTACATATTCTTTAAATGCCTTTAGTCGCAAACTTTCATCAGTGGATCTACAATGATGAGATCACTTTAGTTGACACTCTTTATTTCTAAATCTTTTCTTTATTGACAAAGTGCTTTTAGTACCTTTAGAGTATTTGTCATTCTTAGAGAAGAAAAATACGGCAAAATAATTATCATAAGTTTCAGCGGCTTGGTAATGGCGTCAACAACCCCAAGTCCTAAAATAAAATTTTGCAATCATAAGCATGAATATTGACTTCAAAAGATAATGTCACAAGTTTCACATTCATAATTGATAATATAATGACAATTTACTTAACATTATTCCACATCACTGTTACTTCACATAATGATGTTAGCATCCCATAACAATCATAATCTTCCTCTATTATCATATTGATAATATGTTGTCATTGCAAGCTTCCCACAATTTTTTCACCACAACAATGCTACTTTATTCTCCTTGACGGGCACCCTGAACTTTTTTTACTTGTAGACTTCATTCATTCCTCTTATATTCCAAGTAATAACATTAATATTGAAACAAAAGGTCACAACAATTCCTTGTCCACCCCCCTATAACTACATTGTCACATTGCATAACTATCTATCCCCTTCTCAGCATGATCTTTTAATGGGCTAAATATATTTGTGGCGGTAATTATGGTGCTTGTAGGAATTGTCCCACTGACTAGCCTTTACAATTAACTTCATTTTGACTTTCCTCCAACCATTTTTCTTAATATGATCGGCACAGTTAGATCATTTGTAGGTTTGTCATGTGGTTGCTCTGTCTACTTTTTCTGCGCTGCTTCCTTACCCTGGTTTAGAAATTCATGCTCATGTGACAATATATGTTTATGTGCTTGATCCACCTTCCAAGTCTGTTTAGGTCGTTTTGTCTTCTCTTTTGATTTTTCCACAGTCATACTCTGATTTTGTAAGTTCCTTTTGCTTAGTTTTAGCAGCTTTGTGTCTTTTCTTCAATTTTAGAAGATTTTGAGTTTCCTTTTATTTCCTCTATTTTTTTTGGATTAAAGTAGTGTTTTATATTATTTTTATGAGTTTCTGGCAGGCAATTTTGGTGGTTTTATGGTGGTGATTAGGAGAAAGATGCGTGACAATAAGGAAAATGGAATTTTGAAGCGGTTCATATTTGTTATATCTCCATGTATCTCATATATATGTGTATCTTTCATGTATATCTGTGTATCTCTTGTATATCCATGTAGATTTGGGTGTGATATACAATGTAGTAGTGACGTTTTCAAGGTTGATTTTAACTCTGAATTTTGACACCGAACCAGTCTAAATCACCTCCAATCATCCTCAAGTTGCTTATTTCACCCATTTATAAAACAACAAACAAAATTTAGATGTGACACCTTGTAGTTTTATACGTTGAGATTCGTTGTATGTTAGTTGCTCTAGTCTTGGACACCTGGTCTGTCTCGGAGGTTATACGAGGTTGGACATGCCTATCTTATGTTTATAAGGGTTTAAGTTCATGTTTGGTAAGTTATGGGAGGATACTTGAAGAGACTACGTTTCAGCCGTTTCGTTCTAAAATTATTCTATACGGACTGTATTTTTGGGATATGGATCGTATCTTGAAATACTGGCCGTATTTAAGGATTTAAACATTTAACAGAGAAGGCAAATTTTGGGTTGAAAAATACGGACAAAATTATACGGCCAGTATATTGGCCGTATAATTTTATACGGCTATTATATACGGACCGTATCTCTATGGCGGTGGATTTTGCTGATTTTATATATTATGACCTCCCTTCATTCTTAAGTCATTTTAACCCAAACCCAAGTTCATAAAAGCTCTATAAACCTCTCCAATCATATTCAATCACGTAAAAATCAAAGATCAAAGTGAGAATTAAGTGCCTAGGGTTTTCAAAGTCTTGATGAAGAAGTAAATTAGTCCTCCCAAAAAGTAATGAGCGATATAACTATCATTTTTTATAATAGACTTAAAAATTCACTTGCGGAATAATTTTAACAATATCTTTTAAACGAAAATACTACAAATCAACAAATTCACAAACCGAGCAACCTGCAATAATCAACAAAGCTAAAGTTAATAAAATATAAAAAATCATAGAAAAAGTGGAAGAACGAAACACCAGAAACCGATACTCTAAGCACATGTAATATTCCAATTTTCAATAATTAAATTAGGAAAAGCCTCAAACAAAGATCAACAATATAACATTCCCAACTTAAATTAATGGGGAAACAAAAAAAAATAAAAAAAAGAATAATAACAGGTGACTTCTAATTTTAAGCATTTCGGGAAAAGGTTTCAAGTAGATTGCAAAACACAAAATCTACCTAAAAAGAAAATGGGAAGAAGAAAGGAAAAGGTAGATTAAGAAGATTGTTTGTGGCAGAAAACGGAGGAATAGAACTATAGAAGGAATAGAGGAGACTTCATGAAAAGAATTAATTTCTTCAGTTTCAAAACGACTCTACCACTCTTCATTATCATTTATTAGTGCAATTCTTTACTGCCTCACATCCTCATTCTCCACTTAGTAGGTGACGGTGCCCATACTATGACTCTTCATTATTCTCAATTATTTACTATAATTATTTATTGCCTTTACATAGGCTTTTAAATATAATCAATGAGAAGAATGATAATATATATATATATATATATATATATATATATATATATATATATATATATATATAGAGTAGAATGAGGGAAAGGCTCATTGCTTTTACTCATAATAAATTTAATACAAAGTAATCACAATAACTATAGGGAAAGTGATGGAAAAAATAATGACATTAAATGGCGAGTGTCTTTAGTATGAGTGAGTGGTGAAACCTTTAATATTTTATTTTATTTAATAAAATAGAGAAATGAAGAGGAAAATGTCAAAAAATTGAGAAAAAAGATAAATGTCAATGAAGGTCATAGAGAGATGCCATATAGGATTGTCTATGCCTAGTTTTATATTATATATAGATTGTATATTATTTGCTGGTGCGGTCTAGTAGATGAAAGATATTGCACTTTAACTTCTCAATTGTTGGTTTTGTTTAGTTATATATATACACTATCAAGTGCCAAACAGGGAAAATGGATGGACTAATTGTGATCATCTTCATGATATTCAAAATTGTCTGTCTATAATCTGTAGTTACGTTAATGTGAAAGTTCTTCATTAAGCCCATATTATTCCCTTATCTTAGAATTTGATATGTTTATGGTACCTGTTTTTTGTTTCCGTTTGATTTTGTGTACTCTTTGGGAGGTAGTAAGACTCCGGAAAAAAAAAAAAAAAAAAAAAAGAGTTCTAACATAAAGTTTCAATTGGCACAAAATGGTTTATTAAATTTTAAACTTTACAAATTATTTTTCAGATTTTTGTGGTGACAAAATATATTGGAAGACCAAAGCATATTGATTTTTGATGAAACTATTTTTGCATTTAGAAGATAATCTTTGCTTATCTTGCTTGGTTATTTGGGTGAAGGAATTGTTCAATTATAATTGAGTTCTTTTTCTTTAAGTATAGGACATTTATGTGGAAGTTAAGTTTTGTGTTGATTTTATATTTAGAAAATTTTACTTGGTATTAGAATATGAAAATGAATTGGTACTTATGAAAGAGTTTTATCATGAGGTAGTGCTTGACAAAATTGTTTCATGTGTCAAATGATATGATATTGAGATTCTGGAAAGCTGATTATTGAACCTTCAACGAAATAATAGTTGTTTTGGGTGTGGCCAAATAAGTCATCATGTTCATCAATATAGAAGAATATTCGGAGAAATGATAATCTCGTTAAGTAAAAATAAGTTTGACTAAGCGGATGATGTAATTGTTGTGGTCAATTCTCAAGCGAATCTTGTGGCTAATGTGAGACATTCTATGTTAGATGACTTTAGTGCTACTAAGCTTCTTTGTGCTAACAAAATAATTTTGTGTCACCCAAATTGAAGAAAAAGAATGATTTATTTATGTTGGCGGTTTAAGAATTGCTCAAGTTCTTAAAAAGAAAAGTTCTTCTTAAACTAGTATTCGGAAAAAAAAAAAAAAAAAGGAGTAAAGGATATTTGATTATGATGAGGTTGTGTCAACCAAAATAACATTTTTGTGAACACGAATATTGTATTCATAGTTTATGTGTGTCTACTATATTTTTAATAAATGACGAAAATATTAGTATCAATACTTATTTTTCTCATATTACTTTCATAAAATATTTGTTAATGATGATTTCGTGTGAGTAATTTTACATGATTATTTGGATCAAGTTATATTATTAGATTGTTATATTTTTATATAAATGTCTTATGAGAAATTAGTAATAGGTAATGAAAATATTATTCGCTATCTTAATTTTTGAAAATGTGGGAGTCATGGTGTTTTACTAGAGTTATGTCGAGAGGATTTTTCAAAAAGAGATAATATTTTATTTGATCTTGTTATTCAAAAAGTTTTTGAAAATAAAGTTTTGGAAAGAAGTTGTTGATGATGAGATCAATTCTAATTTTGAAAAATAATTATTTGAGAGGTACCATGAAGGATTTTTCGTTGTATTAGAGAGATATAGTGATTATAATTTTGAAAAATAATTATTTGAGAGGTACCATGAAGGATTTTTCGTTGTATTAGAGAGATATAGTGATTATAATTTTGAAAAATAATTATTTGAGAGGTACCATGAATCAGGGTATTAAATGAATTTTTCGTTGTATTAGAGAGATACAGTGATGATACCTGAATTTTCGATTCAAATGAGATAGTCCACTAGAAACTATGTGTTCACCTTTGGGGGGCGGAGTGGGGGGGTGTAATAATATGAAAATCAGTCAAGTAGACCACAATAAAATATGAGTTTGTGGATTGAAGTTGTCTGGTAATGAGACTAAAATACTTCTTAATAAGTATTGAGGTTGAGATAAAACCAACGTGTCTATATATTGTGGTTGTCAAGAAGCGTTAGCTGTAGCGAATAAATAAGTTTTTCAATGGCAAGAAAACATATCCGTTTGAGACATAAAGTGATAAACAGCGTTATCGTGAGATGAAATTATTTCCACGAACCGTGTGAAGTCTGAGGTGAATTTGGCCGATTCACAAGACTAAAAGAAACATTGAGGGGACTGGGACTTTTGTCAATTGAGAAGATCAACAATGATGGTAACCCAACCTATGTGATTGGAGATCTCATGAATTAGGTTCATATGGGTAATAACAAGTCATTAGTTGATCAAAGTGCACTATTAAATTATGTCCCTTCCTATGGTTTGTGAATATAGTGCAATTACTGTAAGGCAAAGTGAGGGTGAGGTATAAACTCTTAATCCATTACTATATCCTTTATAGGTGGTGTATTGTCCTGCAAAATACACTCGATGGGTGGACCATATCCTTTCTAGAGCACTCATGAATACCAGGACACGCGCATGGCCTCTTAGCACAAAACCGCGATAACGATAAAAATTGGGCCAGTATAATGTGATAAAATAAGATGATGGGCTTATAAAAGAATTCTTGATTCATAGAAGTTTTAAACTTCACCAATTGGTCTGTAAGTCTAATCTTGTTTTGTCTAGGTCTAGTTCATGGTCTACGAAAGACTAGATTCGACGCATTGTACTCATATGTAAAAAATCGAGCAAAATTTCTTATTCCATTCTATTCCTTATTATTCTTTTTGAGATATGCGGTGGATTGTTGACATAAAACAATGAATGAGATATCTGAAAAGGAAATGTCCATATTCATCTTTACTATATTATTATTCTTTAATATATTTCTAATGTTTGGCTTCCAAAAGTAACGGACTCTAGCTATTATGATTAGCCTTTAAATCCTCCTTATTGCTATTAACCTAGATTATAGCCGTTGGAGTCATTATTACTATTAGCTATCAGATTGTTTCTTAGCTAATCTTTATTCCTATTCATTCTATTAATATAATTGAATTGCTATCATTAAAGTGTCTTTACTGAGCAATTGAAGCTGGTAACGTTGGTTTGTTACCAACGGTTAGTCTATTGGTTTGTCTCACGACCCAATTTAGGATCGCGGGGCACCTACCTTCCCTCCTCGATAGGTGAACCCTCAATTAAATAACACATCAATCAAGTAAAGACAATTCATTTTAAACCAATGAATATATAATTAACAGCGGAAATCAATATTTAAATAGACTTAAGATCTGAAAAAGGTTATAACAATTAAAGAATTACATGACTCATTCCGAATCCCACGACCTAGTCTAGACTAGTACAAGAGCGACTAATGTAAATTTCAGAATGGAATACAACTCTAAGACTAATCCTCCATCCCGGAATGAAGTGGGAGGAGATCTTCAAGATAAGTACCGTGCATATCCCAACGTATCGCAATCAATCACCTGAAACACTCTACACCCCAAAAGGGGTGTAGCAAGAGCAGTGTCAGTACAATCAACGCGTACTGAGTAAGTATCATAGGCCGACAATGGTTAGGAACACATATCAGTAAAAGAATTCACAAATAAGCAGGATAAGAAACTAGATCAATACCATACACTTATTTACCATACGCTATAACATCAAGACTTTTAAATCATGCAAACCCTCCACCAATCAATTTCACAACAATCTTACGCTAGTCATATACCATTAAACCACCCGTTTCTTAGCACATGAGTCTACTCATCATTAAGGTATTCCTTATCTTACATCCTTTTGTAAACCTAACATATAACTGATTCCACGAATTATCTAAGAGATAAATTAACAAGTATAAAGCAACCATAATCGTGATCGAGTACACGTCATCGCCTAAGTTGAACATCTAAACCCAATTATGCCAAGTTCCAATGGGTCCAATCCGGATCCAGCATCACAAGTAAAAACACCAAATCATCTCAATATAAGTCGTGATGTAATGCAATGCAATAATGCATGAATGCAATGCAAATGTTGTGAACACATGTACTCCACACGGAAGTATCGACGTCTCGGAAGCACAACCCAAGGTGACTCGAGAAGTCTAAGTGCCACTCATCCCAGATCTTTGCCTAACAGACAGACGAGACTCGGATCTTTACCCACGGGAGTTCTCACCGGCACCACCCTGGGGGACTCGCGGAGTCCATGCACTCACTCAATCTATGATTCCGGGATGAACATCGGATATCGGACTCTCACGTCACTCTCATTTAATAACCGAGCCCAGCTCATCGCAGTGCTTCATCAAGTACCAACAGTGTATCAACAGTATATCATGAGAGTGCGTGCAATGCATGTATGAACATCAATAATCAGGTCAATATCACAAGTACCAACAATGGGTACGCCAACAATGTATCAGTGTCACAAGTACCAACATGGGTACGCCAACAATGTATCAGTGTCACAAGTAACAACATGGGTACGCCAACAATATCATAAAAGACTACACAAGTCATATAGAACTCTACCCTCGTATCAACGTCACCCCGTAAAATATTACAATATCACAATCAAGAAGGAACAACAGATTCCAATATCTACTAACAGCACGTGGCATCAAGCCAAACATAATTAGGACAATCAATCACCACATAATACTACTACTTCCCCTTCTATTGCCTATCAATCATTACTATATGATAATTTCACCTTCTACTTACATGACTTCACTACTACCGATCTAGAATTAATTCACAATCATTGGTACACTTTATCCATCCAATATCGATTAGGTCTAATATAATAGCATAGCACAATCTAGGCGCATCTTACAGAAATTTCTCACCCAACCATAGAAAAGTATGAATCAGCCACTCCTTCCAAGTCACATAGAAACCACTGATACTCAAGGAAACCAATTCAAAACATCCTAAGGAATCTACAGGCCGCAAGCCCGAACACACAAATCACACAACAATACCATCCTATGGATCCATCCCAAATCTCCAACTCCTACACATGCATTCTCTGTTCTTTCTAATACATGAATATGGGAAACTAACCGGAGTCTACCAAAAAGGAAATCCATAACGTACCTCAAGGCCGAGCGGGTGCCACGAGCATCCGTTGATTCTTCAATTCGTCCGCCACGTCGTAATCCGCACGAAGGAACTCGATACCATTATGAGGCCCAAAATAGGAATCACCGTTAGAACTCTTATAAAATACTTCGAATTTGATAAGGTAAATTTGGGAACTTAGCCTACCTCTAGATTTCCTCCACAACAACACTAGGTGATTTATCAACCTCCTTTCATGAATAAGGTCAACTATTTTAAGCCATTAGCTAGGTAAAGTTACCATTTTTAAGCTTATCTTTGAGAAATTCATTTTCAAGATGCATAAAAGAGACCCATTTATAATCTAGTAAGGAAATGAGAAACTAAGTTAGTAATCATTCTAGGGTGATGAACAAGAGGGAAAAATTCAATGAAATTCATATTAAGATTAACTAGCCAAACCTCTTTGATCCTAGGAAATTGTGATACCCATTCTTGTGGTTTCTAGATGAAGGACCTTTGATAAGAATCACTAATGTGAAGAATGAATGGAAGAAGTTAGGAGGATTACCTTTTCCAAGAAGATATCATTTTTGGCTCCATCAATGCCCCAAAGGCGGCTGGACTCTTTAGGGTTTGGGAAAATGAGGTCAAATCCCGAAATGGCACTTAAATAGGGAATTTTTACTGCGCGTCACCGTTGCAGCGGTCGACCTGCCGCTACAGCGGCAGCGCTATCCATGCTGCTGCTGCGGCCTGAAGTCACACCCAAATTGCGCTTCAGCGGGGTCATCATTGCTGGAGCGTGACCGCTGTAGCGGTCCACCCAGCGTTGAGGCGGCCTGACTGGGTCCCCGACCCAGATTTCGAATTTTTGATTCCTTCCTGTACAATGGATCCCGCTTAGCTAGATGTCCATCAGAAATATTTAGCGAACAGAAGGGTCTAGGATTTCACGGTTGTGAATATTTTGGATTTTTTATGGTAACGACTAAAAGGGTCGTTACAGTCATCTTCCTCTTATATATATCCACTAGTTGCAGGAGGCCCAAACTCATTATGTAAGAGCAGTAACTTTAATTAAAAAAGTATAACTTTGGTCATATTTTTCTGTTGCATAATTAATTTAATGTAGTGGATAAATATTTACAATTATTAAAAAATTCTTACTCACATAAGTTCTTTTCATTAAACTTGGTGAAGCGATAAGTACTCTTCCATCGCTAATCAGAGGTGTAGGATTCGAGCCTTGGATATGAAGTTGTCTTTGGTAGGGAATGCTTTACTCCCAAAGTAGAGACTTTCTGGTGCGAATTCAGATTAATCGGGCCCCAAACCGGGTATAGGACACCAAATGAGAAACCTAAAGATTTTAAAAATAAAAAAATTAGGAAGCAAGTTTGGTATGAAATTAGCAAATACCTAAGAACACAAGTGATTCGATATTTTATAAACTAACACGATTCTGTTAAAAAATTAACTTGGCGAAGATCATAAATTTGAAAATATTTTGATATTTTATGAATTTGTGAGCATATAATTTATTTAGTTGTACATAGAATTAAACTCTTTTGGTATTTATTACTTCCATTCCCTTTTATTTCATTTTAAGCAGTTTTTATTTGTTTCAAAATAATTAATTTTTTTTAAATTAAGAAGGTGTTAATTTTTCTTTCTAAAGTTACCCTTTTGCTAATAGATGATTTAAACAACTTTCTACAAAGTATTTGCAACTTGAGTAAATTTAAGAAGAGCTAAAGGTTAATATTGTCATAACATTCTTAGCTAATATTCCAAAGTAACTTTCTTATTATGTGTGCAAACAACTTAAAAATTAAATAATACGGAACGGAAAGAGTAATTTTTCACTCAAAATTTCCTGTGGGCAAAGGGTTTATGCTAGTTGAATGTGATGATCTAAACTTAATCTTAGACGAAAATCTTAAACGAACTTCAAGAAAAAAATCAAAATTCATTAATCATTGAAAAGAAACTCAAGAAACAATTTGGTTCTTTGTATATACTCTCTCTGTTCACTTTTACTTGTCACATTTCACTTTTCGAGAATCAATTTGACTAATCTTCGGAGCTAATTTGAATTAGATTAATTAAATATTTTAAAATTAAAATTTAGATGCAGAAAATCCATACTAATAATATTATAAGTTGTAATTCTTCTTATATTAATATGATGGATAATACATCTTAAATTTTAATCAAAGTCCATTAATTTGATTCTCGATAAGTGAAATATGATAAGTAAAAGTGAGTGGAGAGAGTACTTTATGATTAAAAACGTTACTTCTCGGTTAATCAAACAAGAGATTTTAAATCTAATTTAATTTGACTTATAATGGCTTCATTTTCAATTTTATAAGTAATTGCCCGTTAATGATTTTTACTTCTGTGTTTATAATGCATATGTATTTCAAAAGAGATTGGTGAAATTATCCATACAAAATTTCTAGATGACATAACTTATTGTCCGTACAAAATGTACACACAAACAAAGTAAAAGGTACTCCATCTGTCTTAAATTATTTGTCACTTTTTTTTATTTTACACGTTAGTTAAGAAATATTAGTTATGAGGGCTATTTGACCTATTTTACCCTTATTTATGTCTAAGTTATAATGCCTCTATTAAATATTTACCTTATTTATGTGTCATCTCCATTAATGACAAAATGCTGCTAAGGATAAAATGGAGAAAAATAATTAATTATGCCTTGAACTTCTAAACGACAAATAATTTGAGACAACTATTTTAATAACCACGATAAATAATTTGAGACGGAGGAAGTAACATAATAAGGGGGGGAAAGTAGATCTACAAGTTATTCTATACACCAATAAAAAGGGCCCAAGTGATAGTAGTCTTAATAAATTGACCCAAGGGTAAAGAATGGAATATGTAGGGGAAAAACAACTTGAGCAACCACATGTAGCAACTTCATTGCATCAAAGAATCAAAATTACTATATAATCCCTGTGATGACTACAAAAAATCTCCATTTTCCTTATATATAGTAGTAATATATTGGTTTGTCATCTTCCTCTTATATATATATATCCATATATCTTTCCATTGTTGAGATGGACAAATAAACCAAATATAAAAATAAAAAAATAAAAAAAATACTCTCCTTTCTTCTGCTAGATTTTTCTATGAGAATAAATCTTTGTTAGATTCTGACTCCTAATTTTATACTAGAAGAGTTTGTTGAATTCTGAGAGATACACCCATATCGGGTGAAATATCCTTAAGTACAGTGTCTTAATTGACATGCCTCAAGCTATGTGAATTTGTTAAAGTGTTCGTGATCGAGTATTTTCCGTAAAATTTCCAACATTATGACTCGGTGAGTTCCACTTTGGTAGTGCCCTACTGCCCTTCCACTTCACTCGTGGCTTTTACCTAATTTCAAATTTTCAACCCTCCAAAAAAGGAAAAGAAAAATTCCATTTTTTATTTCATTTGTAGGTCAGTATATTTCCATCTCCTGTCTCAAGCAAGGGCCCTTTATCACTTCATAATGAACACATGAAATATATATTTTTGACCATTGAGGAAAGGAAGACAAAATGTGATTAGTTTTGTAGAAAGTAGTTGACTTTCCTTTGTGTTAACTCTTTTTTTTTTCCTCTTCATTTTCCAGATTAGACATCAGTCCTTTCCACTAAAACAAACATGAAGCTTTATTGCTCAAATAGTACAATAAGCATTATATTAGATGGATGAATCCATGACATAAGCTATTGGCAATAATTTCATTATAGGCTAAGGAAGAAGAAAATAATTTTACTTCTCAAAAAAAGATGATGTAAACACAGAAAAATCAGGAAGAAAAGTTGAAAGTGGCAGAGCTTGAGGCCACTGGGCAAACAGGGGCGGAGTCACAATGCAACTTATGGTTTCAATAGAATCCAGTAGCTTTGATATACATACCATGTATTTATATCAAAATTTTATTTAATATTTATAAATAATATATTCAGAAGCCAACAGCTTTTTCTAAAATTCAGAACCTTCTAGTTCTGCCCAGGGGCAGAGCCAAGTAGGCCTAAGAGGATTCCGAACCTCCTTTGCCGGAAATTACATTGTTTATACATGGTTAAAATTATTTTTTATGTATGTATAGTAGATGTTGAATCTCCTTTGACTTCTTCATGTGTTTAATTATTCGTAGTTTGAACCTTTTAGTAAAAATTCTAGCTCTGCCTCCGTAGGCAAATGCCAAGGACAAAAAGGGATCGAATTAAGTAGTCACATGCATACAGCAAAACTACTGTTGCTTCTGTTTAGATGATACTATTTAATAAGGATCTGTACATTTGATTCAAACTAGTGCCAGTTTGACTTGCTGGTTGTGGTCTATAGGTATTGCAACTTATCATTGTACAACCATTGGGTGGGTGCACGATCAACATAACAGCTTTACCATCTCAAAACTGTTGAATTGTGCCATCACCTCATTTAAAAGATTAAACTATTTGACAGGATACATTTTTTTTTACTTAATTAATTCTTCAAAGACACTCCATCATGTGCATGCTTGATTATTTTTATGGGCCAAACACTGGTTCTTATTCTAAAAATAGATAACCGTGAAACTTGAATCTAATACCTTAAGACAATGGATGGAGAGGTTCAGGACTTTATAAACTCCTTTGAAAACCTTTACATAATATTGGGCAAGTGTAGTATTACAAACAGAAACAGCTGAAAATGGCAGAGCTTGAGCCATACAATGCATAGAACAAGGACAGAATGATCAAAACAGTCTACATTAGTAGTATCTCCTGTTGCTTCTACTTTGATGTAACATATAGATATGTGCAGTAGATTCTTTTCAGTGCTGGTTTGACTTGCTGGTTCTGGATTATACGTATTGCAACTCATCTGTACACATACAGTAAATAGGTGGGTGCACCATTATACCACTACCAGTAAATTAAATGGGTCGTGGTAGAATCTCGAACTCGATCCCATAATATTTAAATCCTAGATCCGGCTCTGAGCACTACCTCTTCCCAGTCACAATAAAAGGGGTCACTCTTCCCTTCTTCCCCTTCTCATCTCAAGAATCAATCTCTCTATACAGAAAATTGAATAAGTGCATCACTATGAGGCCTAGGATCAAAGATTTTATTCTACTTCTTTTGTTTCTCATCTTTGTTTCCTCTGGTAAGCTACTTTAGCTATAAAATGACCACCATTTCAACCAGCAAATGACATAATGTTAAAATTGATGTTTTTCATTCTTCTTTTCTCCATCTAGGTACTGTTGAAGGCTTTGTCAGTGGCGTGAACCGCGCTTACAAGCTTCATAAGGTAGTGATAGGTCATAGGGCAGTAAATTTATTTGATTGGCATCATATCCTGCTTAATTAATGAAATGTAACGAGTCTTCATTACTAGAAGTTGTGCAACCCTTTTTTTTTTTTTAAGATATAGTGCAACTTGTTACAAAAGAAGAGCAATATTCTTACAGGAGAATGACACAAAATTCCAATATAGTACAGCAAAAGACTTTTTAACTTCCTCCAGCTTATGATTTTCTTCTTAAAGTTTCATCCGTTTTCTTGTATACTACAACATACCAGGACTACTGACGACTTCCTATATTAATATCCTCTCAAAAATTAATCTTACAAGTGATTTCTTAGAATATCCTTTAACTCTAAATTGCTTAGAATATCCATTACATGTGAAAAGTTCGATGTTGCTGATTAATCTTGGCTGCAAAATGTGTGAAGCATGTTATAATCCGAGGAAATCCAAGAAATTTGCTGCAGCTGGATACTGTATTAGATTATGAAAATTCAGGAGCTAACACCAAGCATGATCCAAGAGGAAAGAAAGGTGGTGGCAGTGGCAATCACCCGTGATTGCTCTGCTTTTCCATTAATGGAACTAGATCGTAAACTACTCTAAACTGTGGAGATTTTGATAAATCAAGTATGGAGAGATAGGAAATAGCATAGCTTCATATGAATCTCTTTATATTGATATACTGTATTGTACTACTATCTTTGCACTTGGCATGATATACAGCAGATGGTAGGTTATTGAGATGCTGCTGCATTCCTATACTTTTTTATGGCTAGTGGCTATCTGATATGTATCTACAAATAATAGAAGTCTTTTGTGGTCAATATTTGAAAGGACTGAGTAGTGAAAACAAGTAAAATGAAGTTTATTTAATGATATCAATTCAGACAACGCAAAACACTTGCTGAAAAATGAACATAGGCAGGAAGCATCAATTATTGTCCTGCTAAATTAAATCATGAACTTCTGGTTTTCAATTAAGAGACAGGGAAATCACTGGTATAACTCTTTTGACGTTTTGTGAGAACTTAAACAATCTAACCATCAGAGTTCTTTCTAGACCAATTGACAAGAAAACAATTGACTACAGAAAAATGCATGAAGGCTGTTAGAATTATGCTTTTGAACTGCAGTAACTTTATTTTTACCATGTAAGTTTTTTAAATAAATCGAACTCCCTCCGGTTCAAAAAGAGTGAGCACTTCGCCTTTTCTTTTTGGTTCAAAAAGAGTGTCCACTTGCCAAATCAATAAAGGATTAACCTTATTTTTTCAGATTTGTCCTTATTAAGTGCTAAGTGATCAAATCCCAATAATTACTTAATTAGGAATTAGTTTAGTCAAATTACCTATTTTTTTCCAGAAGTTAGTATTTTCTTTAGGGTGTGCAAATGACTAAGCAGACACTCTTTTTGAACCAGAGGGAGTAGTTACTAGTTTGTTAGTTAACAAGTCCTATTTTGCAGTAATTAGTTACTTGAAGATACGATTCTGTGGAGTAATTCTAGGCTAGGATTATCATATTTTTTGTCTACTATTTTTTGTTACCGCAAGTAGTATAAATGTAGAAAAATCAAAGCTAAATAAAATAGTTCTTGTTGACTGCATAGCCAGTATATTTCTTTTAGCTTCCTCTGTTATTTCCTTAAGTCTCTTTTGTTAAAAAACAACGAAGGCAAAGTTTGTTGCTGAAGTCGCGTAGATATCGTGGCCACTGTTTGAAATGATTCACAAAGTGCGTCAACCAAGATTTAACCAAAATAGGTGCAGGCTCCTTTGGTTGCTTTCTCAACCAGTTTACAGAGCTGCATTTTCAAGGCTGTGCACTATGAGACCTCTGATCACCTCAATTTGATAGCATAAGTTTGAAATATACCTTTATTACACCCCATTCGTGAAATCTTGATTTTCTCAGAGCTAAGATTATTCACATTTTTGTACCAAAAGTTCCTATAGTAGCTCACTATCTCGAGCTAGCCTACACGGTTTAACTGTTCCCACGTGAGTATGGTTGAAAATTATGTTCATATACATATATCCAAAAATCGAACCGCCTAAGGGGATAACACAGTTGACAACCATATTCTAAGGATAAAAAACTAACTGTGACTAAAGCTTGTCCGCAGATATGCACAAAAATGTTGGTGCAGCAGAGGCAAATTTCATCGATCTGCTTGCCTGTTTACAGGTCGAAAACCAACGAGAAACCAACTAAAGGACAATTAAAATGACTTCATCAGAGAATATAATTAGCAAAATCCTGAAGACTAAGTACTAAAACAGAAGTTTGTGCTCTAGCCCCAAATCATTGTCAAATTACTACTTAATGGACCTTTTGATGTCTTTGTCATAACATTTTTGGTATTTCCTTTGTGATTATTAAATGGAATGTGACCACATGATAATTTGAGAACATCAAGTAGGGCAGAGAGATGGATAAAATGAACCCTTTACCCCCAAAAAGGAAATAAGTGACTCTCCAAAAGCAAATTTCTGAAACAGTTAATTTTCACTCAAGTCAATTTCCAGGTCATCTTTCCATAGTATCCTAAACAAACATGCAAAAAAGACATGGAAAAGGACCAAGCACAAAGGCAAATAATTATTATGATTGAAAGAAGAAGAATTTAGGGAAATTTTCTGAGTGCCTTTCTCATTGATAATGTGTAAAATATATACAAGTGTTCCTATGTTACAGGACAAAAAATAGAGTGTTCTCAAAACTGTACAGCTGTGCATTTTGCGTAACAAATACTAACTAATATTCTCTCCTATATTTCTATCCACAAGTATCTGGCATACGTATTTGTTGAATTGTTGAATCTGTGGCTTGGGCCTTTTTGTTCAATTGGGCCCAATAGATGAAAATAACTTCTTTTTTTTTTTTTTGCGCGGATTGTCCTTCATTTGGGGAGGTCTTTAATTTTTGGGAAAAGGACACTGTGTGTCCAATGGCCCAAATTAATGTCACATTCGGCCAATATTTGGGCCTAATACCCCCAGGAGTCCGCTCGGCCCAAAATAATGCCAAAAAATGACCGGCCGACCCAAAATAATGCTAAGCGCTGGCCGGCCCAGCAACCCAAGCGCTTTTTAAAAAAAAAAAAAAAAAATCTCCACTAAAGGCCTGCTACAGAAAATTAGGCTTTTTAGTGGCAATTAAAAAAGTCGTCACTAAAGGTTAAATATCCCAAAACATATATAATATGTGTATATTTAGTAAGAAATATCCCAAAATATGTAGAATATGTGTATATTTAGTAGTATATACAAGAATGATACAGTTTATTCACATATACACTTTATATACAAGAATGATACAGTTTATATACATATGCTGGAATTAATTATATATTTATTATACATAAATTATACGTTAATTATACATGTATTATACACATATTATATACCACAATGATACGGTTTCTATGATACATTTTTATACTTATGATACACTTTCTATAAAAGAATGATATAGTTTATATACACATGCTGGAATTATATATACACTTTCTATGCAAAAATGATACATATTATATACAAAAATGGTACAATTTTCTATTCTATAATACACATTATATACACAAATTATACATATTATATACAAAAATGATACATACCTTAGTGATTCAATGTTGTTGCTAGCAAATAACACTATTTTTGGTTTTGGATCTTCCAAATCATTCCCACATGAGATCCGGACCCATTTTTTTCTGATCCTTCGAGAAAAAGATTCATTCTCTTCATAAAAAATAGGAGGTAGAACCAATAAAGATTTCTTTTTCGATTCATCCCTGGATGCCGAAGGCGTCCTTGAGGTGATCTCGTAGGATGGGAGTTTCTCTTGAAGCAATAACGCGTTGATCTAGTCGCCACCGGAGCCATCTGACTACTTCATGCATGCTCCACTTGGCTCGGGGGGATATAGCTCAGTTGGTAGAGCTTCGCTCTTGCAATTGGGTCGTTGTGATTACGGGTTGGATGTCTAATTGTCCAGGCGGTAATGATAGTATCTTGTACCTGAACCGGTGGCTCACTTTTTCTAAGTAATGGGGAAGAGGACCGAAACATGCCACTGAAAGACTCTCGTGCATTGGAACCCATGGTTATGGACCCGAATCCGTTAGTATGGAACATTTTCTTTTCCAAGTGAAATCCCCTAGTATATGAAAGAATGAAAAAGTTCATATTTTATACAGTTTCTATACATTACAGATAGGTACTGATACATATTTTTATACACAAATGATACATATTATATACAAAAATGGCCTCAGAGTTTTTTGGAATATTTCTTATTAAATATACACATATTATGGGATATTAAACCTTTAGTGGCGACTTTTTAGTTGCCACTAAAAAGCCTAATTTTTCTGTAGCAGGCCTAAAAAAATTCTGACTTTTTTTGAAAAAGGAAAAGGGTCAAAAATACCCCTGAACTATTCAAAATAGGTCACTTATACCCTCCGTTAATTTTTTGAGTCAAAAAAACCCTCGCCGTTACCAGACGTGGCCACAAATACCTCTCTGGTTAACGGCTTGCCACTTAATGCGATATGGCAGTGCCACGTGGAAAAAATTATCCACGTGGCCCCCCAAAAAAATTCAACAAAAGTTTTAAATTTTTTCTTTTTTCACCAGCCACTCCTCATCCTCTCCCCTGCCACCCACCCCCACCCCCAAAAAAAATACATTACTTCTTTTCAAGTTTTTTTTTTGGGCGGGGCAAAAAATAAAACAATTCGGTGGGTGAGGGGAGTAAGAAACAAAAAAAAAATTATCAAACTTCTTTTGAATTTTTTATTTTTTTTGGGTGGGGAGGGAGGGGGGGGGGGGGCAGCAAAAAAACCAAAAAAAAAAAAAAAACAATTTTTTTTTAAAAGAAGTTTTGAATTTTTTTTTTTTATTTTTTTTGGTTTCTTACTCCACCCACCTAACCAAAAAAAATTAATTTTGTTTTTAAAAAAAAAGTTTTTGTTTTTGATTGTTTGGACCACTCACCCACCACCCAAAAAAAAATTCTTGAAAAGAAGTTATGTATTTTTGGAGAGGGGGGGGGGGGGTGCTGAGGGGTAGGAGGAAGAGGGGAGATTGGTGTAAAAACAAAAACAAAAAACAATTTTTTTTTTTTGTGGGGGGTGGTGGTGGTGGTGGCGGCTAGTGAAAAGACAAAAAAAAATATCAAAACTTTTTAAAAAAAAATTTTTGGGGGGGTAGGGGGTGAGGTGTGGCTGGTGAAAAAAGAAAAAATTTCAAAACTTATGTTAAAAAAAAAAAATTGTTGGCGGGGGGGAGGGGGTGGGGGTCAAAAATACCCCTGAACTATCAAAAGGCTAACGTGGTCGTCCACGTGGATAATTTTTTTCACGTGGCACTGCCACATCAGATTAAGTGGAAAGTCGTTAACTATAGGGGTATTTGTGGCCTCATCTGGTAACGACGAGGGTTTTTTTGACCCAAAAAATTAACGGAGGGTATAAGTGACCTATTTCAAATAGTTCATGGGTATTTTTGACCTCTTTCCCTTTTTTTTAAAAAAGCGCTAGGGTTGTTGGGCCGGCCAGCCTTTAGTGGCGACTTTTTAAATCTTTTGTGGCGACTAAAATGCTTGCTACGGATTTTGGCTACCGGATGGGAAATTGTTTAGGGACTACTTTTTGGGTTTGGGAAAACTTGGTCCAGGGCGTGGGTTTATTTTGGGCCCAGCAGCCATTTGTGTCCTTTTCCCTTAATTGTTTCCCTTTAAATTGGTGGTCTTTAAGTTTTGTCATTCGCCTAATACTCTCGAGACGGTGGGCTCAAACCCAGCTCAGTAAAAAAAAAAAAAAATCGCAAGACAGAAGTTGCAAAATTCTACCTTTAAGGCAGAATTTGTAAATTCTACTCATATAAAAATTCTACCTGAAGGACAAAAGTTAAAAGCCGCCATTTTCAGGGACAAAAATTAAAGACCACTTCTAGCGAAGGGCAATCCTGAATGCAGACCAAAGACAAGCCCATTTCCTGTGAGACTCTTCCTGGTTATTTATCCTTATCTCTTCCTCCAGTCATGTTAGCCCAATAGCCATTTCATCTTTATCAAATAAATTATCCTTATCTCTTCCTCCTTTACATCGAGCTAAAGACAAAAATATCCTTATCTCTTCCTCCCTAAAGCTTAAATTATCCTTATCTCTTCCTCCTTTACATCGAAGTAGAGCTTTTGTCTGAGAGTTCGTTTCACCATTGTCAATATTCATCTGCTAACTCATTTCACCATTGTCAACAATAATTTTAGAACTAGAATTGTAAGGCCTTTACCCAAAAGGGAGCCCTTTCAAAAATTCTCGACGGCCAAGGCAGAACCAAGGCCGAAGAGGGGGTTTGGAAATAGTTTTCAACCAGCAATTGACGCGCCTCGGTTAGTACCTCACTAGCTGCGTCATTGCCCCAAGCGCAAAGATAATTTTTTCTAATTCCTGTTTTGGCTTTTATAAGACTCGTTTCTCTATTCACCTTCATCTATTATCAATGTGGGACAAACAACCTATATATTGTAATATCTTTGCCCTTGGCATGATAGCAGATGCTAGGTTCTTGAGATACTGATGAACTCCTTTACTGCATTGGCTAGTGGCTATGTGTTATGCGAGCTAGAAATAATTGTTGAATTGTTGGCATTTGAAAGGACTGAGTGGTGAAATCAAGTTATTTAATGTAGTAAAACTATTTGAAGATGTCAATTCAGACAATGGAAAACACTTGTTGAACCATAAACATAGGCACTGAGCACAAATCATTAGTCCTCAAATATAGTCACGAACTTCTGGTTTCAATAAGAGAAAGGGAAAGAGTCCGGAGCTTAAAGGGCATAAAAATACATAAAATAAATTAAAAGGGGTTGTCTTTCACTATATACCAAAAGGGGTATAACGTAGAGGGGCCAGCGTTATATCCTAAATTTTTTTTCAAATTGTCATACCAAAAAAAAAAAATTAATGGTATAACGTGGATTGATCATTGTTATACAAAATTATTTGTATAACGTGGATCAATCCACGTTATATATATATATATATATTGTAAATTATGGGCTATCCATCAATCTGAGATAATATTTATCGAAACCAGTACCAAAAAAAAAAAAAATTGGCCAACTTTATTTTTTGAAACACTTAGTGTTTTTTTTCATACTTTGACCAATGATTAGTCGTGTGTTAAGATTCCGAAACGTCAATATTTTATATAGAACCTGATATTTTTTTTGCGTACAATAATGTAGGCTTAATACATCAAGGATACGTAAACGTTCGGATTGTCATTTTAGGGTTGAAAAGGTGCCCGAAGTAAGTTTTGTTTGAAAAAACTTAGTGTTTGACTGTAAGGTTATTTTAGTCAACTTTATATGTCGAGAAAATTAGTCAACTTTATTTTCAAAAATTGAAATCGCAGAAGTGAAATTGACATTCACAGCTACATTACTCCGGAATTTTTACGTTGAAATCTATTGCGTATCATCATCTTATAAGTAAATAAAACTGAAAATTTCAGGCCAATTTGGGGGAAATTGAAATTGAATGAGATAAAAGGTGTTTTTTTAAAAATCGGCTCGGCCAAACCGCCTTGCGGCCGTTTGTCCGCATAGATCTCGGAAAAATACCCAAAATCAAAAAAAAAAAAAAAAATCGCGTAAATCGGACGTCCGAGCGCAAAGTTATGACCATCTAAAGTTTGACCACTTTACAACTAGTTTTTCACCTTATATTTTTTAGAATTAGATTTATATTCAAAATAAAGTTATGTCTTGATTAAAAAATAACACACTTAAATCAAAATCTTAAGAAATAAAACACTTAAACCTTAAACAAAACTTACTTCGGGTACCTTTTCAACCCCTAAAATGACGATCCGAACGTTTACATATCCTTGATGTATTGAGCCTACATTATAGTACACAGAAAAAAATATCAGGTTGTATATAAAATATTGACATTTCGGAGTTTTGACACACGACTAATCGTTCGTCAAAGTATTGAAAAAACACTAAGCGCTGCAAAGAAAAGATTTATTAAAATAACATGTTGCGATCTTTTTATGGAAAAAAACACTAAGTTCCTTAAGTGTGTTATTTTTTAATGCGTAACTTTCTTTCGAATATGCTGCAAAAAAAAACGCGTAAATCGGACGTCCGAGCGCAAAAAATCGCGTATATTCGAAATAAAGTTACGCTTTAAAAAATAACACACTTAAATCTAAACCCTAAAAATAAAAAACTTTAAGCTAATGACAACAAGTCTTCAAACAAAAATGGACGTCTATGTATATAGAACACTTAAACCTAAAGTTTTCAAACAAAACTTACTTCGGGCACCTTTTCAACCCTAAAATGACGATCCGAACGTTTACGTATCCTTGATGTATTGAGCCTACATTATTGTGCGCAGAAAAAAATATCAGGTTCTATCTAAAATATTGACGTTTCGGAGTCTTGACACACGACTAATCATTGGTCAAAGTATGAAAAAAACACTAAATGTTTCAAAAAATAAAGTTGGCCAATTTTTTATTTTTTTTTTGTACTGGTTCCAATAAATATTATCTCAGATTGGTGGACAACCCACAATTTACGATATATATATATATATATATATATATATATATATATATTGTATAACGTGGATCAGTTCACGTTGTACCATTAATTTTTTATTTTATTTTTTGGTTTGACAATTCGAAAAAAAAAATTGGGGTATAACGCTGGCTCCTCCACGTTATACCCCTTTTGGTATATAGTGAAAGACAGCCCCTTTTGATTTATTTTATGTATTTTTATGCTCTTTAGGCTCCGGACTCAAAGGGAAACCACTGGGATAAACCATGGATAAATTTATGTTCATACTCCCTAAGGGGGCAACAGTAAAGGCTGAGGACTACAGGATTTTATGCTCTATAGTCCCAACTCATTTCAGTTAAATTACTTGATGTTATTTATTGGATCTTGATCCCGTGAATGTTTGATGTCCTCGTCAGAACTTTTTCAATAATTTTGTGTTAGGTACGTTATTTTTTTCTTTCTCCAAACTGTTTTGTCATGCTTTATTTAGTATCTCTCTAGACTGTTATTTCTTTTTCGGGATTGATGTGGTTGCTTTTCTTTGAGCCGAGGGTCTTTCGGAAATAGCCTCTCTACCTCAATGGCAGGGGTAAGGTTTGCGTACACTCTATCCTCCCCAGACCCCACTTTGTGGGATTACACTGGTTATTTGATGATAATTAAATGGAATTTGACCACTTGACAATATCAAGTAGTGATAAAATAAGGCAGAGAGATAATGGACAGAATGAAACTTTTTCCCCAAAAGAAAATAAGGGACTCTCCAATAGCAAGTTTCTGAAAAAGTTAATTTCACTCACAAATCACTTGCCAAGACAATCAGTCATCTCAACTTGGATATGGGAAACAAAATAAGTATTTCTTGGCCTGTTTATGTAGAAGCAGCACTAATTTTGGCAAATTCGGTCCACATTGAGTTGCCTTGTGATTCGCTAATGCTATTTATAGGAGTCACCTAGGATTGAATGATAACTTTTTCCAGAATTCCATATACTCCCCCACAAACTAGAACAATCTCGAGGGAAGGTCAACTTAAAAATTTCTTGTTCTTGTTTTGACATAAGAGTTTTGTCCAATTATTCTGAGCCCGAATTAAAACTATCTAATTCTTACTATGATACACCACGTATCCCGAATTGAAACTTACTATAATAATTGTATCCCACCATCTATCGTTTGATAGCGCTTCTCAAATTTGGTCCTTCCCTCAAAAGGGGAAGGATTGAGTTAGTGATCTTATTACTGTCATAACTCATAAAGAAACTATCTGGGCTATTTCCAGGAACCACCATTTGAAATGTGTATAACATTATCACAGCTAACAGATACATTTTCGTACAAACGATGGTTTTGCATCTTCTCCCTTACAGGTGAATAAATCTCGCAGAAACGACCCTATAAGAGGGGACCAACCGACAAATTTTACTAGCTAGAACCCCTATGTATAGAATGACCAGAGCACTAAGGCAAATAATTTTAGAACTAGAATTGTAAGGCTTTTACCCAAAAGGGAGCCCTTTCAAAAATTCTCGACGGCCAAGGCAGAACCACGGCCGAAGAGGGGGTTTGGAAATAGTTTTCAACCAGCAATTGACGCGCCTCGGTTAATACCTCACTAGCTGCGTCATTGCCCCAAGCGCAAAGATGCTCTTAGGTGATTCCCTGCTTTCGGTTTTATAAGACTCGTTTCTCAATTCTGTTTCATACATTAACGATGTGGGACAAACTACCAAATAGCTGGTTTCATTACTTCCTGATCCTTTCGCTAATTTTAGGTTTCTATAACTTCAAATGTTTTGCGTAAATACTTTTAAACATCAAATACCGCCTAAACAACTCTTCCACACGTTGTGCAAATTTTCTCGAACTCATTTTCCCTCAGAATAATATTTTTTCCCTATCAATATATTTGGCTTGCTTGAGTTTTTTAGCATATGCTAAAGCTTAAAAGATATGAATTCGAAGGTGGTATTAAATTAATATGAAAATTAACATTGCAGTTGATGATAATGTGAAAATAGTACAAAGGTATTATGTTATTTTCAGAGTAATATTAGTATGTTGCAATTTAACTTTTTTTTTTTAAATATTAATATGCGGGAAATTGATTCATTCTCTATAAACCGGATTGAAATATAAAGTAAATTAAATGAAATAGAGTAAAAAAGGACTAACATTTTATAAGATGAATTGAAATATAATGTA